>NC_064252.1:6737631-7043881 GCF_003254725.2 Canis lupus dingo | reverse complement strand
TTGGATCTTGCTAGGGTCATGTTTTGACTGAAGTGGCAAAGCAATCCCCCATCGTCTGGTAATGAAAAATACATCCCATCCTGCAAATGACAAAGTGGAAGATGGACTATATAAAGTACAGTACATCTGTTTGTATTACCTTCCTGGGGCAAGAGATTTCATATACAGTCAAGAAAGCAATTACCCACCTTCAATAAATATTTTTAGATAAATGGGACAGCTTCATGAATAGACACACCATTAATCTGACGCACAGAGAAGTCTGACCAGGGGAAATTGGACCTTGAATCCAAGAAATGACTAAAAATTAGCGTTCTGTTGATATGGTCTGGTCTGTAGTAAGGTGTGGTGTATGATTTTTGATTTTTAGGACAGGATTTAAATTCATTTTTTTTTTGAGGGAACATTGCAGGAAGCAGGTAAGCAGCTTAAGATACAGACTGCCGAAGTACCACTATTTGTCCAGCCACCCTCCTCTCTGCAAACTCTAATTACCAAAGGACAGCAAATTAAATGCTCATCTTCGCTGTCCACAAACAATATTTTTAAAATGGTATCCTCTGGACTCTACTTCACCTTATTAAACACTCGGTGGAGTTGCTCGTAAAAGTCAAGTCGTTCAACACGGACAATCAATTGTAGTTAATGGTCACTATAAGAGCTGGCCTGTGACGCTTAATAGACAATTTTGTAATTAGGAGTAAGTGGGAGCCGTGAGCTTTCCTGGGAGGGAGCTCTAATTCCTAAGTCTTTTGGGGAGTGCTGAGGATTAGGCCAAGGCATGGCTTCAAACGGCTGAGTCTCTGCACGTGTGGAGGGGGTAGCACGGGTGACCCTTCAAGCATAGCTTTCTGGGGCTCCTCAAAGTGTCTGAGAAGGAATCCAAGGGCCAGAAGAACACCACTGAGAGCTGTTTTACCTGCCTCTCGCCTTATCTCCCACCAAGCATGTTCTGAACCAATTTGGTGACCTTTGGGGAAAACTCACTGCCTATGTTGTCCTGGTATAAATCTGGAGCCAGAAAAGCAGCCAGACTCAAAAGACTTCAAATAGGTACTTGGAGACTGCTCTCTGTTCCTCTGGAAGCATTCCCTTTGTCCACCTGGGGGCTCACACTGGCCACCGGCATTTATTAATTATCCCCAACGAAGGGCCCACTGAGTCAATGTAGACTGAGATGCAATTCCAACCAATGAACCATTTCTGGAGATTTTTTACATCATGGCTCACTCAAGATTAAATCATGTATAGGCCAAAAGAAAAAAAAAGAAAAGAAAAAAAGGCAAGTCTTCCAAGAAGAAAATTGATGAGAGGGAGAACACATTAAGAAGCCAGCAGACAAAGACAAGCAGACGGGTACTGCAGCCCTGTCTCCATCCGCCCATATGTTTTTCCTCACACCCATATGCTCACTCTCAGTTCCCATATGGTTTCTCTTTCTCATTATGAAATTGGAGGTGGGGTGGGGGCAGGAGTGAGCACACAACTACTTTGTATGAAAGTTAACCGCAGACACCATGTATCCGAGAACATCGCAGATGGTTAAGCTGAGTTAGACAGAGGCCCCTCCCAGGGCCAGGCTGCAGCAGGCCCTGACTCTGGTCCCTCCTCTCCATCTTTGCTCCAAGGTCAGGTACTTCTGGACCTTCTGTCCCTGGCACAAGTACTGGCTGTGGGCACTTTTTCTGGTTCATGGTTGTCTCCTACCTGAGGCCTAAACCTGAGCAGCAGAGTGACAAACTGAGTTTGTAATTAGGAGTAAGTGGGAGTTACTTGCCTAACGATGCCTAAGAAGCATCATTAGGATGCACGATGCCTAAGAAGGTCACCAGTGCCAACCTGCTTGATGGCCCACTCCTCCTGGCCCACTTGGACCAGTTAGGGTAATGGTGAGGACTCATGGCCTCTAGGTCCAGCAAAGTCCGGCCCTACTGGTCCATAAGCCTTAGAGATGACCTGGCAAAAAACTGTGCCTTCAAACGTTCACAGCAGCATTTTTCATAATTACTATAAAGGGAAAACCACCCCAATCTCCACCGACTGATGAATGAATGAGTAAAATGTTGTGTATCCAACACAGAGTATTATTCAGAAGCAAAAAGGAATGGAGTAGTGGTACCTACTACAACAGGGATGAATTGTGAAAAATTCATGCTAAATGAGAGAAGACAGTTAGAAAAGAACCAATATTAAGGCTGTTACCAAAGAAATGTCCTTTATTGATCCTCAAGAGACAAACTTCTATTTTATGAATGAAGGGAGTATGCCCATAACCTTGGGTCAGATGGTAGCAGCTCCCTTATATTTTTGTTGTATCAGGAAGTAATTTTTCAAATACTCTAGTTTTTTAGAGCAGTTTTATATTCACAGCAAAAATGAGAAGGGACAGAAATTTCCCATATCCTCCTAGCCTCAAACATGTATAGCTTCCCTCATTGTCAACATCCCTTACCGGAATGATACAGTTGTTATTTATAATCAATGAACCTACAGTGACATAATTGTCCAAAATCCATAGTTTATAACTGTGTTGATTCCTAGTGCTGTACATTCTGTGGGTCTGGACAAATGAATGATATCATATCCACCATCACAGAATCATACAGAGTATTTTAATTTCCCTGAAAATCTTGTGCTCAGCCTGTTCATTCGTCCCCCAACTCAAGCCCTGGCAAACACCGATCTTTCTACTATTTCCATGATTTGCCTTCTCCAGAATCTCATATAGTTGGAATCCTACAGAAGGTAGCCTTTTCAGATTAGCTTCTTCACTTAGATATATGAATTTAAGGTTCCTTCATGGAGCTTGATGGAACTCATCTCTTTTTAGTGCTGAATAATGTTCCATTCTTTGGAGGTACCATAGTTTATCCAGTCAGCTACTGAAGGACGTCTTTGCTTCCAAGTTTTGGGCAATTATGAATAGAGCTACCATAAACACCCATGTTTTAATTATTTGTAATTTTCCTACTTCTCTTTCAGTATATGCTTCTACTATCAAGCGCCTGATGATCTTGAGCTATCACTTTTTTTCTTTCTAAATGAGTTCATGACAGTGAAAATTGGGTTTTCATCGCCTTGGTTTTGACTGACACTGATGACTCCTTGAACAATTTGTGCACCTGTATCTTTAAGAATCTGATGGAAGTTCTATTTTACATAACAGATCAAATTTTTAAGGACAAATTTATATTGTGAAAAATGTCTTAATGTTTTGGTCCATGAAAACCTACAAATGTCACACTATAGTATTTATTTGTCATTTGAGATCTTCTCAATTAGAATACTCTCTCTGACACTCCCATTAACCTTCATTTAGATCTCTATGAGGGCCCCTAGTGAAGCCATGGTGGGTTGAAATTAATATGCATGTGTCTCTTCTCCTACATTCTGAGCTCCACAGACAGCAACTACATCTCAATCATCTGTATAACTTCCATATAGAGCACAGTGCTTGACACTGAGTGAAAATTCAGCAAATGCTTTTTAAAGTGACAGAGCTGTGCCACTGCTGTTCACCAAGGAGGTACATCCTGCTTACGAAAATAATGTACGCTTTTAAAAATAAGCTCTTTTAATCCACAAATTGTGGAATCTTGACTGACTAAACCTAATAAACACAGATCTTCAATTTCATTTTATTTTTTTCTTGCACTTTTAGAAAGAATGAAAAACTAGTAAAGTTTAGTTTTTTTAAAAAAAACCTTCCAGGCACTCTTGCAGTCGGACTCAATTCTTATATCTTCTCCTGATGCCACATCCATGACTATCTCCAGGGCTAATATAAAAACTAGTGGGCAACCCCATGGCCCAGTGGTTTAGCACTGCCTTCAGCCCGGAGTGTGATCTTGGAGACCTGGGATCGAGTCCCAAGTCAAGCTCCCTGCATGGAGCCTGCTTCTCCCTCTGCCGGCCTGTCTCTCTCTCTGTCATGAATAAATAAAAATAAAATCTTTAAAGAAAACTAGAAAAAAAAAAGATGCTTAATGAAAACTGGGTTTCAGATGATCATCACAAGACACTGTAATTAAAAACAAAAAAAAAATCACTTACCTATTCTGAAAGACACCTCACTAAAAAAAAAAAAAAAAAAATTTGACTGTTTTTACTATAATTGCATTTTGTAAAGCAGTACAGTATCCCCTCTCCAGTCCTTGCTTCATAGAATCCACTTTAAACACAAAGCCAGGGGTGCGGGGGTGGTTCAGTAGTAGGTTCAGTAGGTTCATCATCTCAGGGTCCCAGAATGGTTTTAATTCCTCCCCCTGCTTGTGCTCTGTCTCTCTCAAATAAATAAATAAAATATTTTTAAAAAGCCAAAATTCATTTCATCTCATAGAAATGAAAAGTGATTGTTTCAAACAGAAAATACAATCATGTCCCTCCTCTACTCAAAATCTATACCATGCAGGGTAAAAGCCTACACCTGTCTCGTCCACTGTCCTCACACACCATACTGTATGGGTTCTTTCTCTACAACTCTCTGTCTTCTGTCCTTATTCCAGCATGCCGGCATGCTCTGACCTCAGGGCCTTTGTACCAGCTGTTCCTTCAACTAGAAGGCTCCTCCCCCAGATGTTCCAAAAGCTTGCCTCTTCACCTTCTTGACATCTCAGCCCAATGTTTACCTTCTAAGTGAGTTCTTTACTGGTTTTAACTAAAAATGTACCAAGGCCCCTGCTTCATTTTTCTCTCTAGCACCTACCACCATCTGACACACCATATAATTTACATACTTATGTATTTATTGTTTGTCTTCCTCCTTCTGGAGCCCTGTGAAGGCAGGATTATGTGTCTTTCTTTTAAGATTCAAAAAAATTTTTTTAAGTAATCGCTATCCCTAATATGGGGCTTGAACTCACAGCCCCAATATCAAGAATCCCATGCTCTTCTGACTGAGCCAGCCAGGTGCCCAAAATTTTTTTCTCAGTTAAAATTTTGTTTTTAAGTCATTTCTATACCTAATGTGGGGCTCAAACTTACGAGCCTGAGATTGGGGTGAGGGTATCCCATGCTCTATGGACTGAGCCAGCCAGGTGCCTGGTGCCTATTTTGTTCGCTATTATCTCTTCAGCTAAGAACACTGCCTGCCACCCAGTAGGTACTCAAATATTTGCTTATTAGTTGAATGCTACATTTTCTAAAGAATTTCAACAACTGAAGTTTTCTGGTAATTCAGAGAGATTTCTGGTGAACGTCCTGGTCTATAATTAAACACTATTATCAAAAATTTCAAACTGCATTATATGTTTGCGAAATATCATACCATTTTCAGTGGTTCCTATTTCTCACAAACTTAGGTTGCCTAAGAGTATGAATCATTTCTATGTCATGCAAATGAAGCTAATAGGCATCAGTAACATGTCCAAGTCACATTGCACAATCAGTGGCTCGGTCATAACAAACCCCGAAGCACATGTTCAGTTCTGGGTGGCATCTTTTAAAAGAGGCCCACCATTTTAGCTCATCCTCTGTCTGTCTTCTTTAAGAAGAAAATAAAAAGTTCTTTTACAGCAGTGATTTATAATCAGAACTGTACATCTTCAAATGATTTTAAATAAAAGCATCCAAGCATCCATTTATTTAATAGTCACCAAAAGAAATGCATTTGTAAGTATTCTAAGCTTTTTTTTTTCTTACCCCCAACTCAGATGTCCAGAAGCAGTTCATTATTTACTTCAAACACAATTCAATTTCAGGAACCACTTCAAAAAAAAAAAAAAAAAAAAAACCAACTGGCAGGACACTGCCTTTTCTATGAGCTGTTCTTATTTTATATCTTAATGGGGTTTCTCTAAAAGTTACATTTTAACTGACTCAAGTCACTAGATACTTACTTAGCCCCTTACACAGAGCTGGATATGGGCTATTAAGTCTAGCTAAACTAAGTATTTAGAAAGAAGGTAAAGAGGAAGGAGGAAAAAATACTAATATTTATTGGCATGACAAATATCACAAAGTAGTTACCCTAACAATTTTATGGATGCTCTAAGAAGGTATAAAATACTCAGTGCCCCACAAACTAAGTAGCAGCAGAGCTGAGGTTTGAACTTATATCTGTGGGGCTTAAAAATCTTTCCATCATACCAAATTGCCTCTACTAATGCGGTGTACTGCTTTTTTCCTTTTTAATGGAAAATGGAGCGGGGAGGCGGGTGAAAAATCTCCACTCAAAAGAGCAAAGTATAAAAGAAAATCAGTCTAAAAACTGCTAGACCAAGAAAAGCTTTTCAGGAAAAGCAATTAAGTAAACAAAATGCTAAAATGTTAAATATCCTGTGACACTAATATATTGACCCTTTAAGACATCTTCCTGCTAGTATATAGAACTACCTTCCTTTTTTTTTTTTTTTTTTTTTTTGAGGCAGAGGGAAACCACTTATATGGTGCAACTCTCAAACCACAACCTGCTGAAAAAAGATAGGAGAAAATGCTTTTGCAAAATTTTATAGAACATTCAAACCAATGTATGTGAGGGCCTGTGCTAGCAAGAGAATATGCAGGCAAACTATTAAAAAGAATTAGTGATGGGCACCTGGCTGGCTCAGTCGGTAGAGCATGTGATTCTTAATCTCAGGGTTGTAAGTTCTAGCCCCATGTTGGGTGTAGAAATTACTTAAAATTTAAAAACATAAAATAAAAAGAATAAAATGTCTTTTAAAACAAAAATTCTTAAGACAATGCTGGAGCAGCCTGGCGGCACAGCGGTTTAGCGCTGCCTTCAGCCCAGGACATGATCTTGGGGTCCTGGGATCGAGTCCCATGTTGGGCTCCCTGCCTGGAGCCTGCTTCTCCCTCTGCCTGTGTCTCTGCCTCTCTCTCTCTCTCTCTCTCTCTCTCTCCCTCTCTCTGTGTGTCTCATAAGTAAATAAAACCTTTAAAAAAATCTTAGACAATGCAAAAATATTATTTTCTTCCATATTCATACACAAGGAGGATTGGTCAGCGATTGTCCAGGGCTCAGAAATAAGCCAATGACAGAGTCCCCAAATGCATTCACACCGTTTACTGCAGTACCACTGCTGGAAGTGCTGACGTAAGCCAAGTTGATATTATTTTTAATAAATGCTGGGATGGCAGCTATGAGGATGAAAGTCTGGGAGGAACAGTTGCCTTTAACTTTATAGTTCATTCTCTCCCGGATGAAGGGCATACATACACTAACTCAAGAAACTTAAATGAAGACCTGTGTAAGAATAAGGCAAAGGCTTCACAAAGTGGTAAGGCACCTCTCCCTCTCTCTACAAAGACAGAGACACTGACATTTAAAGAGAAAGTGTATGATGTCAAGTCTCTCCAAAAGAGACCTTCAGTCTCCCTCAGCCCTGTAGCAGACATCACTAATCGACAGGGGCATCCTTCGTCTCCACTTCCTGAGATGCTGTGACCACACTATCAACAGTCACTTACCATGAACGTTAGGCCATCAAAGGTAATGGAAGGGGTACCGATTTGCAGCCACAGAGACTGAGGTTTGTACCCCACTCCTGTCACTAATTAGTTGTCTGACTTATCCTCTTGGTGTCTGGGTTTTTCTTCTGTAAAATGGGAACAGCACCTGCCATCAAGGTGGCTATAAAGATTAAATGGGATGATATATGCAAATTGTTTAAAAAATGATAGCACCTTCATTCTCCTTTTCCTGCCCTCCATCCTTCTCTCACATTGAATACTTAATTTAAGCTTTCCTGAATGCTCTCATATCCCATGTTGGGGCTCTTTGTAAAGGCTTCACAGATGCATTTTTTGCATCCCTAAAGTCAAATAACACAAATTGTCATCCCCTTAGTTGATCACATTGGGGCTAACTTCCATTTGGTGTTCCAAATGCATTGTTTCTTTTTCTCATCCAGAAATCAGAAGGCAGGCTCAGTAGTATGGGTTTTATTTTTCCATCTTGATTTACCAATTTCGGTTTACAAGGGCAACAGGAAGCATCCTTGTGTGTGTGTGTGTGTGTGTGTGTGTGTGTGTGTGTGTGTGTAAGAGACAGGAGAAAGTATGTTTAAAGTCGAGAGGATGCAAATCCTAAAGTTGTCACATGTCCTAGATGATAAAGATATAAAACATCTAGGCCAACAAGTCATCTTCAGCACAAGTTATGGGTTAGCAGCTGCCCCTCTCCATATTCCCAGTTACAAATAGAAATGTTGGCTAAATCACACAGAGCTTACAAAACAAAAATGCTGGATCCACTAAGTAAAGATATATTCTCTGAGAGATTAAAAAGTTAGTAATTCCTATTAAAAGGCTACATAAGCTTATTAGTTACTAAATCCAAAAAACAAATCCTCCTTTCCCCAACAGCAAGAACCTTTATTTATTTTTTAAAAAGATTTTATTTATTTGACAGAGAGAGAGAGAGAGAGAGAGAGAGAGCTCACAAGAGGGGAAACAGCAGGCAGAGGGAGAGGGAGAAGCAGGGAGCCCCACGTGGGGCTCAACCCCAGGACCCTGGGATCATGACCTGAGCCAAAGGCAGACACCCAACCAGCTGAGCCACCCAAATGCCCCAGCAAGAACCTTTAAATGAGAAAAAAAGGAGCATGCCTCAGGAACCAAAGTGTCTGTAAAGTTAAGAAAATTCATCTTCATACTGTCAATATAAACATTCTGAAAGTCAGGCTAAAATATACATCAAAATTCTGATGAAATGAAGAGCAATGGTGAAAGAAGCTTTCAAGTTTAATCTGCTTTTATAAACTCAGATGTAAAACACTCTTAAAAATATCTGCCAAAACTGGGTCAAGAATACCATACTGATTTAATAAACAAAATTCTGTTTTCCACATCAGGTTTACTGCTGTGGCTGCTGGAACATATATATTTTAATTTTTGAAAAAATATTTTATTTTTAAGTCACTTCTACACCCAATGAGGGGCTTGAACTCACAGGTCCAAGACCAAGAGTCGCACACTCCACCAACTGAGCCAGGCATGCACCCTGCTGGAACATAATTTTAACACAACAGACAAGTGAGGGCAATGGTTAAACTAGTTCTAAAGGGCATGAACTAGTCCATTCAGAAACATGAATTAAACACCCACCATGTGTCAGGTACTCAGATAAGACACCTGAGATTAAAAAAAAAAGAAGGATCTCAATGTGTTCCTCTCCGACCTCTAGAAGCTCACCTAATTAAAAAAACACCAGACAACTGTCACATAGACAGGGTAAGTGCCATGACAGCAAGAAGCAGGGAAGGGCAAGAAAACCCAGATGCAGGGCATCTAATGCAGAGTAGGGGTATGGGGGGTGCGGGGTAGGCAAGTAAGTCATTCTAGAGGAGATAGCGCTGTGTGAGAGAACAGTCAAGAACGGCTCACTGTTTGAAAAGATAAATCCCAGGCAGGGCTTCCAACACATCGCAAATGTTTCTGCTACATTCATAGAATGTCAAAAATTCTATAGAATGTGAAGGTCTGCACAGCTTTCATCACCCCCTCACTTCAAAGCTCACTTTGGTCAAGATGGCTCTGGGGTGAAGGGAGGGCACAGAGGGATTCAGAAAGGAGTAAACCTTTTTTGAGACTAACAGGCTGCTGTCCCAAAGCAGCACTGTGGGAGAGAGCCTCATGCGTGTCATGAGCTGATGACATGGGGCCACCTAAGGAAGCATACAGCATACATGAAAGTCATTATCCTGCAAGGAAACAGAGATGGAACCTAATAAAAGCCAAAGAGAAACAGCTGAGCTCCACCGAGCACAAAGGCTTGTGGTATTTGCACAATTCCTTAACGAGGGATAAGTTAGATGAAAACTATACTCTTGATACAGGGATTTCATAAAGAATAAACCTCCAGGATGAGGATTACAAGGAAGCAATAACTGTCTAGTTCTTTTCTGAGTTTTTGAGAATCTAAAAACATCTCTAAGACCTGAAGATGCTTTCAAAAAAGGTAAGTAGAGGCTGGGGCAGGCAGACAGAAAGGAGAAAGGTTAGCAGGTTGAGGGCTTTATTCCTCTCCTCCTGTGAGAAGATATGTCTCTCTTTCAATAGGAAGTTTATTCACATTCTAGCCAGCTGCAAAACAGCGCTGAGAGCCAAGTTCCTATTGCCAAAGTTCACTCTTCAAACCGGCAGCCTGAGGTCTGATAACCAGTTAAAATGCTCAACACAATCACTGCCTTTTGGTGGAAAAACAGAGGCTCCATTGTTTAGAGATACATTTTCAAGTTTAACTCTTCTAGAATTATGAAATTCAAAACATGAGCTATTAGGTTCAATCAGTATCAGAGTGAAGGGAATTTGTGTGTGTGTGTGTGTGTGTTCGTTTGGATTCCTTTCTTCTCCCCCCCCCCCCCAAGAATAATTGGATTACTCTGGTAATGGTCAGAAAAATAAATTGTAACTATAAGTACTTTGCAAATTGCTTCAAAGTCATAAAATTCCACATATGCGATCCAACACATTTCTAAAATACGTTATATCCTTTCAAATGAAAACATCTGATCCAAAACTCCACGATTCCTAAAAACCAATGGAGAATTCAAAGTGCTCACTCAGAAGCTATCATAGTTGAAGAGCACTTACAGAAGTGGAGGCATTATATCAGGGAGGCACTTACTGGTATGCAAAAATAAACACAATGTACCTTGAATCCTCAGCGGCCTATCATCTCAGGGGAAATATGAAACATAAACAGATATAGAGAAAAATAAAACAGACAATTAAAACAGATAAGTGTCCTCAGTATAATAACACAGCCATGTTGTAGATAGACCGGATCAAGAAGAAGGGGCAGGCATGGGCTATCCCTAGAAAGAGATGGATTGTGGAGACACTCACCTCCCTACCAAGCAGATGAATCTTATCCTATAAGGGTAACGAGGGGCCAGTGATGGTTTTTGTTATGAGGACAACTAACATCATGACCAGAAGTGTTCTTTAGGAAATATTTTCTTAGACCAAGACAGAAAAATAAAATCTCTCTCTCCTTAGAAAGGGAGAGAGACAGGTGGGAAGAACAGTTAGGAAGTAGTCTACTCGTGCAAATTAGAGGTAATTCAGGCCAAAATTAGGATGGTGACAATGGTAACTAAAGGAGGAAATGGAACCTACGTCTTCTCCATTGTGTTAGTTTTTATTGGTTTTACCTCATGGAGACCTCTGTTTCATTATTAAGTTTAGGGCGAAAGAAACCAGGTGGTATTTTCAGTTGAAATGATTCCTTATACTCACTGCTAAAGTGATGTCTGTAGAATAAGGTAGGAAAAAAACCATAAATCATCTTAATAGATGCAGAAGAGAAATCATCTGACAACATTCAAATGCAGTCATGATTTAAAAAACTCACAGCAAACGAGGAACGGAAGGAAATTTCTTCATCCTGATGAAGAGCATCTATGAATAATTTATAGCTAATACTATACTTAACAGTAAAAGGCTGCATGCTTATACCCTATAATTAGGACCTCTTGCCATTCTCCCTGCTTCTGTTCGACAGAGAACTAGAGGCTCTAGTTGGTGCAATAAGCTCATTCTAAAACTGATGGGAAAATGTAAAGGACCTAGAATAGCCAAAACACTTCTGGAAAAAATAAGCCGAAGTTCTCATACTAGGTAATTTTAAGACTTCTTCTAAAGTTACAATAATTTGATGTGTGGTATCGGCAGAAAGACATATAGGTCAGGAGAAAAACAGAAGAGAGTCCAGAAACAGAGCCACACATATATATAGTCAGCTGACTTGCTGTAAAGGTTCAATAGGTAAAGGAAAATCTTTTCCACAAACTGTTCAAGAACAATAGGTATCCATGTATAAAAAAATGGAAACCCTTACCGAACACCATAAACCAAATTAAGTTAAAATGGGCCATTGACCTAAATGTAGGAGCTAAAAATACACAACTTTTAAAAGAAAAAATAAGAGAACAATCTTAGTGAACTTCAGGCTAAGGAAATTTAAAATAAACCCACAGTGAGATATCAGTACACACTACCAGACTGATGGAAACCTAGAAAGACTCACAATACCAAGTGTTGGTGATGGTGTAACTCTCTAATGACTAGTGAGGTCATAAAATGGTACTAACACTTTGGGGAATGGTTTGGTAGTTTATCAAGTTAAACACAGACCCACCGTGTGATCCAGTTAAGTACCCCAGAGGGTAAAAGTGGATGTGTCCACATATTGACTTGTACACGAATGTTCATGGCACCTTTATTTGTAGTCAGCAATGGGAACAATTCAAACATCCATCAACTGGGTCAATGGAAAAACAACTTATGATGTATCCATCTACCCAATGGAACACTACTCAACAATAGAGGGAAACTACTGGTAGACAAAGTAACTCAGCTGAATCTCAAAATAATTACGCCAAGTGAAAGAAGCTAGACTCTGCCTCAAAAAAAAAAAAAAAAAGGACTTTATGATTCCATTTATATAAAACTCTAGAAAATACGAACTAGAGACAGAAAGCAGATCTGGAGTGGTGGGGCTGGAAGGGACTCAAGGAAGAAAAATAAAGGGGTATGAGAAAATTTAGGGGGAGATGGCGGTAGAAACGTTTGCTATTTTAATGACTTCATGGGCATATGCATATGTCAGAACTCATCAAACTGTACATTTTAAATAGGTGCAGTTCAGTGTACATCAATTGTATGGCAATAAAACTGTAAATAATCTTTTTTAAAAGATGAGAGGAAAAAAGAAGTCATTCCATGAATCCAAACAGAGGTAGGTAAGGCCAACATCAGGATGGTGACAATGGGTGTGTAGAGGAGAACACGGAAACCACGTCTTCCCCATCATTATGTTGGCTTATTCCTATTGTTCATTACAAAGATTCCAGTTATGATGCAGTTTAGGGCAAATGTAGGTAGGAGGTATTTTTAGTTGAAGAGGCTCCTTATGTTGCCAACATGATTTGTGCCAAAGGGACATCAGAGCCTGACGAGATCAGGGTGCAGTGACTGGACAGAAACACTGTTGCAGAGGATGCTGGGATCCTGCCCAAATCTCTGCTCTGAAGCTGAAGCTCTCACTCCCGCCAGGAGAGTTGGCTGGGGATGGCTCACAGCTCAGCTCTTCCCCACTCACTGTTTTGGCAAAAGGGAGCCGCCTCACCCAAGATTCCACCCCCATCTTCGGGGTCATCCCAACTCCAGAGCTCCCTGTGGGATGAGCACAACCTTCAGGAGAGGGGCTAATCCCCAAGCACTACCCAAGAAACAGTGTGCACTCAAATCTCCATCTGTCTCCCAGGGGGCAGGACCTAAGACACCTCCTCAAAGCAGAAGAGAGAAAGCTGAAATACGAGCGAGGGCTCGTGGAAGCGATCTGGACTAAAGGAAGAATTTTTGAAAGTTGGTCAAGGTAAAGGAACAGCATTTCAGAAAGCACCATTTTCGAGAGAGAAAATAAATGATCACTCTAATGGACAGCCAACAACAAAGGCCCAAAATGTATGTGTGTGCATCCTACACGGTGACAACGTCCTGTAACGTCCAGACCTCTGTAGAGTAACAACGATGAAAAGACTTTGAAGGTGTGGGGTCTATAAGGTGACTCAGCTGAGATGTAGAGCGGTACAGGAAGTGAGGAGGGGATGGCTATTAGGACCTTGGCTGGACACCAGCCATGATCAAAAGGGGAAGGGGAGAGAGGGAGGGAGAAAGACAGAGACCGAGACAGAGATGATCAGAGAAGATCAGAGAAGCTCTTCTCCCCCAAGAAGGACCACCCAACAATACTGATGTCAATAAAGAGTTAAGAGTAAAAGTGCTGAATCCCAATTTCTGCTCTTTCTTGGTGGGGGAGGGGTGGGCAGAAAGAGGATGTCAAAACAGGGGAATAGGAAGAGTTCTGTTTGTTTTGTTTCCTGGGGCTGAGGTGGGGGGGCTTCCTGAGGCCTCTGCCTGGAAGTCATCGTTCCTGCCTGAATAACTGAGGAGTGGACTGGTGACCTGGCCATGGCACTGCACAGTTGGGGGGGTGGGTGTCGAGGGGCCAGCTAGGGGCAACTGACCTATGGTGCTGGTTGCCTGGGGTAGGAGGGCAGCAGCTGAGGGACAGGTGACGGAGCTGGGGGTACTCTGCTGCTCACTCAACCAGCATGCCCCTGGCTTCCAGCCCTGCTCCAAACCAGATCTTCCATCACTGCAGCTGTTCTGGGGCTCCTGTAGGAGAGTGACAGCAGGCGGGAGCACTCCCTCGTCCCCAGCAGCTTTTTCAGGTTGGGTTACTTCTTCCAAGCCCTGTCAAAGGCAACTACGAACCTTCCCTGGGTGTCTGGCTGCACGACGGGGAAGAGAGCTACATCTACTTCCCTGGGAAGGCTCTCACCCCCGCTGCTATTTCTACTCCTGACCCTGTGTAGCAGGGACAGAAGCACAGGGCAGTCACACAGCTCTGGCCTGAAACTACCACTCGTGAGTGTGCAAACCTTAGCACATTACTTACTTTTCTAGGCCTCAGTTTCCTCAAGTGTAAGAGATAAGAGCACCTTCCCGGACAGAGCTGTGAGACCTGACCTACCCTAGGCCCTAGCACATGCTCAGCTACTACCAAAAGCTTCTGGCCCGTTCTACCTTGTTAGTTGAGTTCAATTCTAGCACCTAGCCTGCATAAATACTTCCAGTTGCCAGAAGGTTAAACGTCCTTATCAACATTACATGAATTCTCTATGGTGTCATCTTTCCTGACCTAGCATTTAATGTATGTTTCTGGACCTTTTTCCCGAGAGTCGATTTAAAAAATGTATTCACCTCATTGACTTCATAGACTTTCTCCCTATGGTTTTATATATCAACCATGTGCCATGGACACCTAAAAGTCACCTAAGTGTCGGCTCACATCTCTCTGCCCAACTGCAGACCTGTACGTCCACAGCCTAATGGACATCTCTATCTTGAATACTTCCAGGCAACTCAAAACCAACCTATTCCAAACCAATCATCTTTGCCCACCTCCTGTCCCCATAAACCCATTCTTTGTCCTTTTCTCCTACCCCTAGAGAAGCAATACAGGATAGTTGTTAAAAGGGAGGGTGTAGGAGCCAGGCAGCCTCACTTGGGTTCAAACCCTGGCTCTTACCACTTACAGGCTACTGAGTCTTTGACAAATTATTTAACCTCACTTTGCCTCAGTTTCTGCAACTATAAAATGGAGAAATGGTACAAATGTCCTAAGAATTAACAGGCTAATACGTTAATGCACTTAGGGGCCTGAAACACGCTAACTGTTCAATGAATGCTAACTATTACTATTAACTCAATGGAACAAATAAGGCTTTTCTCTGATGGTAGAGACTATGTATTTCTTGTTCACTTTTGTAGGGAGAGTTCTTGGCACAGAGCCTTGTGCATATTAGATGACCAGTACATTTTTTTAACTGAGAAAATTTTTTTCTGCAGCTTATCATAAAATTCCATGACACTATCAATTGTTTTATTGAATGAACAACCATATATACAGCAATGAGTGCTAAAAAAAAAAAAAAAAAAAAAAAAAAAACCGTTTCTCCTAGTGCACTGGCAAGCTTCCTTCCACCAGACAATGAGTGATGCACAACTCATTGTGCTTCCTTTTCTGAAACCTTTCAGAGACACAGAGTTAAACTTGGGAACTCATTTGTAGTAACTAGACTTAGCCTAGATTTTCTTGTACCTATAACTCCTTCCCAGTTACTTTGAAGGGCTCCCTTTGTTTCTAATTTTAATGCTTTTACTGGAAGCTAGCTCAAATAATTTTTGGATGTATCCATTCATTAAAAATATCTGTCTATCTAATGAGCACTTTTATATGCCAGGCATTGTGTTAAAAACAATGACCAATGATGAACAATGGAATGAGCACATGCTGGGAGATGGCATGGGGAGAAGAGACAGATGGAAGGCGGTGTGGAGCAGTGCAGAGGGCAGGAGAGAGGAGAAGCTCAGACGAGAAGAAACAAGTAACAGCCATGTGCACTATAGAGCTCAGTGGCAAGTTTCAGGGATGGCAACAATGGTTCATTAAGATGTTCACTGAAGCAGCTAGTGAGGAACTATGACATGCACTGCAAAGTGGGTAAAAGGCTTCTGAAAATCCAGGCCACTTGGGCCGACCAGCAAAATCACCATGGCCTCACTTGGGCTGGAAAAGAACAACAGCATCTGACCAGGATGCAAAAGAAGTGAACAAGAAAAAGAGACTGCCACGTACCCAACACACAGTTGCCAAATCTTCTACATACTTTGAGATGGCTTAGAATAAAAGGCAATACAATTTTAATTCATAATTATATGCTTTATTTAGATATATTATTAACTTAATTGCTTGGAAAATCTATATAATTCATATTGTGTATGGTTACTCTCAAGTATGTTCTTTCTATTTAATCAAAGAACCATCAGAGGGTGTTTTCCTGGGGCGCCTGGGTAGCTTAGTTGGTTATAAGGGTCTACTCAAGATTTCGGCTCAGGTCATGATCTCAGGGTCGTGAGATCGAGTCCCATGTCAGGCTCCGTGTCTAAGAGAGATTCTCTGTGTGTCCCTACACCCTCAGCCCTGCTCACATTCATTCGCATGTGCACTCTCTATCTAATTAGAAAAAAAGGGAGGGGGTGCTTTCCTTATGGTATAAATGACAGTCTCAAAGACTGCTAGAATTGTCTGTTCATCACTTTGATGCTCATAAAGAATCTCTGCAACAAGACTACCTTCAATTTTTTCTTACTTGAGTGTAAGTAAAGGGAGCTGGGGTAGGGGGCTGATTTGTAGAATTGATGGCATGGTTATAAATGCACAGGATTCAGAGGAGTTCCCCTCAGGTTATTATTAACATGCACTTACTCTTACTTTATAGAGAATTCTAATATGCTGGGAGATCTGATTGACAAACCTGTAATGGAGGCAGTAGGTTGAATGTGGGAAAGAGTCAAGAAGTGCCAACAAGGAAAGATAATACAGTAATACATTTCCTTAGAAAAGCTCAGAAATCACAGCCCAGGTGGGGTCATTCCATTCAACGGAATCCAGGCTCACTGGCATCACTACACTAGAGAATAGCATTAAATAATTCTCAGCAAAATGTAAGATGTTAGGCAAGAGGAAGGCTAATATGCTAGAAAGGGCTTTCCACTCAGAGGAGTGAATGCCTTTGCTTTTTTTGGTGTATTGGGAAAAGGGGCTGCACATCCTTCTCTTGGAAAACACCATACAACACTTAAGGTAGAGCAAAGAATGTTCACACAATTTACTATTAAAGGCCAGATCTGATGAAATCTAGGTCAAATTCTGAAATAAAGCCCCAACTATGATTTGAGGGAACACCACGAGCTTCCCTTCTCCTTCGTGTATGTAGCTTATCGTATTGACTACAGAACAGCACAGACATTCTCAAGATAAGTCACTTGGTCGAGCTGACAGCCAAATCCAACGGACCCAACTGGTATCTTTTTTAACTTTGAAAGCCCTATCACCCAGGTCTCCTGTTTAAAAAAAAAAAAAAAAAAAAAAGTAATTACTTCATCTTTTGGCATGGTGACAATCTTTTTTTTTTTTTTTTTAAACTCAAACAGAAGGACGAGGGATTACAGTTCATCTCGGCAGAGGTACCAAACTGAAAAAGTGCCAGAAGTAGGAGAAAAGACATTTGACGGAAAGAAAGCCTTATAATGTAATATACATTTATCAGGCATTAATTAACCCTGCCTCAACTACCTTACTTACCACAATAAACTTCTCTTTCATAGACCCGCAACCCTAAATGATACAAAAGCAGCACTGCCATCCAGAAGCCATTAGGCTCTGATGGTCTCTGGGGAACACGAGGAGGAAAGACTCACAGCCCCCATCTAGAGGAAAGCACCCCCCTTACCTGGTCTTGGGAAGGTAAAGCCCAGCTATCTCGCTGACAGTGGGTCCAGGGCTTCCTTAGGCAGTGCCCACTCTCCAGATGTCAACTGGGCACAATTCCCAGGGCATGTGCCCCACGCTGACTAAAGCTCATGCCCTTGTGGGCCTTCATGGTGACACTCAGAGGCATGTGGCCTCCAACCATGAAAACACTGGAATGTTAGAAACAAGTGGAGGCCCAAACAATTTCCCTAAACACTGTTTTTAAGCTGATACTGTAGTTAGTGGTCTGCTGAACACAGAAGAATACAATTAAGAACAATTAGCCATTCAGTGGCACCACCAGAGACAGTTCTCCCAGTGGCCTATATTTTAAACAAAAAGCCAGCTTCCAAGCGGAATAGTCAACCATCCTGCAAGTGAAGGAAGTATAAAAACTGCTTCCTGCTTCCTGGCCGACCTCCATTCCAGACAGTGTTTCCCCATCCCAGGGACACACCGCCCGCCCCCTTCCTCCCTGGACACCGCAGAACATTCCAGGGTCACAGACCTTTTTGCTCAGCACTTTTTTTTTTTTTTTTTTTTTTTTTTAAGCAGGGAAACTAGATAAGCAGCTGTCTGAGAAAGACATGGGGCTGGACGACTACCAGGGTGGGCGAGAGCAAAAGGAGAGTTGGGAGGGGGGGGAAGAGTGTCCACATTCAGTAAGAGGAAACAGGAGAGAGGAAGAAAAGAGAATGTTTCGCTTTCTAGAAGAAAAACTAGTTTGTGCTGAAGAGAGCACATCCCTGGACTTGAGAGTTGCAGGGACCCCAAAGGTCTTTTAGTTCAATCTGTTCATTTTATGGAAAGGAAGAAAGAGTTAGAGCCATTAAGCTACCTTCCCAGGGTCATAATGTCAGGCGGTTAACATAATTACAGCTTCTCTAACTATAAGCACCCTTGGGAGAAAATGCGATCTTAACACGATGAATAATTACTCTTCTCCCAAGAAAAAAACATGTTTTTCACTTCATGGCTGCTGTGAGGTGTTTAACAGACCAGGCTTCCCTCTTCAGGGGAGGAAACAAACCTTCCTGGGAGGCCTGGGGCGGGCCAGTTAACTGAGAGGCCCCAGGTAGTGCTGGGGCACATTTCTTAACTCATCTCTACTTTCCTTTCATGCCTTATTTTTTTCCTCCTTTCTTCCAGGTCTTCCATTTAATATATTTTTAATATATTCATATATAATATATTTTTAATATATTAATATATTAAATATGAATATATTATTTTAATCTTGTATTTTACAAGTCCCTGCAAACTCCTTGTAACCTTTTCTGGAACAACAAGAAAATATATTACAGATACCTTCTATATATAGCACTTGCCCTTCCAAAAATTTTGGTGCGCTTCCCCCAAGCAGAGATCAAGCATTACTGTTCTCCTTGACATGGTCACAGCAAGAGCCTGGGATTGGAATTCATGCTTCTTCCTGTAGAACACACTTCCGCCTGAGCAAGAACTGTTGGTATACGAATTAAAAACTCAGTTCAGACCTTTATATAGAAGAAATAAAAATACCATCTTTTGCCCAGATTAAATTGAGATGTGCGTTAGCAAACCTTAAGCCTTTAAGGCACCTTTTCATTAAAGACATTTTGGACTAAGAACAAAATTAAATACATTTCTACAGGAATTTCACAAACGCAGCCAGAAAGTGACAATATGGTGAAAACCATTGTTTCGCTCTATTTCCATACATTTACAAACAGCATCATAATTTATAGCAACTTCCAGCTGTTCAAGTGCCCAAGGCTTCATTTTTATTTGGACAGTATTACATAGAAAGGACCATGAAAAGAGGAACAGAAAATGCAATCAACTATTCTTTCCTATCCTGTTTCCCAGGGTAAGGTTCTTTCTCCAGCCTCAGGACACGAGCAAGCAGAAAGAAGAAGTACACTCTGGCTCAGCAGTCACAGGTGACAGGTGAGCACATCAGACACCTTTTCAGGCCCAGAAGGTTCCACCTCAAACTAGGGTGGCACCTGCTATTCTCCCCCCACCATCTGCAAGGGTTCTTAAAGGTCCCTACATAATTTATGTGGCTCAGAGAAAAGTGAAATGTGAACTGACTACAATGTAAGCATTTAAATTTAGAAACAGAGAAGGCACCCAGCCAGCTTAGGCATGCAGACACTTGTCACACTCCAGGTCTTCCTGAGGCCCTGTGCCTCCCACCTCTAATCTCCTAGGCATCTCCCCACTGTTCTGGTTCCTCGAAGAAGGCCTTCTCGGGAAGTGTGGCCTGCTTCCCATCCTCCTGGTGCTCTCATCTCAGTAGCAAGCACTCAGCATCCCTTTCTGGAGACTATTACACATCCCTTGGCCCACACGTGTGGTGTACTAATGTGCAAAACACTCAACTTACTTTTTGGCTGACCTGTTAATCCAGGGCTGCCACGGCTGTGTGGGGGAAATCACTGGAGACTCCGAGCTAAGCATACCAAGGGGTGCTTCTAGATCACTGTGCTGTTCCCACACACTGCAAGGGGGTGGAGTTAATACTGGGGGAAAATAAAGGCTGCAGAACGTGGGTGAACGGAGAAAAGAAAAAGAGTGCACTCATTTTATTAGTTATTAGGGAGGGAGATAAGTTTTAGGCAAGCTCCCGTTGTCAATATAACACACTACACGTCTCATTAAGAAGCTACAAAAGGCTCTTTATTGTTCTCATGCTAAAGATCCCTGTACACAGAGAAATCAAAATGTCAGGATTTTCCTGTCTTAGTCCTAAGGGACACCAGTCTTTGAAGAGAATATCAAACTATCCAAATTCAGCATCTCTGCTTTAATTAATTGACCATATGGGGCCCAGATGTCATAGACAAGTTTGATTTGAACTAAATAATGCATAAAATAATAATAGATTTTTTTGAGGTATGGATAATGTTAAATTACACATCTAAAGAGAAATGTTCTTGATGGTTTTTGGATCTCCTTTATTTCAAGTTTTATGGTAGATTATATATATAATTATATGTAACAATTTAGCAATTGTTTAAAGATGAAAGGCCTTTTAAATTTCTTCTTCTTTTTTTGTTCTGTATAATTCTGGGACATTTTCGTCAACATCACAGCTTTTCCTGCTATATAGAGAATTATCAAATAGAACAGAATTATTCCAACCAAATTATCGTGGTAATTAATAATTAATATAATGTTTTACAGTAGTTTAAAAAAAGGCACATCACATGGATAAAGATAAAATCCTTCTTGTCCACTGTATCCAATCACAGAACTGCCTCTCTAAAACAAAAAGGATTAATCACTTCCGTCATTACGATGTATATGTTTTTTAGGTTATTTTTCTATATAAATAAAGCAGAAACAGGGGATCCCTGGGTGGCGCAGCGGTTTGGCGCCTGCCTTTGGCCCAGGGCGCGATCCTGGAGACCCGGGATCGAATCCCACATCAGGCTCCCGGTGCATGGAGCCTGCTTTCCCTCTGCCTGTGTCTCTGCCTCTCTCTCTCTCTGTGACTATCATAAATAAATAAAAATTAAAAAAAAAAAAGATTAAAATAAATAAATAAATAAATAAATAAATAAATAAATAAAGCAAGCAGAAACAAATTTTAGAAAATCATTAACTCTTTAGCCTTGAATTCTTAGGTCCCCATAATCTAGTCTCAAGTTAACTTTCTGATCTGGTAATCACTAACCACCAACAGGCAACGTCCATGAAAGCCAACAGAAGACTCTGTCAGCCAAATACTGAGCACATTCTCACATTTATTGGTTGTCTTTTCTTGCCCCTCTTCCACTTTGGATTCTGGCTTCTAGAACACTGCTTGGCATAAGAGCAGACATTCAGTTCGGGACTGATGGAGCATAACCACTGCATCTCTTCATTCGCAGGAAGATTTAAAATTAGCAAACTTGGATTTGAACCCTTAGGCAAATTGTAGCTTCTTAGTTTCATCATCAATAAATGGGAAGAATTATGGTCAGTTTTATGTGTCAATTTGGCTGCACCATGGTCAAATAGTATTCTGGATTTTTTTTGTGTGTGTGAAGGTTTTTTTGGATGAGATTAGCAGTTGTATCAGTAGACTCTGAGTAACGCTTGGTGTGGGTGGGCCTCATCCAATCAGCTGAAGCCCTTTTAAAAGAACAAAGGCTGACACCTTCTCACCACCACCCCCAACCTCTCTACCTCCTTCCCTGATGAGCCTGAAGGAATTCCACCTCACAGGTTCCCTTTGGATACAGCCTGAAACTTTCCTGAGCCAGCCAGCCCTCCCCATCACATCTTGGACTCACATGGCCTCCACAATCCTGTGAGCCAGTTCCTTAAAAAAATCAATCTCTTTTGCTATATGTACAATGCATGCATGTGCACGTGTATACGTAAACATACGCACACACACACACATCCTGTAAGTTTTCGTAATACTTTGTCTTATGCACCAATTTGTTGTTTAAACTCATTATTGGATATGAACAGGTTAGCACGTTGTAGAATTGTTGTGTTCTTGAGAACACTTTCAGCCCAATCCAAATGGCTCTAAGCAATAAGGAAATTAGTTAAATTATAAGCCTATAAGTAGAGAAAAAGAAACTAGTTTGCCCAAAGCACAGTGGCTAAGTAATGGTGTTCATGACCCTGGTTCCTTTGACGTCTACATTTCACTGTCCTGACTGGTTCTTCTTATGGCGGCAAGAGGTTCCCCTTATGCAGCAGCTCCAGGTGTGACAGCAGACCAGATAAAGTCCACAGGCAATAAAGGATCATCTCCTTCAATGTCCCAAGAAACATTCTCAAAAGCACCTGAGTACACTTCCCTTCATCATCTCCTTGGCTAAGACTGGGTCACATGTCCAACCTTAAACCAAACAATTCCCCAACAACTGAAAACAAAACTGAGACTCTTTCAACAAAGAAAGGGAGAATGTTTACTGAGGAGGCAACTGGTCTGGTACAAAAGTGTCACATAAGTTCAAGATACTATGGTTACGGTGGTACTACGTACTCTTTTAAGACCCAGCACAGGCCCCAATTCTTCTGTGTATCCTCACAACACAAGCTCAAGTGAGTTCAAGCTCCCTTGGGTTATTCTAGCCCTTTCTATTCATACCTCTCACTGCTTACTCACTGCACAGCGTTAAGTAGTTTGAGATAACTTTCAAAAGTTATACCAGCAATATATGTTCATGGAAGAAAATTCAGAAGCATACAAATAAAAATCATTCCGAGTCTCATCAAGAGAGATAAATAACCATTACTAATAATTCAGAACACTCCCTTCCACCTATTTTCCTTTTTTCTATTTATGTGTGTCCATGTACGAGAGTAATCTTTGTTTGGTATAAATGTTCCTGGTTTTCCCAACTAAAATTCAAACTCACTGAGGGTTGGGGTCCCCTCTGTCTTTCCATCCTCTGTACAGTTACAGGATCTTTAAAAAAAAAGTGCATGCTGATTCAAAATCTTTAGATCACACAAAGAAAGTTTAAATAAGCTATTCTTTTTCTTTGGGGGATTAAGAAGGAAGATTTAATAAGACAACATTCTAAAACATGTCCACTAATTTTTCAGATGCTCTTTCTCACCAAGACTTTTCAGAGAACTTATTAAACGTTCTGGCAATAAGATATGCTTTCTGTGAGTCAGTGTTGTTTTCGGACAAGAAAGTATTGTGTAATTTCCCTCATGTTTAGCAATCCCCTTTATATTTATAATTAAGCTAGTCCTCCATTTAAAAATATGACGCCAAACTAGGTAGGAGAAATATAAATTTAGAAAGCATGATTCTTAGATAATTCCCTTCACAAGAGAAAAGTCCACGAATACTTTTGTGTAAAGCAATATTTTTATACACTTAAATTACGTTTTCAAAGAACAGAAGTAGCTATTTGAAAGAAGTATGGCATAAATATTATTATAAAAACTAATCTAATAACTTCTCTGGTTTTTGGTCTCTGATTTTACCGACAGGGTTTTCTTAAATTAAGGCACAATTCTGTGTGGCATGAAACCCAAATGATAAACCCGCCATCACTCAAACCCTCCTGGGCTTGTTTTTGTTTAACAAGTTTTTATTTATTGAGTATCTACCATGTGCCAGCCCCTGTGCAAGCCATGGTGACTTGAGTGGTACATAAGAACAAAGGCATACTCTGCCCTCTTGGTGCTCAGAGGAGAGGAGAGGACCCAAAGACACTGCTGAGAGGGCTTACAGGGAACTGAAGACATTGTCCCAGTAAGAATTTCCAATGACAAAGCATCTGGTCTCCCCATATTCTTCTTGACTTTCTAGTCTCCATCTTTGATCATTCGACAAGGACAAACAAGTGTGCAATGAAACAAAAGAATTCAGATTAAAACACTTGTTGGGAAAAAGAGAGGATGAAGTGGTTAAGTTAAAAATACTGGGGGACGTGGGAGGACCTCAAGACATGCATGAAAATATACAGAACGTGGAAGTCCAGGAGGAAAGGGACACGCCGTGGCTGAGATGACCCCTCAAATCACCTTCTTCCCTTGTTAGTTAACTTACCACAGTCAGTGTCTTCCAGGCATCAAGGCAATTGGTCAGCCTACAGATACTTACTGAGCACACGGAGGGACCTGTGCTCCAATCTTGGAAGAATCACAGATTATAGAGCATTAAAGGGCAACATAAACTTGAGATAATAATGCATAGGAATAGGGGCACCTGGGAGGCTCATTGCTTGAGCATCTGCCTTTGGCTCAGGTCATGATCCCAGGGTCCTGGGATCGAGTTCTGCATCAGGCTCCCCAAAGGGAGCCTGCTTTTCCCTCCGCCTATGTCTCCTGCTCTATGTGTGTGTCTCATGAATAAATAAAATCTTTAAAAAATGCATAGGAATAGATAAAATTTAAGAATTACTGGAAGGTGGGTAATGAACATTGCAAAAAATACAACAGTGAAGAGTTCTAGGAGTTCAGAGGTAGGAAGGACTCAGTAGGCCAGTGCATATCCCAATGACTTAATGAAAGTGGTGGCTTAGCTTCTGGGCCTCTTAGGATGGGAAGGAATGGAGGCAGGAACAGAGATGGGGAAGCCACTTGTGGCAGGCGGAATGTCCCTGGGAGGCCAACGCAATGGTATAGATTCAAAAGCAGCTGGTAATATGGGAGTTGAGCTCAGTCAAGACATCAGGCCAGAGTTACTGACTCAAGGGTCACAAACAGGGGACACATAAAGCAGCACAATGGATGGGCTGAGAGTTTCATGCCTTGCCCAGTGGAGGGCTTTCATGTGGACAATAATTAACTGACTTCAGTAGGAAGACTCTCTTCTGTTTTTCAGGTTAAAATTTCTATCCTTCTCCACCTTAAGCTTTGCTTTTGCATAAAGGTTATTTCAAGTGGCAATGCTGGTTTTTCCTTGGGTGTGTTCCCACATATGCCAGAACTACTTACATCGACAGTAGATAGCTTGTCCTTTTTGTTAACACTGCAGTGACATTCTTCATTTCCATTTTATCCTACATAACACTAAGAACTTCTATGGATTACCATTGGTTCACTTAAAATTGCAAGACTGCTCATGAAACCTGGGGCTACTTATTCAAGTTTTATAAGCTCTCTAAGTTTCTTCACATTAGAGTCAAGCTCTGAACTATTCATGCTTTTTGTTCTAAATAGTTGACTATTAGTGTATTTGTACATCCTTTTAAATAAGGCATGAAAGAAAATGATGAGCCTCTTCTGCAGTCCCTAGGTAATGTCTTCTTTTCTACATCTTTTTTTTTTTTTAAGTAAGCTCTACCCCATTGTGGGGCTCAAGCTCACAACCTCAAGATCAAGGGTTCCTTGCTCCACTGACTGAGCCAGCAGGTGCCCTTTTTTCTACATCTCTTAAATAGTACTGACTGGACGGGATATTCTCAGTGCGAGTTAACCAGGTTTTGTGTTTTTGCATGTTCTAATCCCAGTTAGGGATCGAGTTCATAGACACTACTACATCTCAATTTGATGAATGGAAAATAGTTTCCTTTTCCCCATCCCTTTCCCTTCTCTAACATTTATAACCTAGGTCTGAACCTGTATGACCCCTCTACTTCCAAAATACAGTCTCCCAAGAATAGAAAAACTACTGTCCTCAAGTAAGGATGCTTTCTGGCAGTCACATAGGTATACGGTTGGCTGCTAGGTGATTATCTACTTCAGCTGGGCTCAGATCAGAATGGAGGAGAAAATGCAAAAGAACATAGGGAAGTGGAGAGGAGCAGAAAATGCAGGCTCTTCTCCCTCATAAACCCAAGAAAGCACAGGGCAGGTACAATCTTAACCACCAATGATAAAATCAAATTACTGGGTCTTCTGCTAACTAGCACACTACTAAAATTCATGAGAGTGTTAGGTCCCTAGCAGTATATTCTAGGACTCTGGAATACAATCCAAAAGATTCACTAAAAGAATTCTGCTATTTATTAAAAGAATTCATGATAAATATTTCTTGTAGGACCACCATTCATACCAGCAAAAGACTGAAACTTAATTTCAATTTAAGGTCTGCCAGAAAAGTTATCTGCATATGTTATTCTTTGCATGGGCTTTTTGCAAATCTAAAATAAGTATAGAGGCTCTAAAGGCAAGTCTCCAAACTATATATGTATGGTAAGAATAAATTGTATATCTTATGTGACATAGTCAACTGTTTCCAAACTGACGACCTAAGAATTTTTCTTTACATCTCATTAGTACCTGTCCCAGTGTCTTCAGTTAAATCTCACAAAGACAGGTAGACATTTAACCAAACTCTCTGGGCTGACAACATTCAAGGTATTTGATAGTCTGGCCTTCTCTTATTTTCAGACCTCACCCTACATGGTTTTGTGTATACTCTAAGACCTAAACTAGACCTCGTGATCAGGGCCTGACTCTCCAGCCCTCATTCGTTTTTTTCTGCTCTTCCTTCCTTCTAGAATGCACTTTCCATTATACTGGTAAAAATCTAACCTATCTTATTTTAAGGCATCACTCAAATGTCTTCTACTTTGTAAAACATTCCTTGATCTTGAGCCTTCCCAATAAAGTATGATGTTCAATTTCTGAACACTCTTAGCATTTTTGCCTTATTCATCTTGGGAAGACCCACAGTACCTGGCATCATGTCTTAGGTATGGTAGGAACAGTAACATCCACTGTATAAATTATTAATTCTGATGATCCTTAAACAAGAGGATAGTCAACAGTAAATTGAAGAAGAAAAAAAGGAAAGTGACTGGTTTCATCAACTGATCAATGGTATTCTGTATTTGTGTTATTACCTTTTTTTGTTCAAAATGAAAACCATTTTAGGGGTGAGTGGGTGGCTCAGTTGGTGAAGTGTCTATTTTCGGTTCAGGTCATGAACTCAGGGTCCTGGGATCAAGCCCCATGTTGGGCTCCCTGGCTCAGCAGAGAGTCTGCGTCTCCTTCTCCCTTTGCCTCCCTACCCCCACTTATGCTCTCTCTCTCTTGAATAAATAAAATATTTTTAAAAATATGAAAACCATTTTAAATATGTAGAAATCAACATCAGAATTGTTATGAAATGAGAAAAGCAGGGAAAGGCCACTGGTTTCATTTCAAGTATACTATGCTACTGCATTAATTACCTCTTGCCCATTAATGGTGGATTCTTTCAGTCAACACACAGAACAAATGTGAATCATCTGCCCAAGTCTACAAAAATAAAACTACCAACATTACTTCATTATTGATGCAGAAACACACTGCAATAATTAGAAAGATTTCCTTTACATGACTCGGTTATTTCTCACTTAAAAACAAATGATGGTGGGAGGGTGAAGATAACACTAACTATACAAATACACAGGGATTAAGTTAGAAACATAAACCAGCCAGTAGCTACTAATTAACAGTAAGAGGCACATGAACATAAACAAAAACATTTTATCAACTCTTTACTTAGAAACGTTTATGCAAAAAGTCATCTGGCTATATTCATCTTCAAATGTAAAAATAGCATTACATAATACTCCAAAGTGTGTCTGTGAGTCTAGGGCCATATGTGGCTTTTTCATTGATGACACTCTTGACACTCTGTGAATGTTTTCCTTCTTATCTCAGTGAATATAATCATCTTTTCCATTAATGCAATTGCAAACAATTCACTCAGTCACTCCCAACAAAAGCGAGGTACTTTGATGTCCTTCTGAGAGACTAAAAAGTCAATGTAACCTATTTCCTCATATTAATCAGAGACTCTTGTTCTTGCAGCACCACCTGCATTCACAACTAAAAAGAGAGGAGAGTAACACCTAACATTTAGAGAGCTCTGAAGAGAAAGGCCTCACAATTTGCATTTCGGGTGTTTTCAAGTTTCTATGCTTTATCCTCTCAACTTTGAGGAGTGCTTTTTTTCCCCCCTAGAGCATTTTAGGTATGCAATATTTCATTCTGAAAAAGAAAAAAATGATTTGAATAAGAAGAAGTAGTCTTGTTTGATGTTAAGATTTTCTGTTATTTCTCCACGTAAATATATAACAAAGTGAACACCAAATTTTTATGGAAGCTCAGTGTGAAGTTGATCTTCTTTGCTTTCTCTGGAAAGATCTTCCAGGGCTACTGGAAATGGAGAAAATAAAGTCTACTCTGTTATACAGCACCAGAATTACTGGAAATTGAGAATGTTGCAATACCATAAAGCATTACTCATCAAAATATAGTTTAAAAAAAAACTAATAATCTTCAACTTTAGCTACATATTAGATTCATGTGGGGAGCTTAAAAACAAAAAAAAAAAAACCCTGCAATGCCCACACTCCACCCCAGACCAATTATATCAGAATGGAACCTAGGTATTGTGAGTTTTAGCACCTTCCCCAGGTATTGTTATTTTTAGAACTTTCCCCAGGTGATTCTCACATGCAGCCAGGGATAAGAATCTGGGGGTACTGTTATGAAGGTCAGAGTGTTTTATTTTAAAATTTTATTTTAACAAGAACTTAAAAACCACTAACAATCTAACTCATTGTTAGATCTAATTTCAATCTAATGCACAAGACTGAAAGTAGTAGGTATTCATTTCACTTCATAAGGTCAAATTATTTTTTAAAGTGGATGCACCATTTTACACTCCCATCAGCAATGCATATCCCAGAGTGCCTTTTAGGGGAAAGCATGCTGCTATCTTCATAGTGCAAAGCATCCAGAAGGAGAAGCAGCAGAGAATGTGGATTCACTATTTGACAAAAAATAAATAGAAAAGAAAGGGAAAATACAACCCAAACACCACCACCACAGGTATTGGTCCTACAGCAGCATACCAAGAGTGAAATACTGGTGTTGCCAGACATTAAGGGAAACAAAAGAAAAAAGCCACCACATAAGCCCTTCACTTGAAGATTCACAATGCATTTCAGCATATTAAATGCACATGGGCTCTGAAAAACTCAATAATAAGGAAACAGTAAGGAAATCAGTCAACTGGTGAGTCATGTATAACCAGCTGATCTCACAGGTCCCCATCCCGGGTTCTCTGAAAAAAGAAATCCAAGGCAGATTACGGTGTTCCCGATGTTATAAGGTTTGGGAGACTGAGATGAGAGCAATGACTTCTGTCTGAGGAGCCTGAGCATGAGTTCATGAAGAAGATAATATTTTATATGGCTTTTGTTGGACAGTAAAGTCTTAGACTTGTTGAAACAAATGGTGACAGCAGAAATGCTCTCATTCCAGACTTTAGACTATTAAGGAAATAACAAAATGGGAAGTGTGAAGGGCATAAATTAACATTTTGCCAAAAGGATTCGGTCACTGTGAGTTAAGGAAAAGTGGGGTCAGGTGTGGGGAATCTGCAGTTTCCCTTGTAAATATGAGGATGCGATCTCAAATATGTTGGCTGGCTTGCCTGCTAGTCAGCATCAGCGTAAGGGTAGCAATCCAGTCAGTCAACAAATTTTTACCAAGTACATAATATGGGCAAGCCAGGGACCACACTAGGTAGCAGGATACAGTGATACCTGTCCTTGGGGATCTTGCAGTGTGGTAGGGGTGTGCACAGGCTGCCTGAAAGAGCAAGTTCTAGAACTCCAGAATTGGAATGGATGATCACCCAACGTCCCCTGAGCCAAAAGAGCAGAATCTATTCGAGAGTTCCAAGAGAAAATAATAACAGAGACATAAAAATGAAATATATATGTATTTAGTCATTGAACCCTCATTATTATACAATAGATTTGGGGGCAGGTAAAGTGGAGTGTGTAGAGATGAGGAGTGTGAGGTATTAGAAAAATATCCAGGTAGAGATGCTTGGCAAACACAATGAAATGTTAGATGAGAGGTCTGGGCTCATTACGAGGCAATATAACAAATGGAATAATTTCAGTATGACTGGCAACTCATATTTAAATCCTATGAGAACCCTAATGACATTAGATCTATAAACAAAAAGAGATGTAAGCCTTACCCAGAAAGAAGGCAGCGCTCAGACTCAGGACAGGGGACAAAGTTGATCTGAATCCCAGCTTTCCACTTGCAACCTGGATGACCTTGGCCAAGGAACTTAACCTCTTTGAGCCTCATTTTCCTCAAGTATAGAACTGGTATGATAACTGTATTCGTATCCACCCTATGGATATTGTGCAGATTGAAGGACACTGAACAGCAAAGTGACTAACATGCAGTCCCAGCTCAGTAACTCATAGCTATTATTATTAGTTATATTTAGAAAAAAACACACTTGTTTGCTGTTAAGATATTAAATTAGAAAGGTAATTCTGGAGCATTCAAATAGTCCATAGAGTTGATGTATGGTGTGAAGGAGAGACAATCATGTACCTTAAGCCACTAGTATAATATCAAAGTGCTGTAAATATACCTCATGCAATGATTTTTAGCACGTGAAATAAAATTTGGAGGAAAAGACTGTAAGAGAAATCCATTGAAACTTCAGCCAAACTGTAGTCCTCCTTGTTCCAAACTGATTTTTCACTCGCCTCACAGGACCATTTTATTAATGCATCCAGTATTTCACACACAAAATACTCCTTTCTTCCCTCTCTTTACTTTCCTCCATTCTCATTTCTTCCTTGCTGGATTTTCTACCCACCCCCCCCCTTTTTTTTTTAAAGATTTATTTATTTATTTGAGGGAAAGTGCACACGCAGGCAGAAGGGTAGAGGGAGAGAGAGAATCTCCAAGCAGACTCCCTGCTGAGCATGGACCCCCCCCACCCCCCTACCCACCATCCCCCACCCAACACGACACAAGGCTCCATCCCAGGACCCTGAGATCATGACTTGAGCTGAAATCATGATTTGGCTGCTTAACCAACGGAACCATCCCAGCCCCCCTGGATTTTCTACTTCTGATACTATGTTCGTGACTGTGAAAATTAGGTAACATAAATTCTCAGTAAGTGTTAGCACTTTTTCTTTGCTGTAACACTTCCCCCGAAAATTTGAATTCTAGGTCACTGAGAATGGTATCAGGTCACTTATGAATTTTAATTTCCACACTGCAGGTATACCTTAGGTGGCATAATTTTAATAATGAAGCTTTTTAATGTATGCAAATATTAGCAATTTTTTTCTTCTTCTAATTTAACTCCTCAAAATGAAGATGCTGTACATCCATTTATTTTTCCAAATGCCCAAGCAATAAAAAAGTGAAGGCCTAGCATTTAACTGCCTTGAAGAGAGACTAAGTTGTGGAGGTGGGAAGCAAACAGCCCATAAGAAGAAAGTGAGTAATGTCCGCCATAGATGCACCTTGAATCTACGAATGCTGGTATGATACGTGTCTAAAGCAGCCCATCTTTGAGTCTAGGCTGGAGAAGGCTGGCCACTTAATCTGAAAGAGCTTTTGCTGCTAAATCAAGATCCAGGCAACAAATCACACCTACTTTAAATCATCTGTTCTTTCAAGCATTATGGACACACAGGGTAACATCAAGTACAGTGACAGTCACCCCTCCTGTACCATGGCACAATGATACCACTTTAAGTGCTATAAATAGCCTTCAACCAGATGGGATGGCTGGGCTCAAGCTGTGATCTCATTTTTTTAAAAAACAAAAGTTTAAAAATAATTAATTCTTCATTTCCATCATTCGCTTGGCAAATATTTATTGCCTTGGTACTATGTGCCAGGCACTACAAAGACAGAGCCTAAAGGTTGGAAGTCTCTTAGAGGCCTTCACACATTTTACAAGTTTCACATCCCAAAAAAGTGGCTCTCAAGAACCAAGCTGCAAAGCAACCAAACCCCCAAGAGGACGATCCCTCTGTGAGTTCCCCAAACTGCTCCCTACTCAGTCCTCAGTAACAGGTGCCACAGACCCAGAGAATAAAGTCAAGGAAGCCACTATTCATTTAAGCAGCAAAGTTCATTAGAGTATTTTTTTTTTTGCTCAGTCCTATACTCTTTAGTTATCAATGATTACAAATATATATTTTTTGAAATCGTAAAATAAATCAGCTATTGGCATTTTTAAAAGTTCCGATGCTTCTCCAGAAAATCATGCCCAAAATTAGAAGATCTAGTAAAATACGTAGTCAGGGAACACATGAAAAATTAATAGAGAATTTGTTTGTGACCCACTTACCTCCTGATCACATGTAGCACTAGGTTGGGGTGGGGAATGCCTAATAGAAGCCCTGCTCAACCTCAAAAACTCAACTTAAAAGACAGATGATACCCACTTTCTCTGAGGCTTAATCAGAAGACTATAATAAACTGAGGCACCTCTGAGGAAGTAAAATTAGCACGGTAACAAAAATCTGAAGACAAAGGAGCTCACTGTTTTTTTTGTCACATATCAAATTGTGTGAGTGTCTTACAGGGTTAGAGTGTTCAAGTTACCAATTAATTAGTTTGGTTGCTTCAGAGCCTATGGTACAAAACTAGAGTCTTTTCTTGTGACTTTCCCTGAAATTAACTTCTGACAGCCATCTTGTGTACTTCTTATATAAAACTAAGAAACTCAAAGGAGACTGTTATCAAAGTGTCTTACTTAGTCTAATAAGGGAGGAAATTATCTTGATTATATTATGCAATGAATTTAAAAATGGGCATTTGGAGGTACATAATTTTGATTAGAGAGACAGAATGAGGCTAGCTATTAAATACCATCATAATTACGTACCCGAGAAGCTATAATCTCAAATTTTTCTCTCTTTTATGTGAAATCACGAGAAATTTCTTTGATATGACTGGTAAAAAATATTGAGAACTACTTCCTTATCCCCATACCCAAAAAGTGGCACAGCGTGATCCCATTTTAGGAAAATTATATAGGCATAGATAAAAGACTAATAAGGTACTACAGAGTATTAACAGTGTTACTTCTGAGTGATAGAATTAACATTTTTAGTTTATGGACTGGCCAACATAAGGATTTCACACTTAAGTAGGCGAGTCCTCATGAATTATAGTAGCAAACAGTACAGATATCCCGCAGCAGATACCATCAAACGTTCTATTAATTATCTGGTTACCCTGGTTATTGGCTTTTTTTTTTCCCATCATGGTAAGTGTACTCTCTAATCCTCATCCCCTATTTCACGCATTCCCCCAGCCACCTCCCCAATGGTAACAACAATCAGTTTGTTCTCTATAGTTAAGAGTTTTGATTTTTTTACTTTGCTCATTTGTTTATTAAATTTTATATACAGGTGACAGCATATGGAATTTGTCTTTATCTGACTTATTTCACTTGGCATTATATTCTCTAGCTCTATCCATGTCATTGCAAATGGCAAATTTTCATTCTTTTTATGGCTGAATAATATTCCTTTGTGTATGTATATATATATACCACATCTTCTTCATCCATTTTTCTATCCATGGAGACTTGGGCTGCTTCCATAGTCTGACTATTGTAAATAATACTGCTGTAAACACAGGGGTGGTATTCCTTTGAATTAGTGTTTTTGTATTTTGGGAGTAAATGCCCAGAAATGCAATTACTGAATCGTAGGGTAGTTCTATGTTCAATTTTTTGAGGAACCTCCATACTGTTTTCCAGGGTGGCTGCATTCCCCTCAACAGTGCGAGAGGGTTCCTTTTACTCCACATCTTTCCCAATACTAGTTATTTCTTGCATTTTTTATTTTAGCCAATCTGACACATCTGAGGTGGTATCTCGTGATTTTGATTTGCATTTCCCTGATGATGGGTGATGCTGATGTCTTTTCATGTGTCTGTTGACCATCTGTATGTGTTCTTTGGAAAAATATCTGTTCAGGATGCCTGGGTGGCTCAGTGGTTGAGCATCCGCCTTTGGCTCAGGGCATGATCCCAGTCTGGGGATTGAGTCCTACATGGGACTCCCTGCGAGGAGCCTGCTTCTCTCTCTATGTCTCTGCTTCTCTCTGTGTCTCTCAGGAATAAATAAATAAAATCTTTTTTAAAGAATGTTCATGTCTTCTGCCCATTTTTTAATTGGATTATTTGTTTTTTAGGTTTTGAGTTGTATCAATTCTTTATATATTTAGGATACTAACCCTTTATCAGATACCTCATCTGCAAATATCTCTTCCCATTCAGTAGGTTGTCTTTTGGTTTTGTTAACTGTTTCCTTTACTGTGCAGAAACTTCATTTTAATTTAGCCCTAAGAGTTTATTTTTGCTTTTATTTCCCTTGCCTTAGGAGACACATCTAGAAAAATGTTGCTACAGCCAGTGTCAGAGAAATTACTGCCTATTCTCTCTTCAAGGATCTTTATGGTTTCAGGTGTCACATTTAGCTCTTTAATCCATTTTGAGTTTATTTTTGTGTATGGTGTAAGAAAGTGGCTTTGTTTCATTCTTTTTGCATGTGATTTTCCAGTCTTCCCAAAATCATTTGTTGAAGAGATTTTTCCCCATTGTATATTCATTCCTCCTTTGTCAAAGATGATCTGGCCATCTTATTGTGGGCTTATTTCTGGGTTTTCTATTTTATCTGCTTTCTAAACAGGAACTCACTGCAGTCCCACAACCCAAAGCAAAGGTTAACCTCAATGACACAAATGATAGGATTAGATACAGACAGAATAGAGAGGAAGTTCTTGATTATCAAATAAGTCTTCGGTGAAGTATTGATCAAGTAACAAGTCTTAAGGTGTGTGCCCCCTTTTATAAATCAAACAGACCTATGCCTATGGTTGACTGTAAGTTTGTTCATTCACTCATCAAGCATTCACTGAGTTCCAACTCTATAGCAGGCTCTGTACTACTGGAGCTGACTATAAAAAATGACATCGTGTTTTCCCTCAAAGAGCTCACAGTCAATTTGGAAAGACAAGTAAACTGATGTGCACCCTGCCCCGAGTATCACACAGAAGCACAGAGATGGGGCGCTTGATGTAACTTGGGGCAACAGCAAACAGTTTGGTGCTGCTGGAATGTGAAGGATAACCCAAGAAGTGTTGAGACCTGATGCCAGAAAAGTAGGCTGGGGTAAAATGATGGAGACCTAGTCTATATTTATAAAGAACTAAGATTTTAATTGTGTAGATAATGGAGACTATTTGGAAGATTTAACTGATGAAGTTACATGTTGCATAAAGAAAAACTTCATTCCAGGGCATCTGAAATTTTGTATTTGTAATACAAAAATATTTTGTAACCTGTAAATACTATTGAAATGTTTAGTATTGGGGTGTCTGGGAGGCTCAGTGGGTTAAGTGTCTGTCTTTAGCTCAGGTCACCATCCCAGGGTTCCTGGGATTGAGTCCCTGTCAGGCTGCCAGCTATGCAGGGAGTCTACTGCTCCCTCTGCCCCTCCCTCCACTTGTTCTCTCTCTCTCAAATAAATAAATAAGTAAAATCTTTTAAAAAATGATATTAAAAAAAGAAATACTTATTATTTTCAGCCACCCTCCTTTATATCTGGCTATTTGTTCTGGAATGATGAACAGAATATTCTCAATTGAGTTAAAATTTGTGCCCAGAAATTTCTTAGAGTAGGTTAGGTTATAAATAAATTTCTTAGGTTAGAAATAATTGATTCTTGATTTCATCTACAGCAAACAATGAATGTAAAATTGTGACTGATAAGGACGTCTAAAACAGAATTAGGTTATTTCAAGCAAGTTTGAAAGACTTTACCACAATCAATAAAGCATCTCTCTTAGAAAGACCTATAATATTGATTCAGGTATTGGACAAGGCTTCTTCCTCCCCTTTCACTGATTTACTCGAGAAATGTTCATTATGTAGTTTCTATGTACCAGGCACTGTGCTCAACCCTGAAAATATAATGGTGTACAAAAGAGAGTCTTATGGACCTTCCAGAGTTTACATCCTAAGGAAAGATATTAATAGCTATGCAAATATATGTACTGTGTAAGTGCTAAGAAGGAAAACTTTGAAATTATACCTGTTAAGAACAGGTAACAGGAAAACCTGAGCTAGTTGGCAAGAGAATGGTGCACATGGCTTTTTCAAGGACGTAACAGTTGAGCTAAAATCTAAAGGATCATTATGACATAGGGTGACAGGAGGTAGTATTCTAGGAACAGTCTGTGCAAAGGCCCAGGAAAGGAAAGGGACTGGTGCTTTCCAGGAACTAAGAGATGCCCAGAGAGGGTGGAAAACCTAGAGATGAGACTGCAGATAACCCATGGATAAGCAAGGTCTGCTTATCCATGGGTTTTGGTCTTATTAGATTTATGCTAAAAGCAATTTAAGAAAAAAGTCTTTCAAAAGTTTTCAACTGGGGGGTTTCAAATGAGCTGGTTGCAAAGAGGACAGTGGATCGAAAGACCAGAAAAAATTCAGTTAGGAAGGCTACAGCAGCAGTTTGGGGGTGAGAACTGATGCTGGCTGAGACTAGGGGTGGCAGCAGCAGAAATGGGGAGGACTGAACAGATTTCAGAAATATCTCAGACGGTTTTCCATGCTGTGGAGATGGAGTGGTAATGCTGATAAGCCAGACGGAGGTGTCAGAAATGACTCCCAAATTTATGGCTTGTCCAACCAGATGGATGGGCTGCCACTCATGGAGACGGAAGGCGTTCAGGTGTGGGATGACAGCACTTGTCCAGTTTTGCCCATGTTTAATTGGAGGGACTTCTAAGACATCAGGAGATGACTTGGTGAGTAGGTATCTATGTATATAACATACAGTCTCTACAGTAAAAAAAAAAAATCTTTTTATTTTCTCCTCAGGGCTGTCATTCTCCCCATTCTTTCCCATTTCAGTTTCAGTTTTCCCAGTTTCCCATTTCAGTCTACACCCACTGCTATTCACTCGCAAACCAAGAGATCATCCTTAATTCTTCTCTTCCTCACCCCTGCATCCAAACCATCAACAGGTTTCACCAGCCTCACCCCTCAGCATATGCCCTGAACCCAACTTCTCACCACCTTCTCCACCAGCATTTTGGTTGAAGCTAGATTCATCTCTTACTGTAACTTCTGCATGTGTCCAACTCCTCTCTAGGGTCCTGTTCTCCTCACCTCCTAGAGTTTATTCACATAGAAGCCAAAAGGATCTTTTATATTTTTTAAAGATATGATTTATTTATTTAAGAGAGACAGCAAGAGCACAAGCAGGGGAAGAAACAGAGGGAGGGGAGAGGGAGAGAATCTCAGCCAGTTCTGCACTGAGCATGGTGCCCGACACAGGGCTGGATCTCGCAACCCTGAGATCACAACCTGAGCAGAAATCAAGAGTTGGATGCTTAACTGACTGAGCCACCCAGGCGCCCCCAAAGGATCTTTTAAAAGCGTCAATGAAGAGACGCCTGCGTGGCTCAGCGATTGAGCATCAGCCTTTGGCTCATGTCGTAATCTAGGGTCCTGGGATCAAGTCCCTATCAGGCTCCTTGCAGGGAACCTACTTCTCCCTCTAACCTGCTTCTCCCTCTACCTATGTCTCTGCATCTCTTTCTGTGTCTTTCATGAATAAGTAAAATCTTAAAAAAAAAAAAAAGCATCAATCTCCCCATCTAAGAGCCCTCCCATTTCTTCCCATAACTCTTACAATAAAACCTAAAACACAGTGTTGACCATGGGCTCCCAGGTCCCAGGAGACCTAGTGCCTGCTTTCCTTCCCTCATCTCATCTCTCCTGGTTCACTTCTCTCTCTTCACAACTATCTCTTGCTGCTCCTTGGCTTGTCTCTACCTCTGAAATGCTGCCTTGGAATGTTCTATTTCCACAGTATTGCATGGCTTGGTCCTTCATTTCGTTCAGGTTTTCCTCAAAAATCATTTTCTCAGAGACTCAATCTCATTAGTTATTGGGGAAACGACAATGAAGACGCCATGTAACATTATCTTATTCCCACTAGACTGGCAAAAATGAAGATGTCTCCTCATCCCAAGTGGATCAACTGGAACTCTTAATTACTTCTAGGTGGGAATATAGACTGGTACCACCCCTTTAGAAAACAATTCGGTATTATCATGTAAATTCCACTTGCAGGAATATCATGGAGAAACTCCCATGTATGTGCCACAAGACGTGCACAAAAGAATGTTCAGCAGCACTGTTCAAAGAGTAAGAGTCTGGAAACGATCCAAATATCCATCAACGAGGCAACGAATCGATAGGTTTTGCACATTCACCCAACAGACCATAACTCAGCTGTTAAAATGAATGAACTACAGCCACATAGCAACAATGTGGAAAAAGGATACTGTTTTTATAAGACAAAATAGGCAAAATATAACAGTATAGTGCTATGGATATTTCCAGTAAGTGATTAACACTACTTCTATAAAAGGCAAGAGAAAAATTTAACGAAAAATTTAAGAAGTGGTTACTCTAAAGAATAGACAGGTAGATGGGCTGAGACAGAGTAAGGGGGATGAAACAGAACTGAGATTAGGGGGGTAGGTTCCCAGGTATACTGTTAGGCTTCATAACTTACAAACACAGTAGCATGTGTGTTAAATTCAGGTAATATAAATTAAAATACAAAGTAATGGCTAAAACAAGATGAAGGAGTAAGTTGCTCTTTTAGGTAACCTTTTAGTTACTTTCTCCCTAGCTATATAAAATAGTTGCTGCCCCCATTCTCTGGACTTTATTTTTCTTCATGGGACACATGCCTGCTCAAGGCACATATGTATATATACATACATAACACATACATTCATTTTCTTAAGTTTCTCCCACTGGAACATAATCTCTGTAACTGTGGTATCTTTGACATTCTTGTCCACTTCAGTATCACCAAGGCCTAGAAGAGTACCTGACGTATACAATAAATATTTGTGGAATAAATGAATGAATGCATGAACGAATGGCCTAGATAGCACAAGCAAGGCAGTAGAGCACTAAGGATTTAATGCTGGGACTCTGGAATCAGACACCTTTGGGTTCAAATCCAGGCTCTAGTCAGTCTTCTTAGACTGAGTGATTATGAATGAGTTACTTAACTTCACTGTGCCTGAGTATCCTCATCTATAAAACAGGGTAATGGAGTGGTTATGATCACTGAAGAAGGAAATAATTTACTTAATTATAGAGATAGAGGGTTGATGGAGGTGGGTGGGGAATGGGCTAGATGGGTGATGGGAATTAAGGAGGGCACTTGTAGTGATGAGCACTGGGTGTTATGTGTAAGTGATGAATCACTAAATTCTACTCCTGAAACTAATATTACACTATACGTGAACTACCTAGAATTTAAATAAAAACTTGAGACATTACAAAGGAAGGAAAGAAGGAAGGATGAATTAAGCACTTTTCCTGGCACGATATTATTATTACACAATAACATAATTTTCCCCCATGAAAGATGTCTGTCTCAGTGGCTGTAAGCAACTGGAATTCTTCAGGCAGTTTTTCTATGACCAACTTCCTCCATGTCCAATTTTAAAACATGGACCAATTTGGGATCCTATAGTTATTTCTGTAGTCTGGTCAAACTAAAGATGTTCTAGGAAAATCCTGTAACCACCAAACTTCCAGTGAGGACAGAACAATTTAATCTTGCATCTGCCCTAGACACCAACCTAGGAGATCATCCAGATGAACAGAGTAAAAATAGCACCTGCCATCTTTTGAGGGCTTTTCTCTAAGCTAAACAACTTAGACACATTATCTCACTAATTCCTCACAACTAGCTTGGGAAGTCAGTGTATGCAAGAACTCCAGAAGCAGGCTTACTAAACTGTTTCGAACTTTGGGCCTGAGCAGGCTCTGCTCTGGAGATGATATTCAAAAAGTAATTAGCAATTCTTGAGAGTAGGTTTGCACTACCAGTTGTAACACGCTCTTTTAAAACAAAACAAAAACAAAAAAGCAAGGGCTGCCTGTGTGGCTCAGTTGGTCGAGCAACTAACTCTTCACTTTAGTTCAGGTCATGATCTCAGGGTTGCAAGACTGAGCCCCGCAGTGGGCTCCACGCTGAGCATGGAGCCTGCCTGAGATATCTTTCTCTGTCTTCCTCTGCCCCTCCACCTCTCCTCCTTCCTTCTCTAAAAAATAAATAAATTAAATAAATAAATAAATAATTTTTAAAACCCCACAAAAAGCAAAATCCGTGTTTCACATGTTAAATACCTTATTATATAGTTGAAAAAAAAAAAAAAAAGAAAGAAAGAAAGAAAATGAAACCCGGGGCCTTTATTGGTGTGGAACCCATGTGGTCCCTTCTAAAAATTTCTATAGCAACACCTCTACCCAAAAGGATCAAACTCTGCAGTGCTGCTGGCTCACGGTGTTCCCAGCACACCCACCATAAAGAAGAAACTTTCACTGGATTAATCCATGTTTTCCATCTGAGCTATAGCCAAGGACCCAGGGCACCCCTCCCTGCAGAGGGACCGCAGCCTCTTGGAGACCTCTCAGTGCTTCTGAGAGATCTGTTCCAGCTCTGTTCAGGCCACGGATCCAGAGGACACTCCAGGTACTCCAATGACTTGGAAGATTCCCAGATTAATAATAATACTGACTCATAACAATGATCCTTTCTACAGTTCTTACTATACATTAGGCAGTATTTGAGTGTTTTACACATATTTGCTCATGTAATCTGCATAACTACTCCATGGGGTAGATAGAAGGCTTGCAATTTGACTAAATCCTGTAAGTGAGATTCATGAAAGTTGACATGTGATAACTATATGCAAACTGACCTTGCAGAACAAGGTTAAGATCAGGGCAGAAATCCCCAAAGGTCCTCTAGTAATAAAGTCAGCAGCTCCCAGTGGTCCAGCCTCTTGAGTTTGACCAAGTAGGATACCGCCTTTCCCAATAGAAAATGCTATTTCTCCAGAATTAATAAATAAAAGGAACACGTAGGAGTCCTTAACTGCGGTCACATCCCACGCCCTGACTACTTCCCCTCGAGCTTCCTGGCCTGGGTGCAATTCCCAGACCTACCTTATATCCCACCACATAACCTCACCCAGGGCACCTTATCCTCCCCTTCTGGGCTTTCAAGACACGCCAAAGCTTCCTCTTGGAATTGCGTCCTGATTCCAATGTCTCCCCATCATCTCCCTCTAGTCTCTGTACGTTTATAACGTCCTGTGCATGCTTCCTATCCCATGCAATTACTGGTTTCATTTTTTATTTAGTCCCTCTCCTCTTTAAACTTTTAGCATCTGGAGGCCCCAGGCGACATTTGCTTTCCCAGTGTCTGATAAAGAGCTGGCTGGGCTGCTGCAGACAAGCAATGATGTTAACTGGCTGAGTGAACTAAGGAAACCATTGCTCCCGGTGCACAACACATCGTTTCTCACCATCCACCTCGACAATGCCCTTGCAGAGCCAGTGGGATGGAAGGATTGGAAAAGGGTGGGGTCCCTAAACCAGCCGGAGCTGCCTGCTTAGTAATGAAGAACTTACAAGAGAACCCTTTCTGGGAGCTTTGCTTCCAGCCCCTAGAATTCAAACTTGCATCCTTTTCACTGAAACAATAACCATCACTACCACCTATGACCAAGGCTTCCATTGAATCCCCAGGCCTTCTCACTTCATTAATATCCAAGTTTCTGAATAGCTTTTGAAGTGCAGTGAAAGGCTGCGCACAATGTTTTAAGCAGAGTGTCTGTTCTGAGAGTTACTTTTTCTCTTCTGAGTAAATCACATTTAGTTTTCCTTTATCCTTCTAATAAATGCTGTTTAAAAGGCTGGAGGCATTGAAGGTGAAGCGAAAAAGCTACATCTAGAAGCTGTTAATCAATACGGAATTTCTCTGGGCGCCTGTGTGACCTCAGCGTTTTTCACATTTCCATGGGTCTCCTTGGAGACGGTTGCTATGATCACTCAGTGTCCCTGGCTAAAAATCTTCAAAATGTGGACCGCTGCTTTTATTCTCTCATCTCCTCTTTATTAGTGGTTTTGTCCTCACCCAGAGTTTATTCCTCTATGAATGCAATCTGCTTGAAGTTTTTTTTTTTTTTTTTTTTTTTATCCTAGTATTCCAGAGTATCCCTGGTTCTTTTGGTTCCCCTAGAAATGCTTTTATTTGGATTATAACATTTGGCAGCTCGCTTGGAATATCATTTATACTTTTATGCTTCCTGATTGCCTGGAAGTAAATTATTCAGAGGACAGTCCACCCTGCCCACCTCCTCTTTTTTCAAAAATACTAATTTGCCCTGGAAGAAACTAAGCAATGACAATGAAAACACTCGATCTGTTGATTCTTATTATGTTGCTTATTTAACAAGCCTGGCTTGAAATATTTGAAGATTAATTTTACAACATATGTATCTTTGACCAAAGTTAATGGAAGTATACTTTTATTCGGTTCTGCATGCATTAGTCCCATTTCAAATACCTCACTTATTTCCTGATGGCTATTTCTTACAAATAGGTGAGAAGAAAAAGAACTCAAAGAGCCGAATACACTATAACAAAACCTAAGTCCTGACTGCTCAGTAAATGGGGAAAGCTAAAATGCAGTATCTGAAAACAATCTTAGCACTCTCCAAGCAAGGTCAGCTACGTTATTGAAATCTAGAATTCAAATGTAAATTACAAGAGGATCATTCAAAGGGTTTCCAAAATCCTAACTAGGTAAATCTGCAGGATAGAAAACACTAGAAGAAAAATATATGGTAAATGGATCATAGACAGACGCAGGGCTTCCTGTAGCTACCATTATTTTCGAAAAGAGGAAAACTCAGAGACAAAAACTAAAGCTCAAGTCTTCAAAGGAGGGAATGCCAGTGCAGCAGGGTTACAATCTCGTGAACCAGTGGCAGCAGGATACAAAGGCATTTTATCAGTACAGGTAATAAATAAAAGAATGCAAATGCTTTGCTCATATGAAAAAAACTGTGCTACCTCTAGTTAGCCTAGTGATTTTTACAGTGAAACTGTCCTACCTATAGTTAGCCTAGTGATTTTTACAGTGAAAAATTTAATATAAATTTTTAATTTATATTAAAATGCAGGTTTTATAAAGAGTTAAGAATTAGAAATTAATTCTTCTGGGCCCGTTTTAAACATTTCATTAGCATAGAGGGTTAAATCATAAGCAATCTATGGATTGCTCCCTGTGGGTTAGGGAGGTCACTAACAAGAAGAAATAAATAGCTGGAATTCACTCACCTGTTCACTCAATCAACATCAATTACCGAACATTCACAGTTTGTCCCAAGGACTATGGTTGGCACTTGGGATTAAGAATATAGTGGAAAAGACGGAACCATAAAAGTGTAACAACTGAGGCACAAAACAGTATAATTCAGTCTTTAAAAAGGGACAAGTATCTGCTGTGAAAAACCGTTTTATGAGAGTTCTAGTTTCTCAGTTCTGGATGTGAAATTCATTACTGTTGACACCAAAATATTGTCCATACAAGGTCAACTTTGCTCTGAAGGTGCTTCCAGTCCCGCAGAGAGGATAGATAAGAAAAAATGACAACTAGTACTTCTCAAATTATCATGGTGAAGGGCCCGTTTCTTTGAATCTTTCACAGTCTGATACTTAAAAAAAAAAGAAACCTAGAAAAATGAAATAAAAGTTCTAAATGCTTATCTTCAATTTCTGTAACAAGAAGAGTAACACAGCTCAGTCCATGGACAAGCACTGTAAGAAGGTATTACGTGCTAAAATAAAAGTATGTAAAGCTGGTGTCACATGGAAGGAAGTAATCAGTTTATGAGGAGAGGCAGAGAGTTAATCTTAAAAAAAAAGCTTTATGGAAGATGTGATCTTTGAACTGTCTTTAAAAAAAAAAAAAAAATGGAGGATTCCCCAGAAAAATACAGTGAGGAGCATTCCAGGCAGAAGGAGTAACACACAGAGGCAGGAAAAGCAAGAATTTCTATAGAATTGAGTCATGAGGGAAAGGGCAGGCCAGTTGAGGAGGGGGTTATAAGCTGAATATGAGCTTTATAAGCTGAATGGCCCCCATCTGGTGAAATTTCATAAAGACTGGAAAAAAAAAAAAAGAGCAAGCAGGTGATTCCTTTGCTGGGTATTTAAAATTCTGTTACAAAACAACTCTGGTGACAGTCACAAGGGAATCTAAGCCCTCTGGGTGGGGTTCCTTAAATGCCTACCACCTTATAATTAGGTGACTTCCTCTTTCTTTAGAGTTAACACTGCAGATAATGAACCTTCATCATAGCTTTAAAATGATGGAGAAAAATTTCCATCATGCCACATTCAGATGTGGAGGAGCAAGGTTTATACTCCGTGTCCTGCTTTTGGTTTTGATTTTGACTTTGCCATCTTTCCTCGCAGTCGGTCAAAGCCGCAAAGATCGTGGGCTCTGTGTACACTCCCTCCCACCTGCTCTGTGACCTTGGACATCTACCCTTTCCAGTCTCCTCAGCTCCAAAAGAGGGAGGGTGATGGTCCTACACCCCCCCCCAGGTTTATCGTACTGCGAGGATTAAATTAATGCAGGTAAAGCGCTCCAAAGAGTAACTGAAAAATTGTGGGTGATCAGTGTCAAGTGAGTTAATATCACTAAAAATAAAAAAAGAAGTGGATGGATAATATCCCTTTTCTCCCCACTCCAAACCCACAATGTCATTTGTATCAGTATCCAAAAGTAGGACCAAGTGGGCTCCCTAAATTCTAACCTTGTACATCATCCACTGTTTCTTCAACATCACTGTAAACCTAAACACGTATTACAGGTGGAGAAAATAGAGCTAATTATAGGCTTCGGAGTAAAATGACTAAGGCAAATCAATAGAGAGGAGCTTATTTTCCATCCTGATCCTACCTTGGTTATCCCTAAAATTAGAAGCCAGTAGTTTGGGGTTATTGAAAGACACTTCCTCTGAGAGAGGAAACCGGAATGAGACAAGACTGTTTAGGCAGGCTTTATTTAAAACATTTAGCACCTCTTAGAAATGTAAAGTAATCAAGGCGATGCTTAAATATTTTAAAGTCTGAGATGGTTGCCCAGAGTTTGACAACAACTGGGGACTACAGAATAAGCAATGCGGTGCCACTTCACACAGAGGCTTAGCAAGGGGATGGAGTAATTTTGGGTCAGGAATGTAAGAGTTTATCTTAATTTAGCAGCTGTAGAGCCAGCAGCAGCCAAATCGAGTGAAGCCTTTTCAGGGAGATCAGCATAGGGCACAGCCGTCTAGACACAACACCACCACTGCATGGATGGGCACAGGGGCTCCCAGGATCGGCACAAATTCCAGAGATAGAGCCAAGGCTACTTCAGATGTTGCTGGCACATTAGCAGAAATTTGAAGAATTCTGAGGCCTGGGAATTCTGTGGGCCACCTTACGGATGCTAAAGGCACTTCACACATGCTTTTAGGAGGCTTTCAGTATCCTGGGTTATATTAAGCTTTTTATTTTCCTTACACTTCAAATTTATTGGCAAGTGTATTGTTTCTGAACCCTATTCCTTTTTCCTTTGTTCTCCAGACACTTCCACATCTTCACCCTGAAGCTGTCAGGACAATGGAAGAGTCTTGAACCACAGGTGTGGTCTTTTAAGACCAGGGTAGGCTGGACTCTGCTCTCACCTGCCAAAGAGCTGACCTATAGGAAATAAGTTCAAGCACTGTCCCCAGAAGGCAAAAATTATATTGGTTTTACCATCACCTGCAGAGAGAATATAAACGCACAAAAGAAAATGTTATGACGTCTAGAACCGTGATCAACAACCTCCCACCGCATATCTGCTTTCGTTATATTTTTAACCTCCTAATTCTGCTTTGTTACCATGTCTCATAGATATTACTAAAACATTACTGTAAGGCCCCATGTATTTTTTTTTCCTTAACCATGTGCCATGACCTCAATGTGTTTCAAAAGACTCAGTATTATTGTACGTGGAGAGAGAGGCATTTCAATGCTTACACAATCAAAATGGGGTCAAAGATGGTAGGGAAGGAATCAGGCTATGCTGTGTCAGTCTGGAATGATAAATTTAATAATCAAGTAGAGTTCGAAGGATAGGCAACTGGGGTGCTTGGGTGGCTCAACTGGTTAAGCATCTGACTCTTGATTTCAGTTCAGGTCATGATCTCAAGGTCCTAAAATAGAGCCCCACTGGGGCTACCAGCTTCGGGAAAGCCTGCTTATCTTCCTCACCCCAACCCCTCCCCTTACATGCATGCACTCCCCTTTCCAAATAAATAAATCTTAAAAAAAAAAGAAAAAAGATAGGGCAGCCCCAGTGGCCCAACGGTTTAGTGCTGCCTTCAGCCTGGGGTATGATCCTGGAGACCCGGGATCGAGTCCCACATCAGGCTCCCTGCATGGAGCCTGCTTCTGTCTCTGCTTCTCTGCCTCTCTCTCTCTTTCTCTCTCTCTCTCTGTCATGAACAAATAAATAAAATATTTTTTTTAAAAAAAGATAGTCAACTAAAGAAAATAAAACAGTGGTTTACATGCCAGTGACCTTGAGGTGGGAATAAACCCAGAACAGAAGGCATAGACCTATTTAGTTAAAATGAATAGGTTGCCAGAGATTGAGGAAAACAATTTCCTGTTAATAATATCTGACACTATAGAACACCTGCTAAGCAGCAATAATCTTGCCAAAATTACAACTCTCAAGTCTTCAGTTACATTTTGAACTTAACCCTGTTCAATCAGCAAGCATTTATAAACATCTATTAATTACATAACACTGCTTGACTTCCTATAGTAAATAAAAGATAAATAGAGATGCCAACCCTTCTCCACAGAAATTTGTACTCTGATGGTTAGTTTCGTGTCAACTTGGATAGGATATAGTACCCAATAAGCAAACACTAATCTAGATGTTGCTGTAAAGATATTCTGTAGGTATTTAAAACATCTACAAACAGCTGACACTAAGTAAAGGAGAGTAGCCTCCATAATGTGTGTGGGTCTCAATGATTTGAAAAGCCATAAGGGCATCTAAGGTTTCCCAGAGATAAAAAGGACTTCTGCCTCAAGGCTGCAGCATCAATTCCTGCCTGAGTTTCTAGGCTGCTGGCCTCCCCTACGGATTCTGAACTTGCTGAAATCCATACCACTTAATCTGTTTCTCTGGAGAACCTTGATGGATATACACTCTTATTAGCAATTATAATCAAACAGGATGAATTGCTATAAAGATGCCTTATAAAGGTATGTTCAAGAGTGTACACTCAAAGAATTCCGGTATAGTAGTATGATTTCTATAATGGAACCAAGTACAAAAGACAGTAGGAACATAGGAGTGCCTATATTTGCCTGGGGCAGTCATGGATGGTGACAAAAGACCTGTGATTTGAAAGGATACAAAGATTTGTTGAAAAGAGATGCTAGAATGCAGAGTCTACGTACAGAAACATAAAGTAAAGAGAATGGAGGTCAAAGGATGAAGCAAATGATATGATAGGAGATAAATTAGGTTGCACACAAGAGGCCATGTTTGCATGTAAGAAAGATCATGGAAGACAAGGCTTAAAGCCTATTAGGCCCTAATGAATTTCATAGCTGTTCAATGGTTGATTTTATAAATGCATAAATGATGCTATTGGATTATACTAAATTGTTACTGTGAAGATATATATTTTTTATTTTATTTTATTTATTTATTTATTTATGATAGAGAGAGAGAGAGAGGCAGAGACACAGGCAGAGGGAGAAGCAGGCTCTATGCAGGGAGCCTGACGTGGGATTTGATCCCGGGTCTCCAGGATCGCGCCCTGGGCCAAAGGCAGGCGCTAAACCGCTGCGCCACCCAGGGATCCCTGTGAAGATATATTTAAAATGAGAAGGAGAACAAGTTCAGAAATGTGATACGATATAAGATCAGTACGTGAGAATCCGTTCTATTTCTATATGCTAACAATGAACAATCTGAAAACAAAATTAAGAAAATCCCATGTACAATATTATGCAGCAAAAAGAATCTCTAGGAAAATCTTTAATGAGTGTAACACTTATATGCCAAAAACTACAAAACATTGTTGAAAGCTATTAAAGATCCAAATAAATGGGAGACAGTGCTTGTTCATGGATCTTAAGACTTATGGTCGATTGTTAACATGGGAACATTTTCCAGATTGATCTGAAAATTCAACAAAATCCCTATCAAAATCTCAGCCAGTTTGAATTTTGCAAAAACTGGTAAGTTGGTCTTAAAATTCATATGGAAGCAATGCAGGATATCAGGGGAAAACTAACAAAAAAGAAGAACCTTTAAAAGAAAAAGTTGGAAGCCTTATACTTCAAAACTTACTACAAAGCTACAATAATCAAGACAGTGTGGTTCTGGCATAAGGACATACATAATACATCAATGAAACAGAATTGACAGTCCAAATATACATCCTCACACTGATGGGTGATTTTCAACAGCAAATACAAGACAACTGAATGGGGAATGAATAGTCTCTTCAACAAATGGTGCTAGATAACTGGATAACCATATGTAAAAAAAAAAAAAAGAAAAAAAAGAATCTGGACCTCTACCTCATACCTTACACAAAAATTAACACAATATGGATCATAGGCCTAAATGTAAGAGCTAAAACTATAAAACTCCTGGAAGAAAATATATAATATTTATGAACCCTAGTTTAGGCAATGGTTTCTTGGATATGGAACAAAACCACAGTGACAAAAGAACAAGTAAGGTGAACTTCATAAATATTTAAACCTTTTACGTCTCACAGGACACCATCAAGAAAATGAAAACAATTCACTGGAATGGGAAAAAATATCTGTAAGTCATGTATCTTACAAGGGATCTGTATTTAGGATATATATAAAGAATTCTTACAATTCAACAACAAAGAGAAATAATTCAATCTTAAATTAGGCAAAGAATTAGAATAGACATTTCTCAAAAAAACATATACAAATGTCCATTAAGCACGTAAAATGATGCTCAATACCATTAGCCATCAGAGAGATGCAAATCAAAACTACGATGAGATACCACTTCACAGTCATTAGGATGGCTCAAATCACTAAGTCAGGGGATCCCTGGGTGGCTCAGCGATTTAGCACCTGCCTTTAGCCCAGGGCACCATCCTGGAGTCCCAGAATCAAGTCCCACTTCGGGCTCCTGGCATGGAGCCTGTTTCTCCCTCCTCCTGTGTCTCTGCCTCTCTCTCTCTCTCTCTATCATAAATAAATAAATAAATAAATAAATAAATAAATAAATAAATAAATCTTAAAAAATAATAATAAAATCACTAAGTCAGATAATAGCAAGCATTGATGATGGTGTGAAGAAAATTAGCACCCTCATATATTGCTGGTGGAACATAAAATGGTATGGCCAATGCAAAAAAACAATTTGGTGATTCCTCAAAATGCTAAACACAGAGTAACCACGTGACTCAGCAATTCCACTCCCAAGTATATGCCCAAGAGAATGGAAAATTTATGTCCATAAAAAAATGTGTACACAAATGTTCACAGCAGCATCATTCATAATAGTAAAAGAAAACAACCCAAATATCCATGAACTGATGAACAGATAAACAATATGTGATATTTCCATATAATGGAATGCTATTTGGTCATAAAAAAGGAATGAAGTAGGGTGCCTACCGAGATGGCTCAGTTGGTTAAGCATCTGCCTTTGGCTGGTCATGATCTCAGGGTCCAGGAATCCAGCCCCACGTCAGACTCCCTGCTCAGTAGGGAGTCTGTTTCTCCTTCTCTCTCTGCCCACTCATGATCTCTCTCTCAATAAATAAAATCTTAGAAAAGAAAAAAAAAAAAAGGAATGAAGTACTGATGCGTGTGATGACACAGATGAACCCTGAAAACACATGCTCAGTGAATGAAGCCAGACACAAAGATCAAAATATTTGTAGGATTCCATCGATAGGAAATGTACAGAGTGGATTAATCCACAGGAACAGATAGTAGCTTAGTGATTGCTTGGGGCTGGGCTGGGGTTAGGGTAGGGCATAAAGGAGAATAAAACTGGGGTGACTGCTAATGAGTAAAGAGTTTCTTTTTAGAGTGTGGAAAATGTTCTGAGTTTATATTGTGGCAATAGTTGTACAACTCTGAGCATACTAAAAACCATTAAACCACTTTAAATGTGTGAATTTCAGGGAATGTGAAGTATATCTCAATAAAGCTGTAAATATAGGGAGATGTGATGTCGTTGGATCATCAAACTGGATTAAGCAGAAAACCTTTTCAAAATAGAGCAGATGTGTGAAAAGGAAGGTGCTACCAGAAAAGGAGAGAAGTACTACAGTTTGGAAGCTTGATGTTGCCTCACAGTGGGTCTCTAGCGAGCACTCTCCATGCTCAACTACTCAGGGAAAAACAGGGGAGCCCAACCCCCCAGGAATCTGATTTTCAATAGTCACCAAGGACTAAAGGCATTTGGAGTTGAGTTACTTGAACGTTAGTGCCTTAGAGACACTGTCCTTGGATTCTTTCGACTTTGTTCAACTCTGTCTCCCATAATTAGAATTCTATATTTTGAATAAATTTCTCCTTCCTTGCTTAGGTTACCCCAAGTCAGTGTCTTCTGAGAAAAGAGGGAAAATAAAGGATTATTTTTGGATATTCAGGGAAGGCAGTTGGATGCTTACAAGTATCATGAGATTTACTGAGACAAAGTACATAAACTAATTTCCCCTGAAGAATTTCTGCTACAGAAGATTCCTTTAGGAATTCACCTAGTGATACTGATGTGTTACTATAACTAACTGTTGTTCTAAATTCACTAGGCAGAGACCAAGGATTCTTTCCAGAGAGGCAGTATTCACTATGCTGTTAACCAATCCAGATAAAAATAAATATAATGTCTCATTTAAAATATTTTATTTATTTATTTAGTCATTCATTCATTCATTCATGAGAGACACACAGAAAGAGACAGAGAGAGAATCAGGGTCCCTGCAGGAAGCCTGATGCGGGACTCGATCTTAGGACCCTGGGATCACGACCTGAGCCAAAGGCAGATGCTCAACCACTGAACCACTCAGGCAGCCCTACATCTAACACTTTTAAAAGGAGGTAAATCCAAGCATGAGGATACGGCTGACAAATCTTATACACCTGAACAATGTTTCTCAAATTTGAATAATGGGTGAACTTTTTAAATACGAGGGAGTCCTGGAAAAATTGAAAAACCTCAACTTGAGAAACCCTAGATCATAATTTTAGCTTTATAATAGTTACCTTTTTAAAAAGATTTTATTTTTAACCAATCTCTACATCCAACGTTGGGCTTGAACTCACAATAGCAAGATCAAGAGTCACGTGCTCTACTGACTGAGTCCGCCAGGCACCCCCATGATGGTTATTAATACCCATTTGATTATGAAAGCAAAAGTCAGTGTGATTGGTAACAATTCAATGTCCATCAACAGGAGAATGGATAAACAAAATGTGAGATCCATACAGTGGAATCCTGATCAGCAGTGAAATGAAATGAACTATTGACCCGCTACAACCTGATAAACATCAAAAACATGCTAAAAGACAACAGAAAATATCACAGATTGTCAGATTCTATTTCTGTGAAATGTCCAGGAAAGGCAACTTCATACACACAGACAGCAGATGGGTGGGTGCCCAGGACAGCAAGCTAGATCAGGGGTTAATAACATAAAAACAGGAGGGATTCATTTTTGGGGTAACGGGCATGTCTTCAATCTAGACTCAAACTCCAAGTTAGCCTGAGAATAGCCAAACAACAAACCCGAGACTGCAGTGATGGCTGCACGACTCTATAAATTTACTGAAATCACTGAAATGTATACTTACAACAGGTGAATTATATGGTATGTAGATTACAGCTGAATTAAGCTTTTGGGGGAGAAAAATAAATGCGAGGCAACAATAGGTCAAGAGGTCATAATCCAAAATATATTCCCTGTGAGATCACAGAGAAGACTTTTAAAGTACTTAAATAAAAACTTCTAGAGAATTCAGGGACCTCTGAGAATGCCTTCAAACATCTCTATATAGTTCAGAAAAATTGCCCCAAGGGTGTAAGATAGTCTCAACAAACTTTTCTGGGGACCTAAATATATTTTCCCTCCTGTATGGATGCAAAAAGATGAAACAACAAATCAGCAAGGTTTCATACTCATTTTAATGACAATCTTTCTAGAGTGCCTTAAACAAAGTCCTGTGCCTTTACCGTTATATTTCATTTATTCTCACATGCATTTATTTTTAAAATCAAGACTGTAAGGGTGCCTGGGTGGCTCAGTCGGCTAAGCACCCAACCTTTGGTCTTAGCTCAGGTCTTGATCTCGGGGTTGTGATTTCAAGGCCCACACTGGACCCCACACTGGGCCCACGTGGAGACTACTTAAAAAATAAACAATTACATAAACCAAAAAACCCCTCAAAACTGTAAAAATACATGTTTTTAAAAATAACGTACAGTTTACACCTTTGTAATTTTTTTTTCCTTCTTTTAACATATCAACTTCAGGAACTCCCCTCTCATGCTGATAGCATGACCTGAGTCGAAATCCGAGCCACTTAACTGGCTGAGCCACCCTTGCACCCCTCACCCTTTGCTTATTATAAACACCAAAACCTATTTTCCCAGTTTGTTTTTTTCCTTGTTTTATTTCCGTTTCTTTTTTTCTGTGTTGTAGAAACTACTAATTGTAACACCGTTGGATCTCTTCGTGTTCTTTCTAGGTTGTTTATCTTCAGTTTCAAGGCTAGAGGTTATCATTCGTCCATGGGTCCGATTATAATCTTTTAAAACACAATGCACTGAGCCCACTATCTTGAGGACTCAGGCTCATCTCCAAAAACACACTAAATGTGGCATTTTGCTGTGTTACAGGCCAAGAAAGCAAGAGAGCTTTGCTGGGGTATGTGGGAGTGTGTGTCACCCACTAAATGGCCTTCGGCTACCCAGGCTCAAACCCTTCCTCTGTTGTCATCCTGTCTGCTGTTACTTCTCCTTCTGTCTGCAGGCCTGTTGATAGCTAGCACCCGTTGCTGGTTTCCGATGCATGGATTCCATTGTTCTATGTTTGGAAGCAGACTTCTTAAACTTGCTGGTTTAGCGTTGCATATAAATCAAAGCTGGGGTGTGGGTTTTGAGTAGACTTTTTAACCTCCCCAGTATGTCAACTGCATGAGCTCTGGTACATTCACTTGGGTTTTTCTTACCAAGTGACCGAGACAGTTGGACCACCCCATACATACTCCTATGCATTTATTTTTAAAAACAAGACTGTGCTGTGTCCCCTCTGCTCAGCTCTGACCGACTCAGCTCTCGAGGAACTCAAAAATAATGACAGCTTAGTTGTCAGTTAACTTGGACACTTAACCTCCGCCTCTGCTCAGATTTTGACAAATGACAACATTTTCTTTTGTAATTGCACATAGCGTGGTTCAGAATTCTTTTTTCTGACGACCCTTTAGTAAGGAACTAATAAAAGACAGATGGGGTGCCTGGGTGGCTCAGTCCATTGAGAGGCCAGCTCTCGATTTCAGCTCAGGTCGTGATCGCACAGGGTGTGGGATCGAGCCCCATGGGGGGCTCCCCTGCTCAGGGGGAGTCTGCTTGAGATGCTCTCCCTCTCCTTCTGGCCCCCCTCCCAGTCATACACACATGCCTGCTGTCTCTCTTCCAAATCATAAACCTTAAAAAACAAAAACAAAACAATACAGAATTATCACTTAAGGTAAAACCCAGAACCACAGCCAAAAAACAAAAACAAAACTAACAATACAGAATTATCACTTAAGGTAAAACCCAGAACCAAAGCCAAAAGCAGAATCACAGTCATTTCTTGATTAGGAACTGTGGCTATTTTCTAATTTTTTTTTTTTTAATTTTTATTTATTTATGATAGTCACAGAGAGAGAGAGAGAGGCAGAGACATAGGCAGAGGGAGAAGCAGGCTCCATGCACCGGGAGCCTGATGTGGGATTCGATCCCGGGTCTCCAGGATCGCGCCCTGGGCCAAAGGCAGGCGCCAAACCGCTGCGCCACCCAGGGATCCCCTATTTTCTAATTTTTATAATCTAGTTAATTACATTTAAAATACATAATGTGCCACATAAATTTCCCTGGAAGGATATAAAAGAAATTGGTGCCACTATTTCCTTTGTGTGGAAGGTCACAGGCAGCAGGAGGGAAATGGGGAACTTTCCACCCTAAATACCTTCTGGATATTGAACATGTGACTGTATTACTTTGACAAAAATAAGTGAAATCCTTTTAAAAACTGTATAAGAGAAGCAGAACTTACCAGGGTATATTAGAAGCCAACTGATCAGGAAAGGGCCATGCATGGCCCACTGTGAGCCAAGGAAAACAAACTCTTCTTCTTAAATCTTTGCGCTTTATCCTCAACACTTCTGTCTATGGTCTCTAAAACACTGCTTTGGTTCCTGCCATCATGTCCACATTCCAACCAACAGAAAAAGAGCACAGCCCTTCTAAGGACACTACAAAGAAGTTGCACATATAATTTCTGTTCACATCACGGTGGTCTGAACTTAGTCACATGGCTACAGGTTACTACAGGGGAACATAGGAAATGGTCTTTAGAAGGCAAGTGTCCAGCTAAAACTTGGGAAGTTTCATCGCTAAAGGAGAAAGGTGGTGGTATACAAATAATCGTGGCAATGCCAGCCACAAATAATACAAAATTTAGGGTAAGAGTTATCTCTGGTGGGAGACAACTGGACACATTCCAGGGGCTTCCAGTACGTAATAACATTTATTTCTCAAGCCAGGTGATTACAGCATGGGGTTTAATTTTTCATTGTTATTCCCTTAAGAGTGTATGTATGTATAATATTCAGAGTATATTTCACAATTTAAAAACATATCAGAGGGATCCCTGGGTGGCTCAGCCGTTTAGCGCCTGCCTTTGGCCCAGGGCGTGATCCTGGAGTCCCAGGATCGATTCCCGCATCAGGCTCCCTGCCTTGAGCCTGCTTCTCCTCCCTCTGCCTGTGCCTCTGCCTCTCTCTGTGTCTCTCATGAATGAATAATAAAATCTTAAAAATAAATAAATAAATAATAAAATAAAATAAAATCATATCAGAATTGTTTAAGCTGGGTATGGCTAGGTACCTGGGGATTTTTTTTATACTAGTCCCTCCACTTTGAGTATGCTTGCAAACTTCTAGAACAGAAATTTTACACACACACACTTAATAAATATCCTTTCATCTTAATACCCTCTCAGACACATAATACTTATTAAAACCCTAGTAAAAATAATGTCCTAAACGTTACAAACATACATACGTGCATAGGCCATATGGACACAAGAAACAAAAGGACGATTCTTCCCTTAAAAATGCTTACAGTCTAATTGGGAGATCAAGATGCAAATTAGACAGTATATGATGAAGTGAACAAAAGAGAAATACAACCAGAATTCAGATAAAGGAGAGGTCAGTTTGGTTTAGGAAAAATGAGGTTGCTAAGATCCTTGGAAATGAGCAAATGTGACGAAAATAGTAAGTAGGTAATAAAATAATAAACACGCACACTAATTTTAAGCAAATAGATTTGTGCAGGCCTCTTTGGGCAGCTGTCATTTTGTTTCAAAGAATAAAGTCACATGCAATCTAGGGAAATGGCAAGAAAATAAACTGCGCTTCTACTTCCACACATTAAAACCCACTCTGAAAAAATAAATAAAAATAAATAAAAATAAATAAAACCCACTCTGTTACTTTATAACCAAGGTTTGTCAATCATTTTAGGGGAGACCTGTGAAAAGGGGGCCTCGATCCCTGGGAAGGTGGAAATAAAGCATGATGAGTACAGGTCTCTGCAGGGCACTAGCTCCTGTTTGGATCTCCAGTCCACCATATGCAAGCTGTGCGATGGCACTACGAGATGCTTGACCATTTTGTGCCTCAGTTTCCTTATCTATAAAATTAGGATAATGATAGTATCTACTCACAAGAGATTCTGTGCGGTTTGTCCTTTCTGGGAACAGAGCCTGGCCCATAGTAAACATTCAATATGTGGTTGAGACTGTTGTTCTCTGCCTTTTCCATGGCTCTTTGAAAATGAGCTCATTGAGGTTCCCCTACAGTTCACCAGGGTGGGGGAGGTTGTTTCAGACAAACTAGAGATCCGAATTTTTGTAAAATGTCCTGATTGTCCAAATACCATGAAGGCCAAACAAGGCAGCTGTGCAGCTAACTCTAGTGAGCCACTAAAGCTCAATTTAAGTGTTTATGGAGAACCATGTTAGGCAGAGGATATTAAAACAAAATGTTGGCAAGTTACGGGGCTCAAATAATTCTAGTTCACAGGCTTAACTTAGAGTTGATTATTCCTCATATGGGTTACATTCCTTGATGATAATCTGATTAATTTTTAATCTCAGGCTCTCCGGTGCCCTCCCATGCTCTAGTCCAGCCTTCTTCCCAAAGCAGGTGGGAATCCAAGCTGTGGTTAGAAAGAGCTCCGAGCAAAGCTCAATCAAGTTGGGGAGGTGGGACTTAAAACATACTGTACACACCAGTATCTGATAAAGTGCTAAACTGTGAATGCCAAATATTGATAGTCCAGGACTATGGGGAGCTCAGAACAACCACGAAAAAAAAAATGGCACGATATGTGGATAAAGTAAAATTCTGCTCTACCTTAAAGCTTAAGTACAAGTTGCATAGTCAGGGAGTGGAAAGGAACAAGCTACAGTGAAGACACAACAACATGGGTGAGCTCAGGGTGGGCCATAATGAGACCAGACAAGACAACAAAGCAAGAAGAGTCTTCACTTTGAAGAACTGGAGAAAATAAACTTGCACAGCTACACACAGGCCGGACTATGAATGGGTTTTTTCCTTCAATAATTAACACACCTTTGGAATTATTTGTTCTTCATCTTTCAGTATAGATGAGACAAAAAAAAACCATAGTAGGAAGAGTGCTGAGAGCTCAACACAGGGCTTCAAGTCATGACCCTATGAATGAGTTCTGAGCAGAGATGAAGAGTCGGACACTTAACTGAACGACCCAGGCACCCCTGGAATAGCATTTTTGAAGAATAACAATGAAATTTCTCCAAGAGAAGGGTCTTAATTGTATTCATTTATAAATTCTTAGCACTCCTAGGACAGTAAGTGGCACATAGTAAGTGTTCTAAAAATGTCTGACAAATGTTTGAACAACAGCCACATAGCAGTAGACCAAATGCAGGCCGTGACTGACTCCAACAAAAAAAAGGTGCCTAAGTTTGATTGACAGTTCACATTCCGTAAACACCAAATAGATGTATTTCATTACATCTACAACTTCCTCCTGTTATTTATAAGCCTCCTCCTTTAGGATGATTTTTTTTTAAACATGATTTCTTTTTTAAGCTCAATAACACAAAATTCTAAACAATAATTTCTTCCTTGTAATTGAGCTTATCTTTAATTAGAAAAAACAAAAGGCAAATGGAGATATGAGACATTGTTTAGTTTACAGCTACAGACATAGAGCTATTCTCATCACCATCATCTATTTATTTACCAAACGAGAGAGAATGGTCTACTGGAGGTAATGGGGAGTCCTTTGGTATATCTGGTATATCACCTTAAACCATTATTTATTACCTTTTTTCTCAAGCTGCCTCCAACACCTAAAAAAAAAAACAATAAACAAGCTCTGTTAAGAGCTTCTACAGAGATTCTAGAAAGTCTTGACACTCATACCCCGTTGGCATCGAGTCCAGTGCTTCATGTTTATAATCAGTTATTTCTAAAGTCTGACATATGGGAACAGAGATAGTTTAAAATAGAGACTCTTCAAAGCTACTTAGAGTCTCATGAACATACAAAATACAGAGATTAATAAAAATCATGTGCACACACCAATAAACATAAAACTCGCAATAGTCCTGTTATGTACCAAACCTGGTTCTATTTTTTGAGAAAGTAAACTTGATTCTTGAAGAATTTTTAAAGTATAGCATATTATACTATAGTAATTTTAATGTCATCCCAGTAAGTCAGCTGGATCTAAATAAGATAGCAAAAACCACAGTAAAACTTAACTAATGACATGTGGTCAATAAGAAAAATACGTGGATTCAAGACTCTTCCAACTAAACTGGTCCAATCTGAAGCAAAAAAAGTCAAGCAGGTTTGCCTTCTTAGGCATTATTTTCCAAAAGGTATACCTGAATTCAATCTTACTTATATGTTTTCCTCTTAAAAAAATTTTTTTAAGGAACACCTGGGTGGCCCAGTGGTTGAGCATCTGCCTTTGGCTCAGGTCGTGATCCTGGGGTCTTAGAATCAAGTCCCACATCGGGCTCCCTGCATGGAGCCTGCTTCTCCCTCGTGTCTCTGCCTCTCTCTCTCTCTCTCTCTCTCTCTCTGTGTGTGTGTGTCTCTCATGAATAAAAAATAAAATCTTTAAAAATAAATAAAAATAAAAAATTTTTTTAAAGATTTTATTTATTTGACACAGAGAGAGAGACGGAGAGAGTGAGCACAATCAGGGGAGCAACAGGCAGAGGAAGAGGGAGGCGCAGGCTCCCTGCCGAGCAAAGAGCCTGATGTGGGACTCAATCCCAGGACCTTGGGATCATGACCTGAGCTGAAGGCAGATGCTTAATCAACTGAGCCACACAGGTGCCCTGAAAAAAAAAAAAGTTTTAAAGCAATATCTAACAATGGCAAATATGAAGATTCCACAAACGTGAACTAAAATACCAATATGCATTTATTAGCTTGTAACTGTTGCTCTGAGTCTTGATTTATACTATTATCACAAATGATTCTGACTGAACATTTTCTGGTGTCTATTTCGGTTCTATAACATTTATGTAATGTAAATCTTTTGAAAGTCTTCATACATCCAGTTGAAAACTCTGCAATAATTTAAATTTTAACTTGAGGAAACTGCCCATATTGGAATAGAGGCTAACGTGCCCAAGGAAGAAGTGTCCATTTATCTGGCAGCATTACATTTTAAAATTATCAGAAGGGAACACATGAGATGTTCAAGGAAAATGTTCCCAATCAAGGTAACACGAGTGTTCGGAATGAATACAGAATGCATAATTTTCTTATAAATTAGACATGGGACGTACTGAGCTGACTGTATTAGGTTAGATGCCGCAACTGCAAAACCAAGCTCTTAACTGCCATATTGGTCTCCACATTTCTGAATGAATTAAAAGGCTTCCAACAAGCTTCCTTTCCAGCACAGGAAATCCTGTTGGAGTCCCCCCTGCCAGTATGCGTCATGCTCACAGCTTTTCATTTTGCAACCCTTTAAAGGCCAACATTAGCTGCATTTCACAGGAAGTTCTCCCTTTAGTCCTCCAACAGTTCATAGGATAAACTTTGGTTGGACACAAGGTCAGCATAAATTGAGCTCTGCTTTCTTATCACACTGTAGCAGCTGCGCAGAGGATGAGACACCACCACCCCATGTCCCTAAACCTTTCTCTTTCTCAGTCTTTGGAATACATTTAGCTGCAGGTTGGTGGGCTTTCTGTGCCTTCTTGTTCTCCGATTTCTATATTAATATCTAGAAATACCTTTGGAAATCATCAAGGGGAAAAAAAAATCAATCTCCCTTTCCCAAATCCAAATGCTAACCAAAATGAAATATCCAGAAAGATTTGTATTAGTTAACTGTGTTCCCAAATTGAATTTGAGGCTCAGAATAAAGACACACGAAAATGCAATTAAATGAAATCTAATGCAGAAACATTTTACTAAGTGGAGAACACCATCATTTCAATAGGACTGTGGGAAATCACGCTATTTTAAGACACATCTGAAATAGCAGGCAAGGTAAATTGAGGTTGTTACCCAAGGAATTCTTGAGAGCATGTTCAAGAGTTACTGCCTAAATAAAATGCTTACTAATTCCTTTTGGAGGAATTTTTCACCTCCTCCCTAGACTGTGCACAGATTTCATTGACGAGAGTGAAAATATTCATTTGCCCTAAATAACCAAGCCACTAAAACAATGTAGTGGTAGTAAATTTGAGACCACAACTAGCATACCCACACATTATTCTCCTAAGTACAACTCTAGTGGCCTTGGTTCTCACACTATTATCTCCCCCAAATTTGGCTGTGCATATTGTTATGGAGCACATTAGCCTAATTCCTCAAGCAAAAGTAATTTCAATATTTATTCCTCCATAAACTACCTCAAAAAAAAAAAAAAAAAAAAAGGCCAGGCTTTACTCTGAGCAGATCTTTTATTTAAAAACAGAAAATCTGACCCTGTCGAAAAATGGACAATTCAAGGGTTTTATTTACATTACAAAAGAGTTAGTAACTTATAATGATCTCTTCCATGTTAATTAACATTCAAGGGACACCTGTTGTACAAAAAGAGGTCCAGCAGATCAATTCACTCCTACCACCATCCTCCAGAATACTGCCAACCACACTGCGTGGTGACAACATACATGAGAGCTACATACATGTCCTCTGGGAGCAGGGTCCTCTGACCAAGAAAGTTCAACACATCAAATCCAGTATGAAATCTAAACATATCTAGGGTCACAGAATCAAGGTTCCCCAAAGTTGATTGACTACAGAACCCTTTTTTTAAAATAATTCCAAATCAACAACTTGGAGTCCGCATTCTTCAAAAGATACTGAGAAATGTTGTCTTTTAAAAAAGATTAGCATTCCTACCCACGTAGTCTCTAGAGTACACACAGAGCTTTAAACAAAATGGGCCAGTACTGGAAATCTGACGATTTCACACAACATCCAGATTTACTACCACTCAGTCCCTGCAGAATCATGACTAGCTGAAGGGTAGCAGTGGGGTTTGACCACTTTGACAAGCTAGGTGCAGTCCTCCGATTCTCGAAGCTTCTCACCCATGATTCCCTGCAGCATGCATGGATGCTCCCCACCTGCTTCTCCTGGGCATTTATTTGCCCGTGAGACTGCAGAGGAAAGAAGAACATGGGAGAAGAAGAGTCAGAAACCTGTTCTGCTGAGCTGATCAATTATAGGTCTAGTGAGAAAGCCCGTATGTCATAAATCTCCAAACTTTTCCATGTTACCATCTCTCCTTCAGTGTTCGTGATCAATACTTAGTCTCTGAAAGCTTACTCTAACCTTAATTCAACTAGAATATTCCCTCATGTGTTTTCTATACTAAATTCTCACAATGTCATCATCCTTGTATCAACGGGAACCATCTACTGAACATTCACTAAATTCTGTGCTCTAGGCAAAGTGCATGAGTACTACATCATTTAACTCCCACAGCAAGTCTATGGCATATGTCCGTTTAGGATCCTCTCATTTATTGATGAGAAAACAGGGTCAGACTTGTCAAAGTCACACAGTGAGTATGAGGCAGAGTGGGCCAACTGTCTTCACCATTACACTACCCTGAGCCTTATTTGAAGGCTGCACTGGTGAAGAACAGACCTGAGCAAGAAGGCTGGTGGAAGGCATACCCTATGATCTACCAAAGGATAAAGGCATGCAGGCCCCTGTGTTGCAGGGTCACAGATGAATTTGAGATGCCGTCCCATCCTTGAACTCCACAGGAAGCAAGCAGAAAGGCAAAGATCTTCACGGGCAAGTATTCCTCAGTAGTAACCAACAACCCCAACTTCTACCTTGAGCACTTGAGGGGTGAAATGAAGCATTTCACAGACATTGTAAGACACGTAACCTCATTTTACACAAAAGGAGACCAAAGCTCCGTTTAGACTCAAGGACTCAAGACCTTCCAGTTTACGTAACAGTGGCCACGGTAAATGCAGAATTCAAATTCCAGGTCCTGGGATCCCAAGTCTAGATTCAGTCACTCTCCCATCCGAAAGACCTGTATGAGAAAGTTCTAAATCTGTGTTGTCCAATACATAGCCTGATGTGGTTGTGTGACTGAGAAACTGAATTTTTAAGTATTATTTATTTTTAAATAATTTTTATTTAAATTTAAACAGTCAACTGTCCAGAGGTAGCATGAGACCCCACAGGTTTAAGGATTCAGTCCTACAAAACGACTCCCGCTTCAGATGCCAACTACAAAACCAGGTTGTCACCTGGGCTTCTGACCAACCTGCTGTAAACATGAGGGTCCCATAAGCCCTCACACAATTTAATTTAAATAGTGGCAAGTTGCTACTTGTGATACTGTGATTTATAAAGAGAAATATATATGCTGGTCTCTGTGCATGGTTCCCAAAACAGAGTTCCTGAAACCCTTGGCATTTCCTAAGTGATAAGAGCAATAAATGGGAAAAGGAGTATCTTTTATTATTTATAAGCCTCTTGCAACCACATCTGAGTTTACGTACGAGGCAACTTCTGGAAGGCCCCTGTGGTTGGCACTGGTTGCCAGGGGAACCAACCACAAGATTGGGGGGTTGGAACTTTCAACCCCATCCTACTCTCCCCACCTCTAGGGAGGGGAAAGGAATGGAGGTTGAATGGATAGACGGCCATTGATTTAATAAATCATGCCTGTATAATGAAGCCTCCATAAAAACCTCAAAGGAAGGAATCTGGAGAGCTTCCAGGTTGGTGAGCATGTGGAGGTGCTGGGAGAATGATGTACCGGGAGAGGGTGTGGTACGGAAGTGTGGAGCTTCCATACCTCTTCCCCCCATACCTGGCCCTATGCATCTCTTCCAGTTGGCTGTTTATGAGTTGTATCCTTTGATAATTGAGCAGTAATCTAGTAAATCAATGGTTTTCCTGAGTTCTGTGAGCCATTCTAGCTGACAATTGAACCTGAGGGGGCGACAGGAAGGAGTCCATGGAACTTCCAGTTCGTAGCTGCTTGGTCAGAAGCCCAGGTGTCAACCTGGACTTGGAACTAACATCTCAAGTGGGGGGGTGGGGCAGCCTTGTAGGGCTGAGCCCCTAACCCGCGGGATCTGATGGTATCTCCAGGTAGACTGTGTCAGAACTAAATCACAGGGCACAATTGAGTTAAATTGTAGGACACCTAGCTGCTTAAGAATTGCTTGGTGTGGAGAAAAAACCACCACACGTTTGGTAGACAGAAGTATAGAGAGTTGAGTGTAGAGGAAAGAAAAAGAACAGAATTTTCTGTTGTACGACTACATCTATAAACCTTTTCAACTGCACGTCCTATGCGTGTACACATTTTCTACAGAGGCTTGACAAGCTCCTCACGGGATAAGCAGATGATCAGAGGAGCCAGAGAAAGGCTGTGGTCTGGGTTTGAACACTAATTTTTATATTCAGCTAACGGGCCGTATCTTAAAAAGCAATCAGAGTGCCTCCAACACAGTAAACGCTCAACGTCTCCTCCAGTGAACAGATGAAGGCTTTTGTGTCCTAATGCAGGAAGAAGCTCTATAATAACCTCACATGTAACTATAGTAACAGAAATTCTCACCAATATTAAAATATGTGTAAGTGTTGAGAGCAAATACAAGTACAACGTAGCAGACGTACTATGTGGGGATTTGTCCAAAGTCACTTAGACAAGTCCCTTGGCCTCTCCAGTTTGTTTTCTCTTCTGCAAAATGAAGAGAGTGGCCTGAGGATTCCTAGTCATTGTCAACTGTCAAAATTTAGCTGTCATGGGTACTCAGGAAACCTTTTCTACTTAATAACTGTAGCTGAGTACAGTTTAAAAATGATAAAATCAGATCTAGAACCTTATTTTATTCTTCTCACTGAAACCCTCTGCCACTTTGCGGAGTTATTAATACAGAAAAGTACATTTTGATCTCTTCATGGCCAGAAATGCCCCCCAGCTGCCTACCCCACGTGTAAGGACGTCTAAGCCCTACATCTGCAAAGCCTGGCTTTCTCGAATAATGGACCCAGCACTGTTCTCAGATCTTCAATCTCCGTATTCTTTCACTTTGGCCTAAAATTAAATCCTCCTCCATTTAAGCCCCCAAATGACATCCTGTTTTTAGGTGACACATACAACATGTATTTTCCAATAAACTAGATAATGTCTGACTGGGGAGTGGGCAGGGAGAGCAGCTTAATCACAAAGTAACTGTAGTGGCACAAGACTGGGTTCACTGAGCAATAGCTTGAGTACGTAGCACAGAGTCCCAAAGATCCTAATTTTGTACTTGGGTTTACTATGTCGCTCTTCTTCTAAATGCCTACATAACTGAGCAGCCCAGCTCAATCTCAGATGGCATGCAATCAAGGAAAATAATGGGCCATAGCAAATAACTTCAAAGCCTTGGCACCTCTTAGGTTAATAATACATAATTGCTACAATTTCTTTTAGCACAGTACTTTAATTAAATGCACTAAAAGTCTCTACCTACCAACTTATTTTCAACCACAGGCAGCCATTTTGCACTCTAAAATGAGGCATCTAGAGTGCTTCGTGTCCCCCCCACAAAAGCAGGCCTCTCCTCAGAAACCTTTCCTGTAACACTGGCTTAGAGTTAGAGACACAGCCTCTTTCTAAGCCCACCTTCAGAGATAAGATTCAAAGACAAAATAAGCTCTAGCTTTAAAGAGCTACACAAGTGCTTATCATGGTTTTGTAAATGAGGTGCTGTAAACTTTCCATACTGTATCCTCTTGCAATGAAAAAACACAAATGGCCTCCAGAGGCAAAAGAACAAGAACAAGAAAAAGAGTTGGGGAAAAACATCAGTTTTATGCTATTAAAATATACAAAATCAATATACAAAATATATCCAGAAATATATTTTTAAAATTCCATTCCTAACACTTTAAAAAGAGAAAGTGGGAGGTGAAGATTTTGAACTCTGTATCATCATGACCTAAAGGCATTTGTCTAGATTATTTTTTGATAATTTTCATAATGCAATTGGTAATAATAATTCAGTGTTACGTATCATATGACTTCACTATTTTAGGAGCTATTTTTCACTAGCCCTATTTGAGATTAAACTATAGAATTTAGAAATATGGCAGTAACCACTAGGGAAACTAAAAACCAAGCATTTGAAAATGGTTGACCCTGTAGTTCAAGATGGGGTATGGGATGGGAATGGTTGCTTTTCACTATAAGCTTGTTTTGTCTATTATGTTTTAATTAGGTACATGTGCAACTTAGGTAATAATTTGTTGGGTTTTTGTTTTTAAAGTTACAAGACTAAACTCTGAAAAACAATCTCTATAACAGGGCGTCTAGGTGGCTCAGTGGTTGAGTATCTGTCTTTGGCTCAGGGTGTGATCTGGGGGTCCTGGAATCAAGTCCCGCATCCTACTTCTTCTCCCTCTGCTTGTGTCTCTGCCTCTCTCTGTATCTCTCATAAATAATAAAATCTAAAAAAAAAAAAAAAAAAAAAAAAAAAAGAAAGAATCTCTACAACAGAATTTCTATCATAATTTCCCAACACACAATTTTCATCACTACACCCTACTTTTCTTGAGGGTGAGGAAGGCACAGGTTTACCCTCCCTTGCCAGTTTCTTTTCTGGATATACTAATATGCTCCAAATGTTAGCCCAGGGGTTGAGTGGCAGGAGTGATCTGCTGTGATGGGGTCAAACTCACCTCAAGAGAAGCAGGTAGGCTAAAGAGCATGTGGTGTAGGGATGATGGAAAGAACGGAGAGGGGTCACGTGACTGGGTAGGCCCATCTCCTACAGAACAGGTATGTGGGAGCACACAAGCAAGAAAACGGGACTGCAAGAGCAGTTATTTGTCATCAGAAAAGTTTCCTCCGGTAACAACTCAGGTGTGGAGGTGAAGGCCTCTGATGTGGGCCACGAGGATGCTAAGAGGGAGGTACTAAAGACCTCCATCAGTGTGGTGGAGTGACCCAGAACCCAGTCCCTGAGTAGCACAAGGAACAAGAGAGGGTGCGGTCCAGCAGGTGGCCTGACCCCACGGAGAGGGCCTTTGGTAAAAGAATGAAAAGATGTCTGGGATCAATGCAATGAGGAGCTAGCAGGGTGCAGAGCTTCCTCTAGGAAAGGCCACAAAGGATGTGCTCTCCTTGGAGATGAAAGGAGGAGGTGGAAACAGAAAGCTGGGGAGGACCAGCCTATGAAGAGGGGCAAAAGGCCGGGCCATTTACTTACAATGGACGCAGTTTTGTCCAGGGCCCAGTAGAGGAGGACGGGAAAGGGACAGGGCAGACGGCCTGGCGGGGAGGCCGCCATCCTATCTCCTGGCTCAGGATGAAGCTGGGCAGCCATGTGGACCTGCTGCAGGCCAGGTGAAGAGCTTCTTAGTCTCTTAAGTTCTTGGTTCAAGTCCAGTTAGTTAACATACAGCATAGTATTAGTTTCAGGTGAACAATATCATGATTCGGCCCTTCCACACATCCAGGTGAGCAGCTTTAATTCTGCAGCTACAGGTGCCTGGGCGGGCCTGGCCTGAGGAGCTCAGGTGGCTACCACCCAGGCCTGGTGAGCCCTCCCTCCCCATCCTCGAGGCAGCTGGGCTTTGTAGGGGTGAACCGGGAGTGAGGGGGTGTGGGGGCAGAGGCCAACCACCAGCATGACCATATACTGTTCACACCACAGGAACTAAACAGCTCTGATTCCAACTTCTCATAATCAGAAAACACAGCCTTTTGCATTAACTTGGGTTATATTTTTTCTACCATGAAATGAAATCACCAACTTCGGCCAGGAGCCGCTGCAGCCAGCAGTGTGGAGGAGGAAAAACACACCCCTGTCCACTCATCTACGTCCTCCCAGCCTACTCTCCCCTGCCCCTTGGCCTCTCTGTCAACATTTGTCTCTAAAGTGTAAGCATGGCTCTCAAAAACAAACCATTCCACTCTTTTCTGGTAAAAACAGCACTGATGGGGCGCCTGGGTGGCTCAGTCAGCCAAGCGACCGCCTTCAGCTCAGGTCATGATCTCAGGGCCCTGGGATCGAGTCCTGCATTGGGCTCCCCACTCAGTGGGGAGTCTGCTTCTCCTTCTCCCTCTGCTTCTGCCCCCACTCATGTTCGCTGCCTCTCTCTCTCTCAATAAATAAAATCTTAAAAAAAAAAAAAAAAACCCACCCACCAGCTTCTTGAGGATGGGTAGGAGAGGGGTGAGCTAAGATTAATGCCTCCTCCGGGGCAGGTACAGAGCCTGGAGCACTCCACAAGTACCTGTGAGGTCGAGAAACGTAATCAAGGTAAACCTGCAGCCACTTGTAAAAAGCAACAGAGAGGAGGGAAGCTACAGGACAGTTAGGGAGAGATGTCATGTCATGGAAAAACTATGTGGAACAAAGGAAACATTCGCTTGTGGCAAACAAACAGTAACCATCAGACATTCTTGTACTTTTATTTCAACTACACGTAACTAAGAAGTGCTTAGAACTTACCATATTTGTTCACTCAACAAATACATAGCAGGTACCTGCCACGTGCCTGGCCAAGTTAGATGCTTGGACTAAGATGTAACTATCTGGGGGACCAAAAAAAAAAAAAAAAAAAAAAAAAAGACCTAATGATTTGGCATGACACACACCAGGTCTCAGGATCTCTAGAGGGAAAAGCCAGCCCAGTTGTTAGCTGAGCCCTTCCTTCACTCCCCCCTCTTGCCCCCAAATAACACAGATCTTAAAAAGAAAGGAAAAAAAGGGGGGATGCCTGGGTGGCTCAGCGGTTGAGCACCTGCCTTTGGCCCTGGGTGTGATCCTGGAGACCTGGGATCGAGTCCCAGAGGTTGAGCACCTGCCTTTGGTCCATGGTGTGATCCTGGAGACCCAGGATCAAGTCCCGCGTCAGGCTCCCTGCATGGAGCCTGCCTCTCCCTCTGCCTGTGTCTCTCTCTATGTCTCTCATGTACAAATAAATAAAATCTTAAAAAAAAATTTTTTTTAAAAAGAAAAAAGGCAGCTCTCTGAGGCCATTATTATTTTCTTTCGAGGACAAGCTCTACTGCATCACATTCGACTGTTTTTACAGATCAAAGCTCTCAGAAGTCGTGGGGTGACATTATAATTTGAACAGGAACAGGAGCGTTGGCTACTTGAGCGTTGGCAATTCACACGATACGCTGCCTTAAAAGCTCCTTGAGTGGAGGGCCGGGGAGGGCATGGGGAGCCCAGGCCAGGAGGGCCACCACCTCCCAGGTGAGAGTTCTCAAAGGAGTTTCAAGCTCTCCTACGACCTGCTGATCAGCTGGGCACCGTGTGCGAACCTGCGGTGGTGGCCGTGCCCCTTTGTCACTCGCTCGCTCCTTCACCCACAAACACGTGTGGAGCACTCAGCATCCCCTGGGCACCTGGCTCTGCCCTGGGTGCTGTGGTCCCGGGGCTGCTGGTTACAGGATGGATGTTACCCCCACACACGGGGAAAGGTGTGGCTTTAAAGGCACAAGCCACCTGTGCACGGGATGGCCCTTGAGGGCCTCAGGGAGCACAGTTAAGAAAAGAAGGAACCATGGGCAGGGTTCAGGTGTGTTTTTCTTGGCCCAGGTCTGCAGCCCCATTGACCCTCTCCAGCCCAGGTGCCAGGTGCAAGCTCGCATGGTTCAACAGAACCATGCCCAGTGTGCGGCAGGGTATGCTGTGACCCAGCTGGCCAGGGCGGCTGCAGAAGGTTCTATGGCAGCTGGGAATACCCTGAAGGGGCTTCATCCTGCCATGAGCTGGCCTTCTGAGCAAAATGGGAGACAACTGCACTGTTGTGTGGCAAAAGTACCTAACTATGTAAGACCACTCTCATCCTCACTTGGTAAAAATGGAAGACAGTGACATGTCCCCGGACAGTTGGTAAGTTACTAGTTTCCCTTACTTTTAACAGAATTTTAAGTCACTTAAAAAAAAGCTTTTCTATACAGAGAGACAAGAAACATAACATTTAAGAGCTCTACACAGTTCTAGAAAAATGTCAAGCTCCTGTCAAGTTCTACCCTGTGGTGGACAAAGATGAAGACCCACAACACCCAAAGCCTTGGACATGTGAATCCTCTAATTTGGTCCATCTTGTGCTTTACAGCAAACCAACTTGGAAAAGAGAAATCTCCATGTTCTGAACAAGATGGGCCAATGTCTGATAGTGCAAGAAAGAATATCTCTACAGAAGCTAAATCCACAGACACAGAGGAAAAGCTACAATAAACTCAACACTACTCAGGGCAACAGATAAAAAACCTCTGGATTCCATATAGAGCTCTAGAGTCTCTGTGGAAAGTCAGATCAGGACCAGAGGAATGTGACAGACACACACAGAGGAATGACACTGGACCACTTTCTTATACCATGCACACAAATTAACAAATCCAAATGGATTAAAGACCTAAATGTGACACTTGAAACCATAAAAGTCCTTGAAGAGACTACAGGCAGTAATCCATCTGACGTTGACTTGTGGCAACATTTTTTCTGCAGTACGTGTCCTGAGGCAAGGGAAACAGCAAAAATCAACTATTGGGACTGCATCAAAATAAAAAGCTTCTGCACAGAAAAGAAACAATTAACAAAACTAAAAGCAAACTTTTAGTTGAATAGGAGAAGATATTTGCAAATGGCATATCCAATAAAGGGCTAGTATCCCATATCCCTGAAATGAATAATCCAATTAAAAAATGGGCAGAAGACATGAATAGACATTTCTCCAAAGAAGACATCCAAATGGCCAACAGACACAGGAAAAGATGCTTGACATCACTCACCATCAGGGAAATCAAAACCACAACAAGATATCACTTCAGACATGTCAGAATGGCCAAAATAAAAAACACAAGAAACTCCTAGTGTTAAGGGAGGGTGTGGAGAAAGGGAAACCCTCTCGCACTGTTGGTGGGAATGTCAAATGGTGCGGCTACTGTGGAAACCAGTTTAGGGGTTCCTTAAAAAATTAAAAATACAATCCAATAATCGTACTACTGGGCATTTACCCCCAAAATATAAAAACACTAATTCAAGGGGATACACGCACTCCTATCTATGTTTATCACATTATTCACAACAGCTACACCCTGGAAGCAATCCAAGTGTCCATCAATAGATAACTGGATAAAGAAGAGGTGGTATATATACATTATTCATAAAAAAAGAATGAAATCTTGCCATTTGCAGAAACATGGATGGATCTAAAAAAAGATAATGTTAAGTGAAATAAGTCAGGAAAAGACAAGTATCATATGATCTCATTCATACGTGGAATTTAAGAAACAAATGAGCAAAGGAAAAAAAGAGAGACAAACCAAGAAACAGACTTTTAACTACAAAGAACAAACTGGTGGTTCCCAGAGGGGAGGTGGGTGAGATAGGGGATGGGGATCAAAGAGTACACTGATCATGATGAAAAAAATTAAATTTAACAACAACAACAACAAAAAGACTAGAGGGATGGGTGTGAAAGGTCAAAGACCTGGCAAGCTGCCCTTGGAGAAGCAAGACAGGTGATAACATGGACTCAGGAGACAGAAACCATGCTAATGACCAGATAAGAGGAGTCAGGAGGAAAGTGATGGATGTTGCAAAGTGTGCATTTCAATACCCAGAAGAGAGAGAAAAATAAATTCTATACCAATACTTCTAAAAGACAGAACACAGCGTGGACCCAACAAATAATCCTAAAAGTTGTCAGACTGTGACAGCCTAAACCCAAAGGGCAGTTTGCAAGCTTCGGGAGAGTGGAAATAAAATGACCACCCTTTGTCAAGAAGAAATGGAGCTTCTTGGACAGATCATGACGTGGAGCAAGAGGAGGAAAGTTCTGGGGCAGATGACAGGATGAGCTGTGAGGACAAAGAGCTAGAAACCTTAGGAAGCCACTCAAAAACCTTAAAGAAAAGTGGGAAAGTACCATTTATTCTTTTTTTTTTTTTAAGATTTTACTTTTTTAATTTATTTTTATTTTTTTTTTTTTAGATTTTACTTTTTTTTTCAAGTAATCTTTACACCCAATGTGGGGCTTATACTTACAACCCTGAGATTGAGTTGCGTGCTCTACCGACTGAGTCAGACAGGCGCCCCTATTTCTTCTTTTCAAAAAGACTCTGTTACTTGAACTGAAAGCTCGTGGTCATTGGATAAGAGCATGGGAAGCTGAAAGAAACCTTCTCAAGAGATGGCTGCAGACCTGAGACAGCTCAACAGCATTACACTCCACTTCTGAAGTGGATGCTCACACATCTGATGAGCCAAACCTTTCCTTCCTCCTCTATTGATAATCCAGTGTTTCCAATGGATCCAAATGGTGTGTTTATGGCAAGAGAATTTCCTCTCCTCTCCTTTCTCCAGAAAGCACGAATACCCTCACCACCTGGGTTTCCACCCAGGCCTTCTTTTTCTTATTTTCCCTCCTGTGCTAGGTTTTCCCTGGAGATTCCTGTGCAGAAAATAGAAGTGAGCTATCTTCTGGGGGTTGCTGAGCCTCTATATGACTCCACTGCTCAAAATCCTGACACAGAGAGGGCCTTAAGTCATTCTGCATCTGACTTTTTATTATGAAGTATTTTTTGAGTTATTTATATTAGAAAAATTTACATACATGTCTAACTCTTGTTCAAACTGCAACGCAATATAAATTTTAGACAGGTCTGTAGCGAAAAAAGATAGCTCAAATTATTCCCATTATATCATATATTCTAGAAAATATAAGCAGCAAGTTTGAATCTGATGAGCCAGACCACTGTTTCCTCAACAATGTACTACCCACCAGCAGTTCAGCTATTAGGGATGTTTGAAGTAGCAAAATGCTTTTCTTCCTGCCAGTGGCTCTCCACGGCACAGTGGTAGGAAAGAGAGGGAAAGCTTCCTATTGGGCTCCCTAAACTTGAGTTGATTTTAAAAATCTACTCCAATAATGTGGGAATCAAAACTAATGATAATATCCAACTGTTACATGTAAAAATCTCGGTGACTAATGCTCTTACTGTATGCATTCAAAAGGATTTCCCTTTCCAGGAAATGTCAAAATAAAGGTATGTCTTGAACAATGAATAAGCCCTGGGCAGGGCTGTCAGCATGAAGACATATTCCGGTAGTAGAGGCATTTTTACAAGTTCAACAATTTTATATATGCAAAATGTCATCTGCTTTCAGTCAGAATGTGTGTGTGTGTGTGTGTGTGTGTGTATTTAAAATTTTCAATGTAGGAGGATGTCTGGTCATAAGAGCAAGAGCATTTGCAATGAGAGATGTGTCAGGACCTACCGCCTGGAGTACGTCAAAAAAAGGGGGAAAAAAAGGTTTCCTTCTAACTTCAGGTGAAAAGACTTACCTTGGTAAATTACCTTTGCTACTAGAAAAATGTGTTGTGTTTCAAGAGAAGCTTTGGGGATAGCCTGAGACAGACAAAGGGCAGACCCATCTGTCACCAAGAAACAGTCCTACAATTTCATAAACTGGGGTGTGTTCAATCATCCCACCATTTGCCTGGCTGAGTCTTTCATTCTCCTTTGAAAACCTCATGGAAATGAAGACATTGAGGGCTAAATGAGAAAGGTGCCTGCTGGCCCGACCCTAAATGGGAATAATGGCCTTGGCGAGTAGGCCTGCGTGCCCTGCTAGGCAGATGTCAGCTTGGCAGACGGTCCCCTGGACTGAGAGGTATAGCTCTGCAGTTGCATGATGAACCAAATCTGCACTTTCCCGGGGTTCTAACTGCATACCCCCCCACACACACACTTCAGGAACCAGTGATAACCTCTGGGCAGCCCCTTTAAGGGTCACAGAAGTTTCTGCTGCTCACTTCTCCTTGGCCTTGACAAGTTACTTTTTAAAATATCTACAAAATGTAACTAAGAGTTTTACGAGAACTGTCTGGGTCCTGGGCAGGTACCTAATTAATATTTGGGTACCAAAATATAAAACCAAGAGACCCTGTTTGTTCTTAGCTATATAGGAAGTTGATTGACAAAACAGACCTGATTTTTAACAAACACTTTGTAAATAAATTCAATAAATTTGCTAGCTATAATAAAAGACTTAGGTACAATATGATTTTTTAATATTTATCATTTGAGCAATTAAATAGCAGACATTTTGTCTCTTAAACTTTTAAATTATAGAGGCGCCTGGGTGGCTCAATTGGTTAGGTGTCTGACTTTGGCTCAGGTCATGTGGGGTCCTGGGATGGAGCCCCATGGGGCTCCCGATTCAGCAGGGAGTCTGCTTCTCTGCCTCTGCTCCCCCCACCCACCCCACCCACTCACGCTTGTTCTCATGCGTTCTCTAATAAAAAAATAAACTTTTAGATTATAAAAAACTTGGGGCACCTGGGTGGTACAGTTGGTTAAGTGTCTGACTCTTGGTTTTGGCTTAGGTCCTGATCTCAGGGTCATGAGATTGAGCCCCAGGTCAGGCTCCAGGCTCAGCATGGAGTCTATTTGGGATTCTTTCTCCCTTTTCCTCTGCCCCTCCTGCTCATGCTCTTTCTCTAAAAATAAATAAATAAATTGTAAAAAAAATAAATTATAAAAACTTAATAACACAATATTATAAACACTGGAAAGTAGAGAGAAGTTATTCTTAATCTCAACACTACAGTAGTACTTTTATTCAGCTCAAAATGCATATTTCACTTAATTATATTCATGCCATATAAACTTTATATGATTTTTCATTTATTTTCTACATTGCTAGTTTTCATACTATTTCCTAATATTGTATTCTATTGAATTAGAACTTTAATACGGTTAGCTTATTTTTGTTAGGGTTTTCATAATTTATTTTAAATAATCTCTGTACCCAACATGAGGCTCAAACTCACAACCCTGAGGATCAAGAGTCACAAGCTCTTAACACACTATAAATCATCTATCAATATTAAATGTTAAAAAGTTTAAAGTAGAAAACCAAAGTAGCTCCAACCAAATAGAAAAACTGAAGGGTTGAAAAAGTACTCATACTAAAACTAACTCTAAAAATCATTCTAAAATTTAATTAAGATTAAATTATAGAGAAGCCATCAGAAAAAAAGAATATAATATTTATCAGGTCTATGGGGAAATGATCATTCGGTTTATAAGCAAAAGAAGATAGGGCAAAAGGAAAGACCTACAATCTGAAATAGATAAAAATTTCAAACTTATAAAAAATTCAACTAACAATAAAATGTAAGCGAACAGGAAAAATACATTTAAAAAATGTTTAAAGTAACTTTTATTTCAAGAAGTCCAGAAGAATAAATCAATGTACATAAAATAGTTAAAAAGGGCAGAAATATGTTAAAATAGTGCTCTGCACATAAAATTAATTTTCAAATACAACTGCTATGGGTATTCTAAAGCCTGTTGTTTCTTGTCAAAAGTGTTACTACTATGCCAACAAATAATCTGTACACAGTAAGTGATAATAGTGAGTGCTAAAGAAATATTGGCACACTAAGTGATTTACATGAATTATCACATTAATCTTCACGATAGTGTATGCCTCCATACTATTATTACCTGCATTTTACAGATAAGAAAGCAAGACTCAAAGAGGTTAACTAATTTGAATGAGGTCATGGAGCTGGGATGGGAAACCAAACATCCTGATCCAAAGCCAGCATACAGTCAACATACTATAAACTTTACTGGTCCTCCAAACAAAATATAACTGCCAAAAAATCTAATCTATCACTATAGGGTATAACTTATTTTTGGTAAATTGTTTCTCCTTGCAAGTGATTATTACCATGCAAATAAAATTCTGATAGCCTTCTCTATTCTCATCATTGGGTGATGTTATTCCACATATGTATCATAAAATACCCATAAATGGTTTACTGTAATGCATCAATGATCCGTAATATCCCATGAAAGTACTTTGATATATTCCAGCCCAGTCATATGTTCACACACCATTGTATCTACTCCAGAAAATTACTATCTAATCTCAAGAGCTCAGTGCCATTGGATTTCAACTAAGGTAAGGTGTGACCCTGACAGTTTCCAGAAAGTCAACGTGACAGCTTTGAAAGTGGCAGCACCACCGTTGGCTGCTTTCCTATAATGCTATTACACAATCGGCACCAAAAAAAATGAAGGATGAGGAAAACAGCTGACTTCCCAAAATACACAGTGCATGTTCTTTTCGGTTATGGGTATTGAAAAAGTGTTGACAGTAACGTGTTGTTCTGGAGTGACCTCCTCATCTCCCCCCCCCCCTCCCAATCTGGTTACATTTTTGAGAGAGACCCTAGCAAAGTGAAGAGCATGCAGATAAAGGACGTCAGGCTGGTGAGAGGCATGGGCAGCATCACACACTCATTCATTCACACATCAATACATTTTCAAGGTGCACCCAGGATGTGCCAGCAGCCAGAGCCAAAAACAGAATGAAAGAGTCCCTATCCTCATAAAACCTGCAGTTCTGTAGGGCAGAAGTCAGAGAAAATAATGGCTAAATAGCATAAAGTGTGGTTTAAGAGAGGTTATGGGTGGTACTTTTGGATGGCCGAAGATGGAGGACAAATGGAGACCTTGAGATACCACATTCTATGAGTTCTGGGCTCACAGGGTCAGTCCTGGAGCCACAGGCCAGACAGTCTGTGGATGGGGATGCTCCAACTGAGGGTCATCTTGGTCTGGAGCAACACCCAACACCAAGGCTTATTCCCCTAGGAGCATCTCCAGTTACCTCACACCAAATCATCTTCCATTGATGGGTTCAACATGGATTTGGGTCAGTAAATAGCTTTCACTTGCAGTTGGTGAGTACTTTTTAAGAAGAAACAAATCACTATTTAGTAACTACGTCTATTCAGGAGTGACTGATAAGGGTTTGTTTGTTTTTTTCCAAAATTACCCATCTTATTTTAGAAGAATTCCCATGAACTTGCTTCTCCCCAATCCAGTGCTCCTAAAAGTGTGGCTGTGGATCAGAACTACCAGGCTGCCAGTTATTTACTACCAGTCCCCAAAGAAATAGAGAAATGAGAGTAAGCATTTTGAAATTTTATGTGTTTAATGGATATCATTAAAAAAAATGTTTGGGGGAAAAAAAAAAAACCCAAGGTGGGACTTTGTATATATCTGTCTGCCTTTATTACATTTTTGTAATAATTCATCTTACTATATATATTTTTAAATATTTAATTTATTTATTCATGAGAGACAGAGAGAGAGAGAAGCAGAGACACAGGCAGAGGGAGAAGCAGGCTCCCTGCGGGGAACCCAACGTGGGATTCGATCCCAGGACTCCAGGATCACGCCCTGGGCTGAAGGCAGATGCTCAACCACTGAACCACCCAGGCTGCCCATCTTAGTATATTTTATAAAAACATAGATTCATGACAGATTAGAACAAAACAGTTTTTCACCACAGATAGCTTGAGAGGCACAGTTCCAAATAATTTTGAGTGTATAATTACACAGAAGTGTATTTCCCTCCACCCCTGAAAAAAAAGAACAAAGAGGGATGCCTGGCCCAGTTGGTTAAGCCACCGACTCTTGGTTTCGGCTCAGGCCATGATCTCAGGGTAGCAAGATGGAGCCTCATGTCGGGTTTCAAGCTAAGATTCTGCTTGAGGTTCTCTCTCCCTATACATCTGCCCTTCCCACTCGTTCTTTCCTCTCTAAAAAAGGAAATCTTAAAAACAAAAACAAAACCAAAAAACATAGAATAAGTTAAAAAAAAAAAAGCATGTAACCTTCAGGATAAGAGTCTCATCTTAGTTTTTAAGAACTACCATTTATTGGGCAGCCTGGGTGGCTCAGCGGTTTAGCACCGCCCTTGGCCCAGGGCGTGATCCTGGGGGCCCAGGATCGAGTCCCATGTCGGGCTCCCTGCATGGAGCCTGCTTCTCCCTCTGCCTGTGTCTCTGCCTCTCTCTCAATCTGTGTCTCTCATGAATAAATAAATAAAATCTTTAAAAAAAAAAGAACTACCATTTATTTATCTTTTTAAGGCATTGAGCCTTGCACTCCATGCACATGGCTTCATTGGATCCTCAATCCAACGAAGTAAAAATTATCACTGTTTTATCTATAAGAAAACTGAGCCCCAAGAAAGCCACATCACAAGGCAATGGCTTGCAGCTCGGAAAGGGGCAGAGTCACGAGATGAGACTCCTGAACTGCAGAGCCAGAACTCGATACTGCCTAATATAATTCAAAATCTACTCAATTATGAATCAACAGGTGTAATGTCCAACCTCTCAGGTAACCCAGGCATTCCCCATTCCTCTCCTCCTCTTCCTAGAGATGCGAGGGACCTAACTAAAAAGTCAATTGTCATATCAACTACAGCTTGGAAGACAAGAATTTATCTCTAATTAAAAAAAAAAAAAAAAACCCTCAAGTCTTTGTAACGGTAGTTGGCAAACTGCAGTCCACGCGCAAAATCCAGCTTACCTCCTGTTTTTCTAAATACGCTTTCCTAGAAGACAGCCATGCCCATTAATCTATACATTGTAAATTATGGCTGGTCTTGGATACAAATGATGGAGTAGAGTAGTTGTGACAGTGACTATGAGGCCTACAATGTTAAAAATGTTCACTTCCTGGCTTTTAACAGAAAAAATTGTCAACTCCTCTTTGTATCAGTAAGGCAGGCAACAGCACAGATTATGAAAGGATAAAGTAAGCCCCAATCTCATTTTAGGCAGTAGGATTCAGTGTCTGATGTATCAAAACTTCTGAAACATTGGTTTTAAGCAGAGATGACTTGCATTCTGGATATTTTTTTCCCTTGTCAAGTTTTTAATAAGAAAGTATACTAACTAGCTAATTTTCCCAAATGAATGTGGCAGAAAGATGAAGCCTTTTAAATAACCCACAACATAAAGACGCTCTACCATCAAACTGTGTAAGCCATGTGTAAGAACCATCATGGTCTCCAGGCACACATTTTTAGCACTTTCCACATATTTGTGAGGATTTCAGGCAATCCTCCTAATAACCCCTGGAAGGTAGGTCCACCAGGCTCCTTGAGATTCAGTAAACTGATTAGAATGATGGTGATAAGCTAAGTGAGTGCTGGATCTAGAATCTGGTCCCAACACTCTCACTCTGAAGCTCACCCTGTCACTTCTCTCTAGTGTTGAGAAAGGACAGCAACGTGCAAAAGATTCTAAATTAATCTCAAAATGTAAAGACCTGATATACCCCAGTTTTTAAAAATGAGACTTTGTTAATATTTTAGACAACCAAAACGAAGTTGCCAGGTATCTGTAACATTAATAACCTTTTAAACAAATGTTTCACCTGACAATTTCATTTACTTAAATGAGCCCATGTTTCTGTCTTAACAAAAGACAGGAAAAAAAAATGTGACTGAGACACATCTTAATGATAGGCTTTTTTTTGTTGTTGTTCTGATAGAACTGTATTTTCCTATTAGATTATACTTTCCAGAAAAACAGTGCCATTTAAATCCTTCTGAAAGGGAAAATACCTTTTAGAGGGTTTATGTTTGCAAAGAAGTAAAAAAGCATTGGCAGAGTCACGTTTTCCCAAAGTACATATAATATGCTAAATAAGTACAGATTAGAAAACTAAAAAAGCATTCCCAGCCATTATTTTCATTTTCACCGTTACTCGTACTTGAGGAGCTGTTCAATTTCTAAACCTGGTTCATAGGTCCATTAATAATTTCTGAACAGATATGGATGCAGTCAATCAAAATGATACACACTACAGTGAGAAAATAAAATTCATTTGATCCCCAAAAGTTAAAATACTCCAGTTGATCATCAATTTTCATAAAAAAATAAATTCACTGAATCATGTTTGTCTTCAAAATTGATTTTGACATACATCACTCTGCCTATCACAGTATTTTAGACAGAAATACTTGTCCCCACAGTATCCAGACTACTGCTAAATGGTAGAAATATCCTGAATTGCGTACTTTTTAGATTTAATTCTCCATCAAAGGGTTCTATGCTTTTTGGAATCTGAGTTCCACAAACACTGTAATTTCATTGTTAAACATATTTACAGGGTCATAAATATTCAAATTATGTAACAAAGATAGTACAAGTGGCTGATAAAATGCGATTAACATTCATTTACAGTAGTTTTGCAGGCTTTGCCAAATGCTACTTCCCATAACAGGCTATGAGGTTCTGATTGCATTAAGCTTCCTGATTATTCTTTTCTATGCTATGGTATTTTAACACTAGTTCTGATATTCCAAAAATCATCATCAAGTGAGTTTCAAGGTCTTTTGGAGTTCACAAGGTCTCTGGTTCATGATATTAAAATTCTTCCCAAGTGCCTATGTTTTCCAAGTTCACATTTCTGAATTTCTTAGATTTTTATAAACAATGGTTACTTTCCAATTTTGTGATCTTTGCCATTTAAACTCTACAAAACTGAGACCTCTGATGAAAGGTTTTTCAAACTTTTTACGTTGGTTTCATATAAATAAACTCACATTTTTGAAAAAGCACATTACTCTCAATTTCCTCTGGTACATCTCAGATACATTCTGTCTCAGAGATACAATAAACATGATTATTATGTTTTAAACAATAAACACTGTTGTCAGCACATTACTTTCATTAAGTGAATTTTATCATTTGGTTTCATAAACAGCAGCTGGTTATTCTTGCTGAGTTTCATTACTTCCTCATAGTGGTCAGCAAACCTTGGGAAGTCACTATTTACAATTAAGAAACTTTGTATATTACAGACCTTTAAACTTGCAATCAACTACAGATTCAAATTTTGTCCTTTTACAGAATTATGGATCTTTGTAACCAAACACATTCCCACTGTCCCACTAAAAAAACCTTCTAGGCCATTAAAAATGTGCCTACGGGATGCCGGGGTGGCTCAACGGTTGAGCATCTGCCTTCAGCTCAGGGCATGACGCTGGGGTCCTGGGATCGAGTCCTACATCGGGCTCCCTGCGAGGAGCCTGCTTCTGCCTCTGCCTGTGTCTCTGCCTCTCTCTGTGTGTCTCATGAATAAAATCTTTTTTAAAATGTGCCTATTTCTTGCTTAAGCATGAAACCTAGGACCAATCAAAAAGGACGTCTGAGGTAGTAGCTTTGTCACAATCTGTTTTGAGTCCTTAATGTTCTAAAATTTGAAAACTGTAACTTTAGAAAAATATTTAAAGAAATATTTAAAGGTATCTCAGTGCCAATTTGTACATAAAATACGACAATAAATACATTTCTGGTGGAACATATTTATTAGCACAGGGCTATTTCCTCATTTACATACATTTAGACACTCATAAAAACAATTCTCAATCGGGAATAGCTAACATTCTAACAGCTCTCTCACTGGAGACCTTCCTACTAGGAAACTGAAATAAAATATTAGAAATCTGATCTTTGAAGAGTCCAAACAATTATCGAGCACCCACTCTATACTAGGTAAGTGCTGGAGGCAGCATATATATGACAGATAATGGGCCACAGTCTATGGAAAACAGATGATAAATAAGGAGTTATAAAAATAATTACAATTAGAGAGGGCTTAAAAATATTTTTCCTGTTATAAAAGTAAATATCACAACAGTAAAAGCATATTGGAAAGCTCACTAAGAGGCCAGGCATTATTTTAGTGGTTTACGTGTACTCACTCATTTAATCATCAATGTAATAAATATTTGTTATAGACAATTTGGATAATACAAGAACACGCAAAGAAAATTTTTAAAAGTTGCCCATCCCATTTACTCAGAAATGATTGTGATGTTCTGATGCACCTGATATTTTATTCACCAAATATTTTTTTTCCCCACTTAATGGTATATCTTAAATGGTTTCTCTTCAAAGTTATTTTTTTTTTTTGGTGGTTCCATAATATTCCATTCTCTACACATACCCTAATTGATTATTTCCTGACTCTTGGAGATTTATATGGCTTTGAATTATCATTTGCTTTTTAAAGAAAACAATGGTGAGCATTCTTGAGCACTTTTCTTCATCCACATCTCTGATTATTCCCTTTGGACAGACTTCCAAAAGTAAGATTACAAGGTCCAATTACGCTCCAGAAAAAGTGTATCAGTTTATACTTCATGAGGAATTATGTTTAACATGCCACACCCTTAAATGAATCAAATATTATCCTAAGAAAGTACATTTTCCAACCTGGAAAGTATAATCACATGTCACTGTGTGTGGTCAACCTGTGATACAAACATTCCCTAACTATGGCTATATGCATCATATTTTTTAAAGACAACTTAATTACATTGAGTGACATTAATATTTAGAAAACCTCAAGTGGCAAACATTATGTATATATATATTTTTTAGACCTTAAGGAAAAGTCAGTTCCCTAAAGCAAATACTTCCTGCCCAAAGTCAGGACAGTAGAATTTTTTCTCAGATTAAATTCATGTTGAGGCAAAAATGCCAAAACAGTGGAAGAAAATGGAAAGAACTGTGATTCAGCATACAGAACATAGTGATTTAGAAATAATGACTAAAATTAAATAAAATGAAGAGTGAAACATTTACTACAGAGAACTGACCATAACAAAAATCAGAAACACAAGCAACTCCACTATGGACAAAAGAAATACACAGAATGCATAATGCATCATTCCTCAATGAGTCATTACAATTTTTGGAAAAAAGTCAAAGCTGTAACTGGAGATACCCTCACCCACAGTGTCTGGCCTTGAATTCTTTTCTGCTTATTATCCCTCAAGAGCCCTGGAAGTTGCTGGAAAATGGATACAACAGACTCCCTGCATAGCTAGACTTATTGGGGGAAAACATTCAAGACAGGAGATGGGCAAAGATTTCACCTTTGCAGAAATGTGTTATTGGATGAAATCCGAAGAGAACATATAAAAAGACCTTAAGAATAAAGAACCAGAAAAAAAAAAAAGAATAAAGAACCAGAGCTGTTCACTGTTGGCTGAAAGTAGTGATGGCAGGAATTCTGGACAGTTTATCTGCTATGTACCCTGGACCAGGTAATTTCAGTTAGGGCCTATGGAACCATCCACATCACCAAAGTGCTAGGGGACAGAAAAATGTGTTCCTCAAGAGAAAACATTCCAAGGAAGTCCAAAGAAAAATTACCATCAATAACAAAGCATTTCCCACCTTTCTACAGTCTCTATGTAAAGACATTCAATATAATTCTGTATATTTGTGGAGGAAAAAAAATATTTTTTCTGCATTTATATATTTGACCTTAAGTCTATGTTTCTGCAATAAAAGATAAAGCAGCACACTCCCAAGATGTATTAATAAATCTGCATTCACTAAATTTTGACAGACTTAATAATAAATAACATTTCCAGTTGGTCAGCAAAACAGCTCATCAGTCATTATATGTTTTTAGGCACTGTGCTATGTGCCATTCAGAGTGAAAAATTCTCACTGGATCCCAGGCCTCAGAAAGCTCACAGTCTGGCAGGCTAAAAATACACTTAAACACGAGCTAGCAGTTGTCAAAGGGCTTTCACATCTATCAAGAGTTGAAACCCCTGAAAGGGACAGATTTCTCAGAATGAAGAAAAATCATATTTTTCCCTCCACACAGAACATGAAAATGGGATGAAAGAAAGTCCAGTGGACTAACTGATCCTTTCTTTCTCAACATTTACTTCCAAAGGTATACATATGCATGCATTTATTGCATGACTCCATGATGGAAAAATTTCAAATTAAAAAGAAAACCTACCCTCATTCCTTCTCATTTAGTCCCATATGGCTACAAGGCAGTAAAGCAACCCATCTGATGTCATATACAATTAAATGTTTCTAAAAGAGTCAATGCAGGTTTAAGGGCTTTTTAATTTTTTTCTCAAAATGGAAAGAGCTGAAATTTCTATCTCATAATGCATCTTTCTATGACTTTTGAAATAATCAAATAAACTTTTCCAAAATCAAGATAATAATCATCATGGGGTAACTAAACAAATGATAGGATTAAGTTCCAAAGTAATTTCCATTAGTTCCTAAAAAAAAAAAAAAAAAAGAACTATTACATGACCCAGCAATTCCACTTACGGGTATACATCTGAAAGAAACAAAAACACTATCTCAAAGAGGTAACTGCACCCCTATCTTCACTGCAACATTACTTATGATAGCCACGATAGGGAAACAACCTAAGTGTCCACTGATGGATAAATGGATAAAGAAAATATGACACACACACACACACACAGGAATATCATTTAGCAAAAAAAGAAAGAAATTTTGTAGTTTGCGACAACGTGGCTGGACCCTGAGGGCATCATGCCAAATAAAATAAATCAGAGAAAGACAAATACCATATGATCTCATATGGGGAATAAAAAAAAAAGCTAAACTCATAGAAATAGAGAATAGAATGGTGGTTGCCAAGGGGCGGGGGGGGGGGGGGAATGGAAAGATACTAGTCAAAGAGCACAAACTTCCATACATAAGATGAGTAAGTTCTGGAGATCTAATATACAGTAGAATGATTATAAGCATATTGTGCTATACACTTATAGTCACTAAGAGTAAATCTTGAATGTTCTCACCACAGACAAAAAAATTATAACTATGTGAAGTGACGGATGTACTTTATTGTAGTAATCATTTTGCATATATAGTTGTTATCAAATCATTATGATATAACATCATTAATGTATAGAATGTTATGTCAATTATATCTCAATAAAGCTGGAAGAGGGGGGAGAAACAGGGTAACTTCTATTAGCTGATATAATGGACATTATATTGGACTGGACTCAGTTACAGCTGATAGAATTAGCCCCTAATACGAAATTGGACAAAAATAAACATCATGCTATACACAGATTTCTAAAAATGTATTTGAAAGGAGACAGGCAAATCACGTACACTCATTTGCAACAACGGCTGCACATCTAACTCTTAGCCACACTTTTACAATGGCTTTACAAGAGTTCTCTGATTTAATGGTCCCAGCAGGGCTCTGAGATGGAGAGCTTTATCCCCATTTTATTTTTTATTTTTTTATATCCCCATTTTATAAGCAAGGAAGCTGAAAGGCAACGTAACTTGCCCAAGCTCTTGTTCCTAAATAGTGGTGGAACCAGAACTGAAATTTGGATCAGAGGGCTCCTCGTACTTCAATGCTTCCTATACAGAATATACAAATCAGGCATGACAAACACTTGTAGGGAAAATAACTAGGATGCTTTTCGATGGGGCTCAACCGCCTCATGGTCCGCAAAGCATCAAATATGACTTGCATGTATGTGTGCCCGGTGAACCTTAAGGCACCATGTATGGTGTTAGTGGCTCTGTATTGATTTTAAGGGAAGGGAAAGAACCACTGAGTAGAACTGCACACAGGGAAGCAAACTACGCCTTATACAAGGAAAGACTTTCTACCAATAACCCTCCTTGTATAGGACTGCATGCCTACCTCTCAACGAGGCAAGAGCCCAATGGCTGCCTGTCTGAGATTATGGATGGGTAGGAAGATGTTAGATGAGGTGACCTTAATGCCCGGTCCATTTCTAACATTTTCCAATGACGAGAACAGCTTAGAAGAGAATCAGTCCCATAGGAAAGGAATACCTTTAGTATCATCAACCCAACTCAAAAGATGTTTTGGATTATTCTGAAAGCAAAAGACAAATGGCTCACAAAGAAAACTTGAAGTAATCATCTACAGAAATGAACGTACAGCTAGTCATCTTTCCAGTTCACCTATGCAATCTTTCTTGTCCCAGTGGATGCAGACCCATCTTTTGGATACACTGGAATCCTAGCCTCCAAACTTGTTTGATGGTACACCACAGAAGGAAAAAGTGAGTATTCCCAATGTGTTTCCAATTCTATACTTACAAACTATACATGTCCTACTGTGCTAATATGTGTTGATATTATACACGAAAAAACACAAGGTTTGAAAAGAGACAAATAATACGTGACACTGTTTTCCACCAGATTGCCGCGCATCTTATTCTCCCCTCTGTAAACCCGATCGTTGACTTCTTTCCCTTGTGGGTCATTCAAGTCCTCTAGATTCCACTTCTCAGATCTCCTTATCTCTCAACATTTCCACCCTCAAGGTCTAGGAAAGAACTGAAGCCTTCAATATGCCACTGGAGAGTACAAGACTTCTAAACTGGCCTCTCTCTACCTAAGCTCTTCTAGCCTACCCAGCACCCTAGAATCTTCTCACCGTCCATAAAAGTCTAAACTGCTTAAATGCCTATAAAAACATAAAGCATAATAGTTGTCATCTCACTAGGTCATCTCTGGCAAAATAAACTTTCCTCAACTTTCTCATCTGGAAAATCGAATGAGCAGCATCTATCTCATGTGTTTCTTGTGAGACTCAAACAAAATGATGCATGCAAAATGCAGTTATACTGTCAGACACATGATACACACCCAATACACACCTTTCTATTCTTATCTCTTTACTCTGCTCAAAGTATTTAAAACACTAATCTAACACCTCCTAAAAAGGAAAAACACAGAATCACTCCTTGGAAGAGATTCTCCTTTACCTGGAATGCCCTGCCTTTCCTGGAGAACTCCTACTCATCCATCAAGGCTAGCTCAAATGTCTCTCCCATGAGGGTATATTGTTCTCTCCCAGGCAGATCTAATTTCTTCCTGCACAATGCTCCCATAAAATCGAAACACCTCTAACATACCAGTTAGCAAATATCTTCACTTACTTCTCCATCTCTAAATGCAGAGCACAATAGACAAAAAGACACAAGCTGTGTTTCATTAGCTATAAATTCAATAAACACTAATTGAGCAAATACAATAAGGTAGAGCAGGTGCCCTGAGTAAAAAATTAAAAAAAAAAAAAAATCTGTACTTGGAGAGTCTACAGTGTGGTAAAGACGGTGTTCAATAGTTGTTTGTTGAATGAATGAATGATATTTAATTCTAGCATGACAGTCAAAGAATTTAAACCAATGACCTGAATCAAAAGTTTAAACTATCTTAACAATATAGTGGAGTCCCACTATAAGCACATTTCATTTATTGGGATTTAAGTATACGTCCCTATTTAATTGCAAGGGACCTGGGGAGGAAGGAAAATCTTTTTCCCTCAACATCCATTTGCTCTTTCAACTAGACCTTGGCCACACGCAAGTGGGAAGCCATAGTCTATAAGCAAAACAAACAAACATGGGTGCCTGGCTGGTTCATTCAGAAGAGCATGGGACTCTTAATCTTGGGGTCATGAGTTTGAGCCCCACACTGGGTGTAGAGATTACTTAAAATACACACACACACACACACACACACACACACACACATGTGTTAGTTTACTGGCTTCTGAGCTTTAATAGATGCAATTCTTGGTAATGTGATAACTTTGGGATTCTCAAGAGTAGTTTTGCTTAAGTTTTCTACTTGTTTGACTTCAGAGCCTCTCACATGTTATAATTCTTATATAACTATTGCTATAACAATTTCATAAATTATCAGTGGATCCAAGATGTTTTTAAAAATCAAATAAAAGCTCTCACGAAACATAATAACATTTCCTGTTTACAGAAAAACTCCACCCTTACACTAGCCTGAATTAACCAGAACCCAGAGTAAAAGGTGCACTTCAGTAGCTCCAGTTAGGTATCAGGTCCCAAGAGTTGGTAGTCAAGGTAGGAAATGGAAATGTGCTACAGGAGATCCTGAAAAGGTTGCTTTGCCTTGTGTTCTTTCCTTAGTTCAAAAGCACATGCAGATTTGCAAGGAAATTGAAGCTTTATTCCTTAAGGGCTCATCATGTTCCCACTTTAGTTTTCAATTTACCCAGATGTGATGTGAAAAGTTTTTTTATAATTTGAGAAACCAATGAATTAGTAAGATTGGGAGGGGGAGGGTGGGAAGCAAAGCAAGAAGCAGAGGGTTCCATTTTCTATATTCTTAGTTTAAATTGCCATGATTTGATGTCCATTTATAGGAATCGAGAGCAATTGTAAGAAAGGTAAAGATCTTAGGGAAATAGGGAATAAAATTAGCATCTAAATTGGCTAACTTACGGAAGTTACAAAACTGCTTTGATTTTTACAGCAACAGTTCCCATAGTGTGGTCTCTGACCTAGAGCATCAGCATCACCTGGGAACTTGTTAGAAATGCAAATTCTAGAGCAAGGGGTGGGGCCAGCAAACTGTTAAACAAGCCCTCTAGGTGAGTTTGACCTGTACTACCAGAAGTCTCAACACTCGCTCAAAGAGGAACAATAAGAAGTGAAGTCTTAGGTAAACCTAAGGAGCTAACTAACAGGATACAACTTCTTTCCCAGGAAAAATCAAGACAGGCCAGGGCCTCTTCACTGGGGAACCTGCAATGCCTTTTGGTGGGAGTAACAGGAGAGCTGAGGCAGAGATTCCTATCCCTAGGAACAGAGCGCTAAATTTAGCAAAAGTATTTGGTTTAGGTTTTTAAATATTTCTTCCCCAAAATGCCTTTTCTGTTACATACTAAGAGGCAACCCCACAATGAGATTCCTCATCAAGTAATCCATTGAGATAAGACAACAATTTCATATTAGTACATACTGTTGCACAACAAAGACTTTTATCTGAATTGATATACTGTTCATTACGACAAAAATGGCAATCATTCTTCCTAGCTTCCTGCAAATTTAAAGAAAGTGAGTGACATAAAATCTAAGCATTTAACTTTTCATAACGCTGCATTGTTACGAAGCTCTATGGAACTGGCTTGAACTGTGGTGGCTCCATCATCTAGTAGCTGTGTAATCTTGGGAAAACTAAGTTTTCTAAGTTTTGAGTTTCATTTTCCCCACTTGTAAGGTGACATCAATAAGACCTTTCAAAGAAACATCCTCCTCAATGTTAGCTGCTGGTATTGTGAGCAGTGACAGATAACTGCAGGTGACCTTTATATTGTAACCAGGCATTCTGCATCAGGTCACAAGCCTAAGTGTGGACCCAAGCTTTCTCCTGGTTCATTATTAAGGGAGACTAGATCTTAGCTCAAAATAGTCAAATGATAAAGACTTTAAAGGAACCGTGAACACCTGTAGGTAACACAGGAGAAATCAGAGCTTAGTTATGGAAGACCTGTAAACTGCTGTCTATTCCAGGTGCTCTTCAGGATGCTTGCTGCCATGCTCGAAGGGAGGAAAGAAACACACTATACAGATATATTCTATCTGGAAGCAGAGGAGAGGATTATGCCTTTGACAACAGCTGGAATAACCATGGTCTCTTCATCTGTTTGGCAAATGATTTATTCTTGGTGACCCTTGATGAACAGCTAACTGGTGCAGGTTAATGGTAGAGCCAACCTACATCTGTAGCTGCAATGAGACACACAGAAAACAGAACTCATGAACCCTCAAGGTTCTCTAACAACGATGATGCAAAGAATTATAACAAAGTATTTCTTGTCATAAGAAGTTTACTGATACAATTCTTTTAAAATCGGGCCCAGTCTAGCTTCTGGTCTAGGGACCAACTCTGAGTAGCACTGCTCTAGGTGATACACTGCTGAGCAACGTTAACGATTCTGCAAATGACCACATTTGGTAAATAAGTACATAGAGAGATTATATATTACATTTAGTCCTCTTGTCTCCCTCATCTCCACTTGGCCACTAAGGCTTCCATAACCTGAAGTTTATTATTATCGCTTCCTGAGCCAGAGTTCATAAAGTGGTAATAGACTAACATTTTTTGAGCACGGACTGGGTGCCAGTTTGTTCAACACTCTACTTGTCTTAACAATGCCTTGAGGTAAGCGTAGAGGCCACATTTAGGCAGTAGGCTTGGGCAATGATGCAAATTTGAGTAAGGCCAAAGGGCCCACGGAGATCACGGGGGCTGAACACGAACAGGTGCATGTAGCAACCCTTGTCAGAAGAGCCTTAGGCCCTAAGTGACCAATAGGTTACTTACAACCAGGCATAATTCCTAAGGTGACCAAAAAAGGGGAACTTCCATATGTCCCCATACTCTCTCAAAGAGCCCTACAACTGTGGCCCTCATCACCACCTGGTGGCAGACAGTCTCTCCTCTGCTGCCCTGCACGCTGCTCCTGTGCAGTATATTCAATAACTGCTATCTCCTTTGTTCTTTCGTGGGTGAATTTTTTCACTGCCCTCAATACCAGCCCCCATCCAGTGACTATTATTGTCTCCATGTTATAGGCAAGAATGCAGGGCAGGATGGGAGTAAATAGCCCACAGTTAAAAGAGCTGGGGAGTGGGCGGGCCAGGATTCAGATCCCCGACAGTCTGATTCCCAAGGCCATAAACTATAAATTCCTATGCCACACAAAACATACAAAACATATCGATCTAGGCTAGCATGCGTTATTTCAGAGCACCATGTGGTATCTGAAAATGGGATACGGTAGTATGAGAATGTCAGAAACATCCAAAAGATGAATTACCACGAAGGCAATAAAAGTAACTTTTATTGTATTTTACAGTGCACAGAGCTTTCTGTACTTTATTTCACAATTTAATTCCAAGACCACTGAGCAACTGCAATGTCTGACAAAAAAAAAAAAAAAAAGAGACTACAGGGGCACTTGGGTGACTCAGTGGGTTGAGTATCTGACTCGTTTTTTGGCTCAGGTCATGATTTCAGGGTTTTGAGATCAAGCCCCAAGTTAGGGTCTTTGCTCAGCAGGGAGTCTGCCTAAGAGTCTCTTTCTGTCTCCCTCTTCCCTCCCTCCATTCTCTCTCTCAAATAAATAAATCTTAAAAAAAGAAAAGAGAGAGGGACTACAATGTTAACTGCAGGAAGGAGATATACCAGCTTCAAACAACAGATATCTATTTGTATGTTAGGTATTTGGAGAATGCAGGAAAATGGGTATAACTTAAACTCTAGAAAAACAGTCTGGCAATCTCTCAAACATAAACTTTTCCCCAAAAGTGAGAGTGAGAGTCATTGAGAGTCATTGTTACCTCAACTGCAATAGAAGTCCAACTTAAACATGGTGCGGCCATTTGAAGAAGCATTCATCAGCTCTTTCTCTTTTTTATAGTAGCGTACCCAGAAAACTCTTTTAAGTGCCACAAAATCTAACAAATTCCCTCTCCTAAAGGGAGCCAGCTTTCTGTGTCACGTTATCAGTAAGGAATGCATCGGTCATCTGCAATGATGAAGAGAAAAAGGAAAAGTGGGCACATAGAAGAAATAAGAGCCAAAGACTAGAGCCCAAAGGCCCACCAGAGAACAGCACCTTCTGAAACATGTGCCTCCTTTGACCTACCTCTCCTCATTTTCCTCTCCTCCAAGGACGGGCAGCCAGTAGCACTCTGTCCTAGAATGGTCACACCTTTGGCTTGGAATTCCAGACTTTCTCCTAATGCTTAGAAATTATAATTTGACTGGACTGTGCTCGAACTGTCAGAGGCACAAGGAAAAGCCATCCCTAATCCTCATGGGAGAACTTTGGTGAACTCCACCGACCAGACATCAACACATGCCACCCAACCATGACCTATGTCAAACAGGATGAGCAGATTGGCTTCTTCCTACTTGTTCTCCTTGGTAAATGTCTGGGGGCTTAATTCCATTTTTCAAACATGCTAGTTCCACAGCCAGACTAAAATCTGGACTTCCTCAGAGGTGAAAATTGTCTGACTTAAGATAAGCAGACACCTATTGTTCTATCTTAATTGCAAGGGGTCTGAGGGAGGGAGCTGTTTTTGTAAGCCACACCTTCAAAATAAAAGAGCAAAGGGCAAAAGTCCAGAGGTCTTCCATAGACCAACTGAGAAGGGAGTTAATAAGGAGAGCCCAGAAACATGAAGCACTCTGAGAATTATTGTTGGAACCTTTGTAAATGCTCTTGTCAGCTATTCTGCTGTGATGCCAAGAAGGCTGGAGGGTGCTACCCCTTCCAGGGGGCCCTGAATTATTAAAGGTCTCTGCAGTCAGCTTTGGAGTAGAACTCCAGTGAAAGAAAATGGTAGACATAGATCCACAAGAAGAGAGAAACTGTAACCTGCAAATTGCAAGAATCAAAGAGCAGAGTCTACATGATTAGCAATAACAAAACCTCAGAGATTTTCCAATAGTATCTCAGATTATTTACAAAATGTGGATGTTTTCATACTCTGCTCATTACTGGAGTCTTCACTACACATTTCCATCCCTAGAATCCATATATCCTGGATTTTCCCAGGTGCAGATGCAAACCTATATGTGAAGAATTTCAAACAGTGTAGTATTATTCGCTTTCTTGTGCATGTATATCTTACTCAGTGTATTGATCTTGGATTATGAACATTATTTTACATAGTAAGGACCAGACCCTACAATATTCTTTAAGATATAACACAAGACTAATACCTTCTCACAGTAACTTGAACTATATATTGTATAGGGTTGTGTTAACAACATAGAAATCGATACTGGAAAAATTTAAAATAATTGTCTGAAAAGGGCTAAGGAGAGTAGATATTAAAAGTTCTTATCACAGGGCACCTGGCTGGCTCAGTTGGAAGAGCATGCAACTTTTGATCTTTGAGTTGTGAGTTTAAGTCCCACGTTGGGGATAAATTTTACTTAAAAAGAAAAAAAAGTTCTCATCACAAGAAAACAAATTCTATGTGTGATGATAGATGTTAATTAGATAGTGAAATAGAAAATATACAATATAGCAAATCAAGGAAGCAAAAAACTTGTTCTTTAAAAAAATTAATAAGCTAAACATATCTCTGGCAAACTCAATCAAGGAAAAAAGGGGAAAAGGCACACCGACAATTGTTATTAATAAAAAAGAGGCATTACTGCAGGTTAAAAAGATTTAAGAATATTATAAACAATGTTATGTTAGTCAATCAGAAAATGTGTAAATGCGGAAGCAATGACAAATGTTTTTTCTTGATGAAAGCACTGTACCTAAATAACTTTACTAATGAGTCCTACTAAACATTTAAGAGTCAGATAATTTCAATCTTACATGAAATCCTCCAGAGATAGTAAAAGAGGAAAAAAATCCCTAACTAATTTCAAACACTATCACTCTCAGATCACAATGTAATTATATATTTTTTAAAAGATAAATTAAATATCCCCACTTTTTTTTTGTTTTAATTTAAAAGCATATTCCTATATGCCTCATGGGTCAAAGAAGAAACCATTATGAAACATTAAAAATACTGAGAACATAATTCTAATAAACTTTGTATATGTAATCTTGTGAGATGCAGCTCAGGTGATACTTGAAGGAGAATTATCATATATATTTATTAGAAACAAAGAATAAACACCTTTGTTAGGAATACTAATGTTTATATTAGAAATGACATTTATATTAGAAAAGAAATGTATTATTTTAAATGCTTACAGTACTAAAAAACAAGTAGAAATAGACAAACCTCTTTTTTTAAGATTCGGCAAGAAAGAGATAAAGCAAAAGAAATGTTTTAATAGTATTTTAAATTCAATACAAATCAGCCACTTAAAAAAATAAGAGAATACTATCATTAACATATCGATATATTTGAAAACATAAAATGAACATATTTCTGGAAAAATATAGCACACTCAAACTGATGCCAGAAGAAATAGAAAAAATAAATAATCCTATAACTAATAAAGAAATGACTGCTGATGAGTTAAAAAGTTCTTCCCACAAAGTAAATATCTAGACTCAAATAATTCTACCAAACTTTCAAGGAAAGGAATATTCCAAAATGTCAAACTCTTCCACAAAATAGAAAAAGAAGCAATACTCTCCAACACATCCTATGAGGCTAGTGTAAGAGCTATGAACCCAAACAAGGACATATCAAGAAAACCACAGGCCTGTGTCACTCAGGAATTAAGAGGCAAAAAACCCTAAATATTGGCAAACTGAATCCAACTTTTTTTTTTTAATCTATTTTTTTTTAAGTAGGCTCCATGTGGGACTTGAACTCATGGCCCTGAGATTACAACCTGAGCTGAGATCAAGTCACATGCTTAACTGACTGAACCATCCAGGTGCCCCCAACTATTTTTATATACATAAAATACAATGATGAAGACAGGTGAGTTTTGTTTTTATTTTTAAAGTAGGCTCCATGCCCAGGGTGGGGCATGAATATGGGGCTTGAACTTATAACTCAGACCAAGGCCTGAACTGAAATCAAGAATCGGATGCTCAACCGACTGAGCCACTCAGGCAGCCCAAGAAAGGTTTAATTCTGGAATACAAAGATGGTTTATTAGGAAAACTATAAGCATTGTTCAGCACATTAACACATTAAAGAAAATAGTATTACTAGAAGCAAAAAAAAAAAAAAAAAAAAGAACATTCAACCACCTATTAATGATTAAAATCCTCAAGTAGACAAGAAATTTTCCTTAACTTGATGAAGAGTATATATAATAAATCAAAAACAATCATCATCCTTTAAGGGAGGAGGAGCTTAAAACCATTCCTTTAAATCCAGAAAAAAAGAATGCCAAAGTCACCACTTTTATTAACTTTGTAGTCAATATTCTGCCTAGGGCAAAAATACAAGAAAAGTAAATTAAAGCCTTAGAGTTCAGAAAGGGGGAAATAAAACTGTCTTGATTTGCAAGTACTTTTTACCAGAAAATGAATAGACATAATAAGAGACCAGCAAAGTGCTTGAAAACTGCATTTCTGTATAACAGAAAACATTTATTTTTTTTAAATTTTTTTTTAACTTTTATTTATTTATGATAGTCAGAGAGAGAGAGGCAGAGACACAGGCAGAGGGAGAAGCAGGCTCCATGCACCGGGAGCCCGACGTGGGATTCGATCCCGGGTCTCCAGGATCGTGCCCCGGGCCAAAGGCAGGCGCCAAACCACTGCGCCACCCAGGGATCCCCAGAAAACATTTAGAACACAATTTTAGAAGAGATCTTATGAATATTAGTAATAAGAATTATATTATGAAATAAATCTAACAAAACAGAAAATATAAACCTTTACAGTAAGACATTTTATTTTATTTCAAACATTTTATTTGAGAAAGAGCATGGAAGCATGGGGGCAGGTAGAGCAAGAGGGAGAGAGAATCTAAAGCAGACTCCACGCTGACTGTGGAGCCCAACTCGGGGCTCCATCTAACGACCCTGAGATCATGTCCTGAGCAGAAGTCAAGATTTGGGCACTTAACCAACCGACCCATCCAGGTGCCCCTACAGTAAGATCTTTTAAGAAGAACTAAGCAAATAGAGGATATTCATATTCATGGGTAGGAAGAATTAATACTACATAGATGTTAACTCTCTTCTAGTTGATTTATAATGTCACACAGTTTCAATCAATATGCCAGTGGGTTTCCCAGGGAAGGAAAAACTGATTCTAAAATGTATTTGGAGGGTAGCCCCAGTGGCTCAGCAGTTTAGCACCACCTTCGGCTCAGGGCGTGGTCCTGGAGACCCGGGATCAAGAGCCGCGTCGGGCTCCCTGCATGGAGCCTGCTTCTCCCTCTACTTGTCTCTGCCTCTCTCTGTGTGTCTCTCATGAATAAATAAATAAAATCTTAAAAAAAATTTTTTTTAAATGTATTTGGAGGGACACCTGGGTGGCTCAGTCCATTCAGCATCCAACTCTTGCCCTCAGCTCAGGTCATGATCTCAGAGTCCGGGGATCCAGCCCAGCATCGGGTGCCATGCTCAGCAGGGAATCTGCTTGAGGAATCTCTCTTTCTCCCTCTGCTCCTTCCCTTGTGTGCACAGTCTCTCTCTCTCTCTCTCTCTCTCTCTCAAATAAATACATAAATAAATCTCTGAAATGTATTTGGAAAAGAAAAGACCAAGATCATTCTGAAAAAATAAGGAAGGAGGATTTGGCCCACTAGATAAAAAGACTTATTATAAAGCTACAGTAATTAAGAGAATGTAATACTGGTACAAGAACATATAAATTAACCAATGAAACACAATAATATCCAGAGATAAACTCATGCACATATGAAACTGTGATCAAGACAGAAGGAGATGATAGATGGATCACTTTTTAGAAGAAGGGACTGGGAAGCACATGGCTGGCTCAGTCAGTAGAGCATGCAACTCTTGATCTCTCAGAGCCATGAGATCAAGCCCCACACTAGCCCTAGAGCTTACTTTAAAAAATAAAATAAATCTAAAAAAAAAATAAAATAAAAAATAAAAAATAAAAAAGGAACTATTTAGCAAATAAAGCTAAAAATATTGGTCATCCACCATATGAAAAGAACTAAAAATATATCCTAGCTCATGGTATGAAAAATAAACTTCAGATGAATTAAAACCCTATGCGTCAAAAGGAAACTTTTTAAAACATTTACAGAAGTATATAGACAGATAACCTTCTGACGTCAGAGTAGGGAAAGACTGCTTAAATACCAAACATAAGTTAATAATTGATACATCTAAAAAAGGTAAACAACCTGTTTATCTAAAGGTATATCTTTTATAATTGTGTAAGTACAAAGTACTAACAAGGAATGAACAGATAAATGGGCAAAAATGTAAGTATTTTAGTGACCAAAACACACTGCCAGTAAACATGTGAAAAGATGCACTATCTTCTTAGCAATCAAAGACATACAAATTAAAACAAAATACAGTTTCACCCCAATAGAGTTACCCTCAAAAAAAAAATCCAGGGGCAGCCCAGGTGGCTCAGTGTTTTGGTGCCGCCTTCAGCCTGGGACCTGATCCTGGAGACCCGGGATGGAGTCCTGCGTCTGGCTCCTTGCACTGAGCCTGCTTCTTCCTCTGCCTGTGTCTGCCTCTTTCTCTCTGTGTGTGTCTCTCATGAATGAATGAATGAATATATATATATACATATATACATATATATATATATATTTAGGAAAAAAATCCAAAAACCACCCTGTCTTTATGCTAACTGCCAGTTATCCACCAAAATCTTCCTCTCCTTTTGCTGTGGTCATAGAGTTGTAGCAGGAACCTGAACTGTTTAGGTAGACGATGTTTGTCAGACTCCCTTGCAGCAGATGTGGCTGTGTGGCTAAATTCTCACCAGTAAATGAATGAAAATTGTCTGGCATATGTCTGGCCTGGGTTTTAAAACACTGAGGCAGGTGCTCCTCAAGACTCATTTTCCTTCCCACAAGCTAAAACGTGGATATACTTAAGACCCAGTTTCACTCAGGCAGACAAGTTCAGTTCCCCAGATGATGGCAGAAAAACCAGAGGGGGAAAACCTACATAATTTAGTGAGGTAAAACAATTCTGGTGGCAAAACAATTCTGCACACCTTCAGAATGTTATATGAGAGGAAAAAGGAAAGAAAGGGTGGGAAAAGGGGAAAAAAGGGAAGGAAACAGAAAAGGAGAAATCTCTATTTTTACATTATTATTTTCTAGGGTTCTCTTTAGTATAACAGTTTAGCATTTACCTTAAATACATTAGTCCATAGTGCTTCAGGACGCAGAACTCCAATCCACTGCTGGCAAGAGTATAAATACCCAGCATTTTCAGAAAAGTCTGATATGACCTAGTAAAGTTGAACACATTCATTCCCTATGACACAGCAAGTATACTTCAAAAAACATGTACACTATGGGACACCTATAGCATCTTATACTATTATTATTATTATTGATAACAAAAAACTATAAATAACCCAAATGTCATACTGAATGAATAGACTATTTTCATGCACTGGAATAAATATACCAATGAAAAGAAATTAACTACAGCTACATACATCCAAGTGCATTCATCTTTTTTTTTTTCCAAGTAGGCTCCACACCCAGCCTGGAACCCAGCACAGGGCTTGAACTCATGACCATGAAATCAAGACCTGAGCCAAGATCAAGAGTCTGATGCCTAACTGACTGAGCCACCCTGATACCCCTCATGTGGATTAATCTTAATATCATAATATTGAGTGAAAAATGGAAGTCATAAGAGCACTTACTTTTAAAATTTTTTATCAGGAAAAATTTTCAGCATACATGAAAGAAGAATAACATAATGAACCCCATGTACTCAACAATTATCAGTTCATGGCCAATTTTATTGTATTCCTACCTACTTCATCTTCCCCCAGATTATTTTGAAGTAAATCCTAGACACTCTTAATTTCACCCATAAATATCTGAACATGTATATTCAAAGGACACAGATTTTTATACGTGCCAAAAAACTATTATTTCAATTTTTAAAAATTAACATCAATTTCTCAATATCATGAAAAAAATCTGGCACACAAACAGCTCTGTATTTTTTTTTTTTACATAATCTCTACACCCAACGTGGGGGCTCAAACTCCTGATCCCAAAATCAAGTCATATGCTCTACTGACTGATCCAGCCAGGCACCCCTAAAGAGGTTTTTTTGTTTGTTTGTTTGTTTTAATTTTTTTAAATTTATTTATGATAGTCACACAGAGAGAGAGAGAGAGGCAGAGACACAGGCAGAGGGAGAAGCAGGCTCCATGCACCGGGAGCCCGACGTGGGATTCGATCCCGGGTCTCCAGGATCGCACCCTGGGCCAAAGGCAGGCGCTAAACCGCTGCGCCACCCAGGGATCCCAGCTTTGTGGTTTTGATGTATGAATACAATGTACATCAAAACTACAAAGGAAACTATCAAATGTTCATAAAACTTCAAAACAAAAGGATGACTTTAACAATTCAGAATTGCTGGGGTGGGGGATCCTGGGTGGCTCAGCCATTTGGCATCTGCCTTTGGCCCAGGGTGTATCCTGGAGCCTCAGGATCGAGTCCTACGTCGGGCTCCCTGCATGGAGCCCGCTTTTTCCTCTGCCTGTGTCTCTGCCTCTCTATCTCTCTCTCTCTCTCTCCGCCTCCATGTCTCATTAATAAATAAATAAAATCTTAAAAAAAAAAAGAATTGCTCAGGTGGCAGAGGCTATGTGATGAAAGATTTGTCACGAAAAGGGCAACATGAGGTCTAATGTTGTAATTCGTAGCCCTGGTGGCTAGTAGTCGAGATATTATTTGTATTATTTTTTTTAATGGGAAATTATTCTCTATATCATTTGTATGTGTATTATACCAAAAAAGAGAAGTTGCTGTCCATAACACACACACACACACACACACACACACACACACACACACACACTAGCTAAATTCAAAGCAAAGGAAAACCCAAGTCTATCACCAAGTTGTAAGCAAATAAGAAGTTTGAAATTGTCCTGTGATTAGCAGAGGTTCAATCCAAGACCAAATTTTGCTTGGATTTTCTTTTTATTTATTTATTTATGATAGTCACAGAGAGAGAGAGAGAGAGAGAGAGAGAGAGAGGCAGAGACACAGGCAGAGGGAGAAGCAGGCTCCATGCAGGGAGCCCGACGTGGGATTCGATCCCAGGTCTCCAGGATCGCGCCCTGGGCCAAAGGTAGGCGCCAAACTGCTGCGCCACCCAGGGATCCTTGCTTGGATTTTCTTTACCCCTGCCCCAACCCCATCCTCAAAGAGAGGGGAGCTCAAAGTGCATTAAACCAGGAAACCTACTAAGGTTTCCTTCTGGTCCAAAGACACAGAAATACAACATGTACCAAGAAGTAAGAATAACCAGCAATTCCTCCCACCACGCATCACAGCCTGCTATGGACAGGTAAGGCCCAGTCTCCTCTGTGAAGCCGCCACAACAGTGACCGACACACCATGGTCACTCATTAACTGTGATTACTTTTCGTTATTATTTCAACACCCTTTTATAATCTTTTTCCCCCCAATTATTATAAAATATTTCTCCATACCAAAACGGTCTTCAAAAACTACTGGTAATAACTGCGTGACATTCCACGGATACACATTAGATAACCACCCCCGGTGGAATTTAGTTGACCATTACCCACTGTAACCACTCCCCACTGTTGAGACTGGTTTTAATTTTATGGCATTCTGAAGAAGGCACGCACCATTTGAATTCTATTTAATTTTGTTGGAAATACTTTACTGGCCACCCCACAAAATTTTGAATGATCACCATATTCTTACACTGTAAAGGAATGACAATCCAAATGAGCACTCTACTCATTCAATAAACGTTATTAATAAGGCTCTGTACTAAAGGTTTGAAAGGTACATGAACAATAAATTTTTATTATCAAAGTACTTATGGAATGCCTGTGTGGCTCAGTCTTGGTTTCAGCTGGGGTTGTGATCTCAGGGTAATGGATTGAGCCCTGTGTGGGGTTCCACAGGACAGATGTGGAGCCTGCTTAGAATTCTCTCTCTCTCTCTCTCTCTTCCTCTTCTCCTCTCCTTGCCCGAGCTCTCTCTCTCAAATAAATAATCTTTTTTTAAAGTACTGTTATATGTCAATTATACTCAATAAAGCTGGGGAAAAAATCAAAGTATTGTCTCATGAAGCAGAACCAAATTCACAGTTTTAAGTGAATTCTTCATTTCCACACTGACTTTAAAATATATGTATTTTTCTCAAGATCATGAAATTAAATCAGGGACTGATTCTTTAATCTGATATCTTAAAAATCCTTTTTACCACAGGTAAATAAAATCCACTGAACTGGACTAGTTTTTGTTTTCCATACCAACATCACCGAACCAAGGTAAAGAAAATTCAAAGCAAAGATTGTAAGCAAACACATGGCGGCCGAGGCCCAGGAAATAGGCTTTCAGGCTCTGTTGCGTGTATTTGGATAAAAAATAATAACCATATAAAATCCACTTATAAGGAGCTGGCAATCTCCCTGGTTTGCCTATCACATTTCCTTTTTAATTTCCATCATGAAACTTGCTCCACTCCATCCCTAAAGTACATGGGACTCTATCGGGATGATTAAAGATTCACCCACTTTGGGATCTAGTCAGATAGCAGACTGGTGATTATGTATTTGAATTTCAAAAAGCTTATCTAAGTCAGAATGTAGTAAGAAGCAGTTGATATGGAAAGAAAACTAAAATTAAACAGATAACAAGGACTGATTTTTACTATTTATTACGTGCCAGGCCTGTGATAAAGCTGGCACAAAGCACCTCACTGAAGCCTTACAAAGACAAGAAAGTACTAGTATTATCCTCATCTTACAGATGAAGAAATTGACTCTCAGAGACCACACATGTGATCAGTGGCAGGGCTGGATGGCTACACCAAAATCTCTACTCTTAACCATATGTTCTATTTCCTCCCATCCAGAAATGTCAACAGGAGTGCACATATACATGCTGCCAAAGACGAGAAAATAACTCAGAGAGAGCCTCAGCCTGGTTGAGCATCTGCCTTCGGTTCAAGTCATGATCCCGGGGTCCTGAGATCGAGCCGGGCATCAGGCTCCCTGCTCAGTGGGGACCCTGCTTCTCCTTCCCGTTGTGCTCTCTCTCTCCTCCTCTCTCGTTTTCAAATAAATAAGTAAAATCTTTAAAAGAGAAAGAAAGAAGAAAGAAAGAAAGAAAGAAAGAAAGAAAGAAAGAAAGAAAGAAAGAAAGAAAGAGATGAAAGTAACTTGGGACCAACAGATAAATATACTTTTAAATAACTAAAAACGTCTTCAAATAACAACTGTCCCTAATCCCACCTTCTCTACCTTCAAAAAATTAAACAAAAAATAGAGTGATGAAACATATAGCTTATTGCCTTTTCTTTACCTCAGCTCTTAACTGTTTAAATTGAAGAGAAAATGGGTAGCATGAATGAAATAAGAAGTCTGGCCAGGACATCTGGGTGGCTCAGCAGTTAAAGTGCCTGCCTTCGGCTCAGGGCATGAACCTGGAGACCCAGAATCGAGTCCCACATCGGGCTCCCTGCAGGAAGCCTGCTTCTCCCTCTGTCTGTGTCTCTGCCTCTTTCTCTCTCTCTCTCCGTTCTCTCATGAATAAATAAATAAAATATTTTAAACAACAACAACAAAAAAAGAAGTCTGGCCAAGCTATAAGTCAAGACTCTCAAATGAGAATCAGGTGAAAATCTGTGGCTCCTAAATTGATCAACACTTTACAAGAGTAAGCAAACCCATACAGACTGTTAAAGCTGAGATTTATCATCCTGTAGTACATGCCAACCTTCACTATATTTCAGAGGGATGCATTTTGCTCAAAAATGTCTCCCAAACTATTCCTTAATACATTTTGAGGTTCATGAAACTAATCAGGGTTTCTGGGCAAAATCAGAGGGTTTATTGCATTAGCTGCAATTACTCTGACCAAAATTCCAAGCAAGTTATATTTGCACATATTCACCATTTTTTTTTTCTTGATCCTAAGGCAAGGATGTGAAGCTGCTGCCTGCACATTGTGGTTTCCTGAAATGATCTAGGTGGAAAAAAAACAAAAACAACAACAACAAAAAAAAAACTTAGTTACAGTTAATCAATTTAACTAACTCCTCCTGTTAACAGACCAGAGGCACTGCTGTTCTCTTCGAGGTCCAATTACAGTTCCTTCAATGAATGTAAAGTCTGAACAGTGAGGACCCCTGGGTGGCTCAGCCGGTTGAGCATCTGCCTTCAGCTCAGGTCATGATCCCAGGGTCCTGGGATGGAGCCCCACCTGGAGTTCCCTGCTCAGCAGGGAGTCTGCTTGTCTCCCTCTCCTTCTACCTCTCCTGCTTGTGTGAGTGTGTAAATAAAATCTTTTTTAAAAAAAAGTCTCAACAGTGTTCTATCTCCTGCTCTACTTGTGAGGAATCTAAAAGCAAATCATTGTTCCTGAAAACAAATGACCTGGGTTCTAGCCCCAGGTATGTTACAGTTCATTGTGTAACTCTGTCATTATGCTGGCCTGGGTTGGGTAAATGAATGGGTCGGACAGGAAATGTTCCAAGTCCCTCCCAGCTATAAAGTTTTAATTCATAATTTAAGTTGTTGCTGTTTTCTATTACAGGTTGGATGAAAGAGCATCAGATATGGATACAGGTTCCATATTAGTGACAGCAGCACTTTTTCCTATTGAAATCCACCGCATGACATGGGCTTGTATCAAATGGAATTGGCATTTCCTCACGTTCCATCTGCTACCAAAACGTACTATTTGTAGTTCAGGCAGCAGAGTGGTTGAAGAACAACAGATTTTCTTGGCACTTCCTGTACATATGGCATGTAGATGAGTATGAGATTATCCCTGGGAAAATATTGCAAATAATAGCTGTCAATTCTTAGCAACGAACAACATGCATTATTAAAAACAAACACAACCTCTCGGTCCATAAATTCCACCTCACAAAATGTGTCTTTTGATTCTTTCAGTTCCCATATGGGAACCAGTATTTTTTATATGCATGCCACAATACTTTTGCTGCAGAATTTTAAAAATTGCATAAAATACTAAAATCCAGATAATCTCCAAACCTTCTGCTAGCCAGTTGTTACGATTTATTCTACTGCTAAACTTCCCCCCCCCCCCCCCCAGAGATGCTAACAAGTAACATAGTCAACTGGTTTGTGTTTCATACACTTCTTCAGATGAGCTTGCTTTTTAAGAGCCCCTGCAGACAGGAGATTAACTTCACTGGATTCTAAATCTTTGGGAAGTTGACTAAGTGCATGAAAGTCTTTCTTCTCCTAGCTGACACACTCCTTTTAAATTACTAATTGAGGTCCTTTTGTCCCTGATTTAAACCTATCTCTTCTTTGACAACTTGTATAATTTGTAATTCTATTCCCTCTTACAATTGTGTGCTATACTTTCCTGAACATGGTTTTATTATTTTTCTGTATCCCCCACTGCATTACATTTTAATTTTCTGAGAACTCAAATGATCATAGTGTTTGTGAATTATTAAAAAAAAGTGAAAGCAAAGATGATTTGCCCCAACACCAGGCAGCTGAAAGAAAATGCAAAAAGCCTGAAAATTTTACTGAGTGGTTAATGTGAACTGACACATCTTTAATCAGACTCAAAGATCCTTAGAACTGAGGGAATCCAAACTCCTCATCTTATAGGTAAGAAAACCAAAAGCCAGAGAGAAGCTAAATGACTTACTCCACATGATGTACCCAACTAGATGCAATTATGGTCTTACATAGTCAACTATGATGGTTCTTTTCACAGTTGAGAATAGCTCCCTGAAGTCTGTTCCCAAAACATGTGCGGGCAGCCACAATGACAAAATCCCATACCTGGAGTCATTCCTTTAGATGAAACCATTATCTGAGAAATTCTGAGATTGGTGCAACTGGTATTAGGGAAATGAGAGAGAAAAAGAATACTCCAGAGATTAAAGTTCTAAATCAGAAGGTTAAAAAAAAAATCAGACATAATCAAAAATGACTATTTGAGAGAGGGAGAGAGCATGAGCAGAGGGAGGGGAAGCGGGAGAGGGAGAAGCAGACTCCCCACTGAGCAAGGAGCCCGCCTCGGGGCTCCTCCCAGGACCCTGACTGAGATCATGACCTGAGCTGAAGGCAGATGCTTAACGGCCTGAGTCACCCAGGCGCCCCCCAAAATGACTCTTGAAGTCACCCATACCCTGAAGTAACCCAGAGACTCCAATATGTGTGGCTTTATTCATTGGGAACAGACCTATGTCTTCTCTTATTTGTCCAGCACAGCCGGGTTGTCCTTCAGCAATTGAACAGGCCACCTTTCTTTTGTTTATCATCAGGTGAAATAGTTGCTGCAATTAAAAGAGGTGGTTGTTCTAAAACCACATACCTTCAAACAGTGCACTAGCACTGTGCCAAGGTAAGGCGCTCACCTTTACAAAGGGACTCAGGACATAGGGCTGTTAGAAAACCAGAGTCCTGCATTTCCACAACCTTACTAAGGAACCTATTCTCACTGCACGGGACAGCTTGGCCCCATGCACTAGGTCACTGTCATTATTTCTTTTTTTTCTACTCGTTTCTTAATTTTGCTTAGAAGTACAGACAAACTGGTGCCATTAAAGGTGCGTATGATCCGACTCAACTGTACTATCCTATTCCCGTAACTGCATGTGGATATAATGATCTGGGTTAGAAACAGGATGTGTGGAAATAAAGTCGGGACACAGGTCCTGATGAGAAGGGCAGGGCAGGTGTAGAAAAGAGTCCTGAAGCAGGTTGAAGACCGTCGGTATGAGGAAGGTTGAAGAGAATGGAGATCACTTTCTCTGGGGCAGAATTTGTCCATAATTTTCCTTGGATTGGATTTGATAGATGCATCCTAAACACTGTAACGTGTCCAATTTTATTGATTTTTTTTTTAACATAGAGGGCCTTTATCTCAAGCATATCAGTAATCATGTAACAATAGAATGCACACGCTGGTAGAAATTAATCCTGAGACTATTTTTCATATAAGGACTGGATCATGAACAAATGACTTTGGAGCAGAAATAACTAAGCCAATACTTAAATATGCATTCTGCGGGTCAGTGCTCCAGGCGGCCAGAAAGCCCCACTGCCGTCCCTCGAAGATCTACCACAAAGGGCCAGGGGGAAAACCGGCACGAGGCGTGGCAACCCGGAGCTCTGCCTTAGAATGAAAGGGTTTAGGCTGTGTTGCACTCAGCAAGAAAGATTCCGCTTATTAAAAAGTTTACCTGTCACTAAGGATTTAATTGCTTCTCTGCTAATAGAACTTCCAGGCCAGTGTAACCAGCTCCTCTACGAATAAATTACATTAATTACAAGCAGTTAAAAATGATTTCCTGAACACTGTTTAGCCTAAATCCAATAGGTCGGTGGCCGGGATGAGATGGTCCAAATTCACCCTTGGGTGATGAAGGGTCCCCCCCTCCAGGTCCTGTCACAGGACTCCAGGCATTTTCACAACTTGGCCACACAAAAGAACACCCAGGCTGCTCCTGCCTTTCCCAAGGCAAGTAAGGGAATTCCTCTCTCAGCAGCCCTTTTGTAAGGCTGGATCTGAAACAACACAGGTGTCTACATAGCAATTGCTACGAACTTTGCATTGAAGAGTCCAAATAACAGCAGCTATCTCAACACTCCACCCATTGTCTCCATAGGGAAAACCACCCAGGAGAGACCACAGAAGAGGAAAAAAAAAAAAACCAACAACAACCCACAAACACAACAGAGATATACGTTCATTAAACACTTGGACAGCCACACAAAATACCTGTAATAAAGAAAGAGGGCATATATATATATTTTTTCCCAAACCACAAGGCACACTAAGTAAAAAGGCTTAATCAACCTTAATGAGCTTGCTTCCTTAGTTGACAATGTCAATGGACTGAAAGGAGTACTTAAAATATTCAAAGCGCTTCACAGGCGAGAAGCTTCCTGCAAATGATAAAGCAATATCCCCGTGTGAGGGTAAAGATGGCACAGAATCCTGGCCCATTATAAAGGAGGAGTCAGATTCCACTAGTCCCTGCTCGGTTCCAGTGCCAGGCTTCCAGGGAGCTGTTTTCTTTCTTTTTCTTTTCTCTTTCTTTTTTTATTATTATTTTTTATTTTAGGGAGCTGTTTTCTAAAAGGCAGGGCTCACCCCACTAAATTCAGAGTGAGCGATGTCAGTGTCTAAAAATCCTGTGCACTCCGTGAAGCTCTAGACCACTTGGGTGTCCAGACTTCGGAAAGGAAAAAAAAAAAAAAAAGACTCCCCAAACAACAACAAAACAAAAAAACAAATTAACGTTGTGACAAAGATAGCAGTTAAAAGGCACGCGGAGGGGAGGAGGGGGACACCTGGGCGGGGACGCAGCTGCGCCCGGGGAGGGAGGCTAAGTTAGGGGCGCGGGCGGGGGCGCGGGGGCCCGGCCGGGGCGGCAGCGGCGGGTCCGGGCGCGGGGGCACCGGCCGGCGGCGGGGACGGGCTCCGGGGGCACGAGCCCGGGGGGCGGGGACGGGGACGGGGACGGGGACCCGGTCCCGCCGCCCTCGCCGCCCTCCTCCGAGCGGCCCCCAAGTTGGAGGCGCAACTCCGCGAGCACAGGGACAAGGAGGCGCACAAAAGGAGCGCGGCGGCCGCTCCCATCCTTACCTTTGACTTGACTTTCGTACTCGGCGATGATCTCTTTGTCCTTCTTGAATCTGCTGGGAGCGGACATCATCCAGCTGTGCGGGGGCCGCTTCCAGCCCGCGGCTCCGTCCCGCTGCGCGCAGACCGGGTCCTCGGAGGCGCAGCTGGGGGCGCACACGCCGGGAGCCCGGGGGCAGCACCCGCGGGAGGCGGAGGCGGAGGAGGGGGGAGGGGAGGGGGAGGGGAGGGGAGGGGGAGGGGGAGGAGGCGGAAACCAGAAGGAGCCGCGGACTAGACTAGCCCGGGCGCCGGCACCATGCTCTCCGCCCGAGCGGCCGTCGGGGGCGCGGCGGGGCCGGGCCGGGGCCGGGGCCGGGGCCGGGGCGGGGCGGGCAGGCCGGGCGCACGGGGCGGGCCGCCGCCTCTAGGGCCGCCGGGCGGACGCGGGCTCCGCGCCCGAGCTCCGCACCATTGTTAGGGACCCGCGCCCGGCGCTCGGGGCAGGGCGGGGCGGGGCGGGGCGGGGGCGGGCGCCGCGACCTCCTTCGGCTGCAGCCGCCGGCGGCTCGGGGCGCTCGGGGCGCTCGGGGTCCCGCACCTCCCCGGGCCGGGAGGGGCCGGCGCCCGGGCGGGCGGAAGGCACCGCGACCCAGCGGCGTCCCGGGCGCGGCGGCAGCGGCAGCGGCAGCGGCAGGGGCGGCGCAGGTCCCGACAGCCGGCGCCCCGAGGAGCCTCGGTCCGCCCGCCCGGCTCCGGGGCGCCCGCGCTTCCCTCCGCGTCCCGCTCGGCGCTGCTGCCCCCAGGAGGCCGCCGCGGCCCTGCGCACCCGCACCCGCGCCCGCACCCGCACCCGCACGCGCGCCGCCTGCAGCCGCGCCCCCGCCCCCCGCCCCGCCGCCCGCGCGCACGCGGCCCGCCCCCCGCCCCGCCCCGCCCCGCCCCGCCCCGAGGGGAGCCGCCGGGGGGAGCCGCCGGGGCCCACGCGGGGCGCGCTTCCGGACCGGCCAGCTCCAGACCCACGGGAGGGATCGCGAGGCGGAGCCCCCCGCGCCGGGAAGGGCCGGGCCCCCAGGTGTTGCACCCCAGCAGGAGAACGCGGGGCCCACGGGGCGTGAGCGACTCGGCTGCTCCGAGGCCGGGAGGGCGAAGCTCTCCGGGCAACGTGGAGAGGACTGCGCGGCTCGGCCACAGTGGGCTCCCCGCCCGGGAAGCCGCCCGAGACTAGGGCGCGGGGAGGGCGCGGGGCCGGGGCGCGGGGAGGGCGCGGGGCCGGTGCTCGACCCCCCCGCCCGCGGGCCGCCTGCCCCCCGCCGCCTGTCTGCTCTCCGGTCACTTTTCCACCGTGTGGCCTCGTTTATCAAAGCAGTTGCTGAGGGGTGTGTCCGGCCCCCGAGATGCTTTCCCTGGGGATCTGACCCGGGTAGGGACCTGGAGACTTTGACCCCGCGCCCCTGTATCCGGCGGTAACCCTGGGCCTGACCGTGGGCCCAGACCCCAGGCTAAGAGCTGGGGACTCCGACGTCAGGTGCCTGGGCCCTGCCTTAAGGCATCTCAGGCTTGACTGAAGACAGAATAAAGCTCAGTAATGCCGTAAGGCAAGAGAAATACTCGCGGCTTTGGAAGTCCTGAAAGGAAAAAAGTGGGCCGCAAGAGGTTTGGGGAGACGTGGTGTTTAAACTGGGCTGGAAGGATGAATAGTAAGCTGTTTGCCCCCTCACAGAGGGAAGGGGTTCGGTTCCAAGGGGGAAAAGAGAACGACACACTTTGGGGCAATCGAAGTATAGTTACAAGATGTTCTCCACTAACACACCCGACCTCTCATAGGAGGTGAGAAACATTTTGAAGATTTCCATACATATTTATGTTTCAGCTGATAGTGTGTGCGCAATGTTTTAAATTGCACGGTTTTTAAGTTTTAATTAAAAGATTTTTTTTTTAAAGGGCACCTGGCTGGCTCACTCCATGGATCGTGCAACTCGATCTTGGGGGGTGTAGGTTCAACCCTAGGTTGGGTGTAGAGATTACTTAAAAAAAAAAATCTTTAAAAAAATTATTTTTTTTCCCATCTTGCCAAACAAGAGGTTAACTATGGAACTCCTGACTGTCCTAATTTCATGTGGAACTGTCTTATGTAAGAGCGTTGGGTAAAGAGCCAGAATATCTAAAGCAGAGAGGCTGGGAAGGAGGGTCAGGGCCAACTGGGAGAGGCCTCCTGTGCTGAGCTCTTGGACCCCGTTCTGCAGACAACAGGGAACCTTTTAAGTAAAGAATTGTCATGATCACATATATGTTTTATAAAGATAACTTGGCAGGGTGGAAGGACAGGTTGGGCATGGGGAGAGAGAGCGAGAGACCACAGATAAGCAGCTTTCTCTGGTGATGGTTGCAGTCAAACATAAATGTGATTCACATCATCCATTCATGGTGTCACTGAGATTTATTTTATATTTGCACTTGGGAAGCACAACTTAGCAGTGGAAAGTACAGCCCCTGGAAACAAATTGTTGGCTGAAGCTAGACCTGAACCACGGTGGTAGGCACACACCCCAAAGACAGAGCCTCCAGAAGTAAATCCTAGCTCTGCAGTTTCCTGAGTGAGCTGATAAAAAGTACAGCACCTCTCCAGGCCTCAGTTCCCTCATCTGTAAAATGGGTTAATGCCTAGCTCCTGGGGATGTGATAAGCACTTACCGAGATAGTCCCTTAACGTGCTGATAGCAACATCAGCCATTGTACATACCCAGAGGAGGTTAGTAATCTTTGTGATTATTATCTCAGTTTTAATCTTCTTTGAAAGAAAGCTATTTAAAAAATCAGAAGCTGCATGGGGTGCCTGGCTGGCTCAGTCAGAAGAACCTCTAACTCTTGATCTCAGAGTGGTGAGTTCAAGCCCCATGTTGGGTGTACAGATTACATAAATAAAAGTTAAAAAAAAAGATTAAAAAGATAAAAATCAGAGACTGTATCTCAAATATCTTTGACTTCAACATGTCCGATAAACCACCAATAAATGTTTTTGAATGTCTTAATATTAGTAAATCACCATCTTACCGTTGTTGGAAATTGGGTCCCACCCACTAAACAAAGCATTTTGCGTACATTCTTACAAGAGCCCTACAAAGGTGAATACCATTGCCCTCATTTTACAGTTGAGAAACTAGAAAGCCCAGTAAATGTGTAAAGACCTGTCTGGGCCAGCATTCCAGCTCCTATCAGTTTGCTTCCAAAGTGGGTTTTCTCAATTTTCTACTCTGCTTCCTTTGCATTATGGTTCTTTAAGCAGCTTCACATACGGTGAAGTGTGTTGACTGATTCATGATTTTGCCTCCGTGGATCTCTCCCCGCCCCCCACCCCCAACGGACCTCTTCTGATCCAGCCATGCAGTGTGACTGACCAGTCAATTGTTCTTTTCATAGTTTTCTCTTTCTCAGGTTCTCCTTATTCTTTCCATATTTAGGAGCCCACTTGGTTTCACAAAGCTGGATATGAAGATGCCTGTGACTTAAAATCCAGAAGCTGGGGTGAGCCAAGTTTGGGAGACAGGCCACTGTGATTCTAATTTCGTGACTTTGCTCCACCTTGTGGTAGCTGTTTTCATAGCTGTACAACAGGGATGGTCCGCTCAAGCTCACCCCTCCCCTGCCACACTCCTACTCGATGGGGCACATGATGAGAAATTTTAATTTATTTTATTTTATTTATTTATGATAGGCACACAGTGAGAGAGAGAGAGAGGCAGAGACACAGGCAGAGGGAGAAGCAGGCAGAGGGAGAAGCAGGCTCCCTGCACCAGGAGCCCGACGTGGGATTCGATCCCGGGTCTCCAGGATCGCGCCCTGGGCCAAAGGCAGGCGCCAAACCGCTGCGCCACCCAGGGATCCCCCATGATGAGAAATTTAGAGCACCTGATATAGTAGGATTCCCTACTACGTATTAATCCACCCTATTATCTAGTGTTTGCCTTTCAGAACCACTCCAGATTTCCAGAAGTACTAGTCAACATACCATGTAGCCATATATCATGGGAGTATTTAAGAATATACACAGGGGTCCTTGCAGCCACAAAATAAACCGCACGCCTTACTACAGTACCACTTTGGCCCAATTCTAAATAACTGAAATCAATTTTAAAAGTTAAATACAAACACATTAAGGAGTCAATGCCAAAGTCACACAACTCTTTTCGATATAGTTTCAGTATCTAAAAGTAGTTTCATGTCGGGGCACCTGGGTGGCTCGGTTGGTTGGGCGTCTGTCTGCCTTTAGCTCGGGTCATGATCCCAGTGTCCTGGGAACAAGCCCCACATGGGACTCCCTGCTCAGCGGGGAGCCTGCTTCTTCCTCTCCTCCCGACTCGTGCAATCTTTGACTGTCTCTGTCTCTCTCAAATAAATAAATAAAATCTTAAAAAAAAAATAGTTTCATGTCTAAAGTAGGCCATTCTGATACTCCCCTTCCTGTAACAGATACCTTCTCCTCTGTCAGTTGGGATGGCAAAGTAGGGGAAGCCCTGCCAATATCCTCGGTTTTATTCTTGGATCTAGGCAGAACCTCACAACAGCAACTGTTGTGCATGCATAACTTATGTTGTCTTGACTCTGTGACCCCGTGGCTTCTCAAATTGCTTGCAGTAGTGCTTTCAGTGAATTACATTTTGGTATCATGTCCCGGGGCAGTGTTTTATAAAGTATGATCTAACCAGTGATCACCTTCATCAGAATCACCTTGGGAGTCTATTTAGAATTCAAACATTCTGCACTTAAAGCCACATTTCTCAACTTTAATATGCATATAAATCACCTGAGAATCTTGTTAAACTAAGGTCCCGATGCCTTCAGGAGTGAGGCTTGAGATCATGCATTTCTAATAGGCTCCTCAACCAGGCCGATAATGTGGTCATAAAGACCACACTTTGAGGAACAAAGACCCAGAGGGTCCACATTTTGGATGAGGGGCAAGTCCCCAGGTGATTCTCATGCATGAGAATCTTTGTCCAAGGGCGAGGGATACTAAAAGAATGTCCTTAGCAAAAGAAACAATCAACAAAACTAAAAGACAACCTGCAGAATGGGAGAAGATATTTTCAAATGACATATTAGATTAAGGGCTAGTTTCCAAGATCTATAAAGAACTTCTTAAACTCAACAGCAAAGAAACAAACAATCCAATCATGAAATGGGCAAAAGACATGAACAGAAATCTCACAGAGGAAGACATAGACATGGCCAACACGCACAAAGAGAAAATGCTCCGTGTCACTTACCATCAGGGAAATACAAATCAAAACCACAATGAGATCCCACCTCACACCAGTGAGAATGGGGAAAATTAACAAGACAGGAAACCACAAATGTTGGAGAGGATGTGGAGAAAGGGGAACCCTCTGCACTGTTGGTGGGACCGTGAATTGGTGCAGCCACTCTGGAAAACTGTATGGAGGTTCCTCAAAGAGTTAAAAATAGATCTGCCCTACAACCCAGCAATTGCACTCCTGGGGATTGACCCCAAAGATACAGATGCAGTGAAATGCCGGGACACCTGCACCCCGATGTTTCTAGCAGCAATGGCCACAATAGCCAAGCTGTGGAAGGAGCCTCGGTGTCCATCGAAAGATGAATGGATAAAGAAGATGTGGTCTATGTATACAATGGAATATTCCTCAGCCATTAGAAACGATAAATACCCACCATTTGCTTCGACGTGGATCGAACTGGAGGGGATTATGCTGAGTGAAATAAGTCAATCGGAGAAGGACAAACATTATATGGTCTCATTCATTTGGGGAATATAAAAAATAGTGAAAGGGAATAAAGGGGAAAGGAGAAAAAATGAGTGGGAAATATCAGAAAGAGAGACAGACCATGAGAGACTCCTCAGTCTGGGAAACAAACAAGGGGTGGTGGATGGGGAGGTAGGCAGGGTGACTGGGTGACGGGCACTGAGGGGGGCAATTGATGGGATGAGCACTGGGTGTTATGCTTTATATGTTGGCAAATTGAACTCCAATTTTAAAAAATGTAAAAAAAAAATAAATAAAATAAAAATTAAAAAATAAATAAAAATAGAAGAATGTCCTTACAAAACTCTAGCTACATTTGCTTGAGTAGTGTTGACGACATGGTCGAGAATTTTTTTCAATTTAGTGGATCTCCAAGAAACTAGACTATTTTCTCCTCCGAGATAATAAACCTTTTAACTTTTCCATCCGTAAGATGGGGATAATAATGATCTTCATAGGTTGTGGTAGGCAGTAAATATAAAGTGTGTATAAAGCAGCACCAACCCGGACACAGAAGTCATAAATAAATGTTGGCTGTTCTGGTCATCATCATCACGATTCTTTGGTACCAAAAGCTAACTTCCAAGTTTATAGCAAGAGCATTGCAGTTATGGAGGACCGTTCAGTGTGTTTACGTGTGCGTAGGTACCTTGTTTAAACCTCCTGCTTAATTGAGAATTTCTTTGGTTTTGATAGGATTGTCTTGTTAGTTTACTGTGTGTCTCCATTTCGTATATGGCACCTCAAATCCTTTATAGAATGATCTCCATAGTCTCTTCAATTCTAATCAACAAATATGTATTGGGTATCTGTTAAGTTGCACAACATGACACTGCTAATATCTGACCATTTTTGACATAAAATATGGCAGTTATATGATGCAATGTATTACTATGAGCCCTGTGCTCTGCAATTGGCATAAACAAAATTCAACATTAAAAACCCACTTCCAAATACCCAAGTGAAAGCTCAACTGAACCCTGCCCAAATCAAGGGAAATCTCATTCATTCGTAGGTTGGATGAGTCCAGTACAGTCTGCCAGGTAGTCAATCAAGAAATATTAATCATTGTTTTAAAGGAAACTTGGCCCACAATTTAACAGCAGCTTGTGGAAATGGACCGTATAAATAGCCATTTTTCCCTTTTCTGGCAACACAGTAGTAAAGACAAGCTGTCAAAAGATCCTGCCAATTTCATTCTGATGCACTTTCCCTGAGAGGGAAGAGAGTAGAATGTAACAATGAAGGTGAGTTTGGATGAGGCCCTGGAAGGGTCAATGCAAGATACTACAAAGAGACAGCAGGAGAGGAAGGATAGAAGAGAAAGAGATGAAGAAACTAAAGGTCACAGGGAGAGAAAAAGCAAAAGAGAGCAATAAAAGGCACGATTCTTCTAAAATGTTCAGTTGCATAATTTAGCTCCTCTCTGCCAAAAACACTCATCTCTGATTTTCAAGAAAACTCTTTAGAGCTAAAATAAATGAGGGCTTTTAAATACCTTTAATTTTCTCTGAATAAAACGGCTTTATAAAGATTTTAACCATCTGCTCAAAATCACCTGTTTCCATTTTGCATAGATCATTATTAAAATAGAATTTGCTTTGTGTAATCTCATATTTATAACTCCCCAACACCCACACGTAACAGTCTTCTCATTGGAGCGACTATCGTCTGCTTTGAAATTCCACTACAACTTCCCATGTGGCTGCTGCACAATATAAGCGGAATATGAATATTCAATGAGCCATCCTGATGAAAGTATTAAATCCCATCACTTATACAAAAAAAAAAAAATGGTATTATCGCTCAGAGGAAAACAGCCAAAGTTAGACAAGAAATGGCAGCTGCAATTCAGTTATCAGAATCAGAGATGGATTAGTATGTAGAGCAAACCCTAACAGAAAGATTTATTATACCAAGAAGTGTATGTGGCTCTAATGCTTGTATTTTAGGAAATGAATAACACTCTTGCCATTATACTTTGGCAGCAGACATTTTAAGACTGCCTAATTTTGTTACCTCTTTTACAGAGAAACCAGTCTACATAAATACTCTTCAGGAGTGAACCAGACAAGCCAAAGGTTGGTAAATAGAATCTTATTTAAACATGATGGACGGGCGCCTGGGTGGCCCAGTCTGTTAAGTGTCTGCTTTCAGCTCAGGTCATGATTCTAGCAAAGGGCTACATGCTCAGCAGGAAGCCTGTTTCTCCCTCTCCCTCGGATCTTCCCCCTGCTTGTGCTCTCTCTGTGTCTCTCCCTCTCTCTCTAATAAATAAATAAAATACTTTTTAAGATGATTTTTAAAAAAGATTTTATTTATTTATTCATGAGAGACACAGAAAGAGAGGCAGAGACAGGCAGACAGAGGAGCAGGCTCCCTGTGGGGAGCTCGCTGTGGGTTTTTTTTTTTTTAAAACAACAATAACAATAATAATAACGGGTAGAGGATGTGCCTGGCTGGCTCAGTTGGTGGGCGACTTGATCCCAGGACCTTGGGATCACTACCTGAGCCAAAGGCAGACGCTCAACCACTGAGCCACCCAGATGCCCCTAAAAAGATGATTTTGGAAAAAGGATTACCATCTGGGACTATGAGGCCCACAGGCAGTCAGGCATGGAGGATTATATGCCATTTAGAGCTGAGGAGAAGAAGGTGGGGGTCCAGGACCTGAAAGGGAAAAAAAAAAAAGACAATTCACAGGAAGATTAAAAAAAAAACAAAAAAAAAAAACCCACAGAGTATCCGCAGGAATTTAGCAGTGTCTACAACACCTAGTTCATTTTATACTGTAGTTATCTATGGTGATAACTCCCTTCCTGGAGCAGGTCTTCAATCTCAATTCTTTTAGGCAGTTAGCGGGAAGAACAAAGGTTCTTCCTGAGTCTTCTGTTTCTTAAAAGTAATCAACCTAAAATAATCCTTAAGCCAAAGAGACATATTTTGGGGTAACAAATTTTGCCTCTCTACCCCCCTACTCATAGCACCCTAGCACCTTGTGCTTCTTTGGCCATAGCATTTGCTATACTGTTTTCATTTGTTCATTTGTCTGATCTCACCTCTTTCCTGTGAGTCCCCAGAGCATACCTGAACACTGTTCCTGATGTAAAGTAGATGCTCAATAAATGTCTGTTGAAAAACGTGAATGACTGACAACGTCCTTCGACAAATTGCACAATTTGGAAATTGTATCGCCTTTCAGAGGGAACTCCTTATATTTGAGAATCTTGCCTAATTAATTTTGATTAGGTTCGAGGTTAAATTTTTGAGGTTAAATTATCAAAATAAGAATGATGAATGAAAGTAAAAGACAGAGCTCTGACCCTTAGAATAAAAAGAAGATCACCTTTTCACTGAGGTCTCAGAGAGTCAGATCTGTTCAGTTTGAAGCAGCTGAGGTGTATTTGAAGGAGCCCAGGGTTTACAGGAGAAATCTAGGCTTGGCTTCCAGCTCTCTTTACCTCTTTGCCTGTTGTTTTCCTGCCTAGGAAATGGGGAAAGAACATGTGACTTCATAGCTGTTGGGAGAGAGAGAATGCATTTGAAATGGCGTCATACACTTCAGAGCTCTGTACATAGTGTGAAGGGTCAGGGCAGCCTGACGACAGGGACCCCAGCCTGTCCGGGCAGTGGGAGCGTCTCCTGTGAAGGTACGGGATGGGGCATCAGGCCCTTCGGCTGTCCACCCGAGCTCGGCATACACTCACCAAATGTAAACTGGAATTGCTGGTTTCCTGAAAGTTCCAGTCACATGGTTCCAGCACAAACCCAGGGCAGGCTATCTAAAGGCTATCTAGCTGGAAATGGGGTTTCCAGATCCATCTGTTTACCTATTATGAGCACAGCCTTAAGCTGTGGAGTAGTGCCAGAGATCACAGTGGGGTACAAGAAGGCAGAGCAAGTGGTATGATTGGAGGGCCCCCTGAGAAGCTCTTTGGCCAAAAAGCCTCCTTTATTGGCCTTTCCTTGGTTCTTGGGATTCCTACATTACTCAATCTCTTTGACAGGACCTGACATCCAGTTTGGAATAAGAAAACCATGACTACTGTCTGTTTATTATTCTTAACTCAGTCTCCACAAGGATCTGTGGGGGTTTTTCCCTCCAGAACAACAACAATCATAATAATGGGTGGAGGGTGTGCCTGGCTGGCTTAGTCGGTGGAACGCTTGGCTCTTGATCCCACAAAGCGATCAACGGGGGTCTCTCAAACCCCACATTTAGTGTAGAAGTTACTTAAGAATATCTTTAAATAACAACAACAACAAGGAACACTCATTTAGACGTGCATGGGTGCAGCTCCAAGCACTGTAGTGCATTAGCTAATTTAATCCTCATCACAGCCCTGTGAGTTTGGTGCTGTCATTATCATCCCTGTTTTATAGTGAGAATATTAAGACATAGAGGGTGACGATTCTTTCTCAAGGATGTATAGCCAGAAAGTAGCAAAGCTGGAATCAGAACCAAGGCAGTCCAGCTCCAGAGTCTAATACTTAACCACCATGCTGTTGACCATGTATTTGTGGCAGTGGAATAGCATATGCAATACTTTGCCGATTCCCTACTAACAATTGTTCCCCATCCCCCCTTTTTTATTTGAGAACTTGTCTTGGGGCAGCCAGCTGGCTCAGTCAGAAGACCATGCAACTCTTGATCTTGGGGTTGTGAGTTTGAGTTCAAGGTTGGGTATAAAGATTACTTAAATAAGCTTTAAAATAAAAAAAACCAGATATTTTTAATGCCATTATTATAGAATATGGGGAAATAACCCCTCTCTCAGTGCTCCCTGTGAGATGAGGGAATTGTTATAGATACCACCATTCAGCCCACAGTCTCTGAAGAAAGCAGAGAAGAGGTCAGGACATCTCCTAGCCCCTTCCACATCAAAAACACTTTGGCTTCTTTTGAGTGACCTCCCGCTTGTGCATATAGTGGCTCAGGGGCAGATGAGGAGAGCCCCTCTCTCCTCTGTCCCCAGAGACCATAGCAGCAGAGCCAGTTCTGAACCCTAGACCATACGGATCCCTGCCAGCAGAGAGCAGGAGAGCAGGTTATACCCAGGGTTCTTGGTGCTCTTATTTCAAGAAATAAAGAGACGGTGAAACCTTCTGGCTCGTATCTGCCTTTTTGTGTCCCTTAATTCCTATCTAATTATAATTTAAAAAAAATCAAAATAAAGTCCGGATCTGTGTGGGAAAGCACACCTAAATCTGGCAGATTCTGAAATACATGGTCCTTGTCTTAGGGTTCTCCAGAGACACAGAAGCAATAGGGCATAAACACAGACAAAGATTGGGGCATCTGGGGGGCTCAGTCAGTGGTTAAGCGGCTGCCTTTGGCTTGGGTCATGATCCCAGAGTCCTGGGATGGAGTCTCACACTGGGCTCCCTGCTCAGAGGGAAGCCTGCTTCTCCCTCTCCCGCCATCCCTCCCCCCACTCATGCTGGCTCTCTCAAATAAATAAATAAAAACTTAAAAAAAAAAAAAAAAAGATCCATTATGAGGGAAAGGCGCGTGCAGTTATGGCGGCTACAAGTCCTACAACTTGCTATCTGCAAGGCGGGGACCCAGGACAGCCAAGGGGAAGTTCCGGTCCAAACCCAAAGGCCTGAGAACCAGGACCACTGATGTCTGAGGACAGGAGAAGATGGATGTCCCAGTTCAAGCAAGAGAGCAAACTTACCCTTCCAGGCCAGGCCAGATCTGGGGTGCGGCCCTTGGCCTGTGAGAGAAGCTGTGGATAGACTCGGTGGGTGCTGGGTGGTGACAGCAGGACCAGAGCCCTGTGGAAAGATATGCTCTCAGTACCAGGGCAGGCTGCTGCCAGCTTCTCTTCCCTTTTTTTTTTTTTTTTAAGATTTTATTTATTCATGAGAGACCCAGAGAGAGAGACAGAGACAGAGACATAGGCGAGAGAGAAGCAGGCTCCATGCAGGGAGCCCGATGTGGGACTTGATCCCGGGTCTCCGGGATCACGCCCTGGGCTGAAGGCGGCGCTAAACCGCTGAGCCACCAGGGCTGCCTGCCAGCTTCTCTTCCTGCAAGGACTTACCAGGGCCTGCCTAGAAGTCATCTGTCTAATATTAATCAAATTAAATGAGATAATGAACATGAAACTCTTTGTAGAGTTGTCATTGTTATCATCAACACTAAATTCGTCTTCGAATATACAGAATCACATCAATATAAAGGAGAAGTTCAGGGATAAGTATAAATACAATTGGAAACTAGATTTAGACAGACTTAAAATTGTGTTCTTTCACTCTCACAAATGATTTTTTTGAATGTGGCCTTAGCGGGATATCTGGCTGGCTCAGTCAGTAGAGACCATGACTCTTGATCTCAGGTTGTGGGTTCAAACCCCATGTTGGGTATAGAGATTACTTAAAAAGAAAACCTTTTAAAAATAAATTAATTAAGTAAAATGCGGGCTTAGAATGACAGTGCACACTTAAGAAACTTGTATTACAGATGGGGAAGTATTGTCTCGTACCTGAGGATTTGATGACTTTATCTTAACTATTGAAGGGGAGGGAAAAAAAATCTCTTCTTTCCACCCCTTTTTGATTCCTGGCTAGAGCTCTGTACAAAAAGACAGATTATTAAAAGAAAAGCCTACAAATCTGCTTAAAGTAAGTTTCATGTGACATGGAAGCCTTCATAAGGAAAATAAGACCTGGGCATTTTTTTTAAAAGGTATATTTATTTGTTTTAAAGAGAGAGAGAGAGAGAGAGAGAGAGAGCAGGGGGAGGAGCAGAGGGAGAGAGAGAATCTCAAGCAGACTCTCCATTGAGTGCAGAGCCCAATGTGGGTTTGATATGGGGTTTGAGCTCACAACCCTGAGATCATGACCTGAGCTGAGATCAAGAATCGGCCTTTAACTGATTGAACCACCCAGGGATCCCAAGATCTGGGCATTTTTATGCTAGGTTTGATAAAGATTGCAAAGCAGTGGGGGAAATGTGATAGGCAAAAGGATATGAGCTAAGTGTAATAAACTGGGGGGGGGCACTTTGTGAGGCCTGTTCCTTCAGATTTCTCTCAATCTTTGGGTGTAAGGATCTTGTTACGGGGAGGGCATCTCTCCTATGAAAGTCTAATGGTCTTCTTTAGGGCAAGATCAGAGAATCTGTCCAGCACCTGCCATGTCTCAACTTCCCTTAGCTTAAAATATTTAGTATGCCAAGATGCCTTATTTTGGAGTATCACATCTTGAACTCCATCACTATTAATTGCATGTGCAATCCCTGACATTCCAAGTTTGCCTGTAAACTTGGAGCTGGAGATTGGGGGGAAAATCAAAGAGAAATGTTCTTGTTTCATTTGCAAAATTACCAAATTTATCCATCTTCTTAGAATTGAAGACAGTACAGAGGGAGCTAAAAAAAAAAAAGAAAGAAAGAAAGAAAAAGGAAGAGACTTTAAAGAGCAGGGAGGGGAGAAAAGGAATTTAAAAAGGAGGAGGAAAAAAATAAAAAGGAGGAGGCATGGTAATATGAAGAGGGTTTTAGAATTCTTTTTAGCAGGTCAAAATGGAAATGAAGCATAAAGACCTGAATAACCTTTTTATTCGTGGAAACACCTGCCACATCCTGCTCAAAGCCACCAATGACTGGATTAGGGATGATGTCTGCTTCAGTCTGAAAAAATTTCGTTCATTTGTTTATTTAGTAGATATTTATGGAGATTTTGCTATGTATCAGGAGCTATACTAAATGATAGGGCATAGGTAGGTGAATAAAACAGATACAGTTCTTGCTTTCAAGGGGCTTACAATCCAGTGCAAGAGATAGATAACATATGAGCAAAGAAGCAAATATATCATTCCTAACTTGTATAAACTCTACAGGGTTCTGTGGTGGAGAATTAGGAAACTTTAAGGAGCATGGTTGTGGAAAGACTTTCCAAAGAAATGACACTTAAGATCAGACCAGAAGCATAGGTGATAGACTGGTGGCAGGTGGATGGAGAGGGCATCCCAGGGGAGGGAACGGTGTAAACCAAAGCTAGGAGGTTGCAAAAACACTTGGTGAATACATGAAGGTCAAAATTGATGAAGCTCTTGCCTTTGGCATTAACCAAGGAGCAGAGCTCCATGAACACTGAAGAGTTGGCAAAAAGAAATGTTTTCCTACTCCTGGGAAATTCAGCTAACTCATTAGCAAATTCAAGTGACCTATTAGCAAAGAAAATGGATTTCTGGAGAGAGTGTAAATTGGTACAATCATCCTGTGAAATAACTTGACTTTATCCCATAAAGATTAATACCTTCAATACATTAAGATCCAGCAATTCCACCCTAGAGTAGCTGTCTTGAGAATTTTTCTGCTTCTGTGCCCCCTAAAGTAATCTTGTAAAACTCTCTACTCCTCTGAACATTTTTGGATTGATATCTGGAATGTTTTATCCTATTTGTAAACAGTTCAAAGGATAAATTGGATCATATTTTAAGTATTGGTATATTAACATTAACTGTCGTTTCCTATTTTAAAATATACCCAATGGGTTGAATCTCCACGTTGTACACCTGAAACTAATACAACATTGTATGTCAACTCTACTCTGAAAAAAATAAAATGTATCCAATGGAATCTAACTACCATAGTGATTTGGTAACTCACCTTTATAAAAAAAAATCCTTGGGGGGATCCCTGGGTGGCGCAGCGGTTTGGCGCGCCTGCCTTTGGCTCAGGGCGCAATCCTGGAGACCCGGGATTGAGTCCCACGTCGGGCTCCCGGTGCATGGAGCCTGCTTCTCCCTCTGCCTATGTCTCTGCCTCTCTCTCTCTCTCTCTGTGTGTGACTATCGTAAATAAATTTAAAAAAAAAAAAAAAATCCTTGGATTAGCTCTTTTCAACAGACAGGAATTTTACACTGTTCTTTTAGCTCTTTGAATCCATCTTTCCATTCTACTTTCCCCATAGAATTTTATCTTAACAGATTATATTTTATGTTTGGAAATGTTTGCTTGTCTTGAGCCTTTTTTTGTCATAAATCCACATGATAAAAATATATGTAAAATAAGTTTTAATTCATTAAAATTTCTTTTCTTTCTTTTGACTACAGGACTCTGCAGTGTTAAAAAATATTGTCTTGAGTTATTATTAAAATCAGTAGTATTACACAATCAATGAGACAATATGTTACAAATCTCACAAAATAATTATTAAACATAAAAGGTAAAATTTTATTGGAGAAGCATCTTTTAGGGAAATGGATGGAGCTTTAATTTCCTAATTAGTTCATATTTCTTTGGATGGTTTTTACTTCTAAAATAAGACAGGAGGTTGAATGAATTCTCTTTCCATTTTTCTTTTGTTTATGATAAATGGAAAGGCTGAGAAAACTGTTTCACAAAAACAGGTGTAAGGGAATGAAATGGGGTTTTCTTTGAATTCTTTAGGAATTGTAAGATAATTTTATGATCAGTAGCACGTTTAAGAATGTGTCAGCTGCTCCCCAGTCTTTAGAATCATCTACTTCCTCAGCTGGGGCACCTGTGCTTCCAGTGGCCCCATTTGGCCAGAGGTTTTTGCATGGTGACCAGTACCCTAGTGATGCACCAGATTCTGGAATGAGAGCAGTGCACCTTTGGCTGGAGGGTCTTGATCTCAGGGTGGTAAGTTCGATCCCTGTGTTAGAGCCTACTTAAAAAAAAAAAGAAAAAAAAAAGAACAAATGATAAATAAAATTTCCACAGGATTAGTCAGTTTGCATGAGTATTCGACTGAGACAGTGTCATGGGGATGCATGTAAGCATTCTATTTTTATTTCATTTCGTTGTTTTTTTTTTTTTTTAAGTAATCTCTATACCTAACATGGGGCTTGAACTCACAACTCTGAGATAAGAGTCAAATGCTCTACTGAATGATAGATAGGTAGAATGGTAGGCGCCCCCAGAATCATTTTATCTTAAATGATGAACTCTTCCAAGTGTACAGAAAGCATAGAGAATAAGCAAAATCAACACAGGAAACAGATTTTCCCATTCAGCCTTCAGAAAGGAACCCAGCCCTCCTGACACCTTGATTTTAGACTAATGAGTCCCATTTCAGACTTCTCATCTCCAGAAATGTAAGATAATATATTTGTGTTATTTTAAGCTATTCGGTCTTTAGCAATTTTTTATATCAGTCACGGAAGACAAATATAAGATTGACATATAGGCTTAAGTCATTCATTTTAACTGCCGTGTGCAATTGCACTGCATGTGTTGAGTATTGCCACTCAAAATTATATTTGGGTGATTCAATTATGTTTCTACATGCATCTGTACTTTGCAGTTTCTTTTTTTTTGAGAGAGAGTGCAAGTGGGGTGGGGAGGTGGGTACAGGGAGAGAGAGAGGGGAGAATCTTAAGCAGGCTCTATGTTCAGGGCAGAGCCCGACTCAGGGCTCCATCTCCTGACTCAGATCGTGACCTGAGCTGAAATCTAGAGTTAGATGCTTATCAGACGCAGCCACCCAGGCTCCCCCACCCCGTAGTTTCTTTAGTTTTCTACTGAATGATTTTACCATGTATTTTATTTCACTATTCATCTGTTTGATGAACATTCATGTTGTTTCCAATTTTTGGCTGCAATAAATAGGGTTGCTGTGAAAATTTTTGAATTTGTTTCCTTGTGCACATGTGCAAGAGTTTCTCATAGGGTGGTGGGCTGATAACCCACTGGGATAATGAGTCAAATGTGCAGCCAGGTTTTCAACTTAAGGGGAGTGAAACCGGCCGATTGCAGGGTATATGCATCATTAACTTTAGTATATGTGTTAAACTGCTCTCCAGTGTGGCTATAGCAATTTAAATTCTTCCAGCAGTGCATGAAGGTGTCCATTTTCCTCCATATTCAAATGTGACTTTTAAATTTTCGCCAATATGATGAGCCTACAATGGTATCTCCTTTTTATTTCAGTTTGCATTTCCCTAGCAAGGATGAATATGTTTACATATGTTTATTGGCCATTTGTCTTTCCTCTTCCTTGAATTGTCTGGATCACATGAAACAAGTTAGGAGACTGACTCCACTTCCCATGTGAAAATATAATTGAGCCCCTCTAGGCCTTGGTGGTTATTTAAGTGGGGTTTATTTATTCAAGTAACTTCAAGTGAAGTGTACATGAGGAACTACTCACTGTATTACATTTAATAAAATATAAGTAATCACGTTTGTCTTTTTACAATAAGAAGAATGAAAAACTATCAAAATTCTGGAAACTTGAACACTGTTCTTTTCACAGAAATTTCCTGCTTTCCTATTTCTGATTGCATAAACGTCAATAATGTAAACCCATTTTTCATTAAACAGTGAACACATTATGTATTCTAACCAGTTTGTGTGAAAAGAATGAAAACTAACGGTAAGCATGTCATCTTGATTCCCAGGTTGTAAAGGACAGGAACCTGACAGAGAATGTCATGCCCGGGTGCTCTGTTCTGAGATCCCAGAGCGGCAGCGCGGGAGACACAGGCTTACCTATCCAGACGCTGACAGCTCCCCTGCCCCAATCCCGGACTTCCCTCTGGCTGCTCAGTCTGGAAAGATCAGGAGCAAAAAGTTAGACAAACCATGATGCAATTTATAGTTTCACATCTCCCTCTTCTGGACAAAGCCTGAACTTGCACTGGGAAAGTCGGCTTGCCACTGCATATTGCGATGACAAATTTTTCTGTATTTCTACTTTGTAACCAAGGCTTACCAAAATATATGTAATATGTAAAGATTCAAAATAAATGTATTTTACTTATCCATCATCTATCTATGTATCTATCATCTAATGTATGTGTCGCTGGTGGATATAGACCAGTAGGTGACAGCTTGCCTTGCTTTTCTTCTTCCTTTTCTCTTAAGTTATTGTGATATGGAAAACCCCTCAATAAAGTACTTAAAAATGTTATCAATTGATAATTTGCCCTTGACTTGATGTCTTTCTTCATGTTCTGTTATGTACCTTTTGATCCAGATATTTATCTAGCTCTTCAGTGTGACTTCTGGCCCCTGCACCTGTCTGCCTGCCTTGAAAGTGAAGTTGACTCAGCACAAATCACAAATTTTATTATACCTGCCCATGTTCCTTTCCTTTCCTCCCTATCTATCCTCCTTTCTTCCCCCACCCCTTTTTCGATCTTTTGTTAACTGTTTGAATGAATTTTACTATAATGTAAGAAATATTGGGGAACTAAATATGGGGAAGATGATAGTCATACAGAATATATGCAGTGGGTTTCTCTATTACCTTGGTTACTCATTAAATTGAGCCAAGGTTTTGCTGGATTTACTTTTTGTTTGTATGGAAATACACGCATGTGGTGTAAAATTCATGTAGTACCAAAATGTATATAGTGGAAATATCTTTTAATCAAACAGCTTCCCTCCTGGGAACAATCTCTAGAGTCAGTTCCTTAACACATGTGTTTTATTTTATTTTTCTAAATTTTCTTTTCTTTTATTTAAATTCAATTAATTAACATAGAGTGCATTATTAGTTTCAGAGGTAGAGTTCAGTGATTCATCATTGCATATAACACCCAGTGCTCATTCCATCACGTGCCCTCCTTAATGCCCATCACCCAGTTACCCACCTGCCCCTCCAGGGACCCTCAGTTTGTTTCCTAGAGTTAAGAGTCTCTTATGGTTTGTCTCCCTCTGTGATTTCATCTTGTTCTATTTTTCCCTCTCTCCCTGTTTTGTTTCTTAAATTCCACATATGAGTGAGATTGTATAGACTTATTTCTCTGAGCATATGTATTTCATTTTATTATTATTTTTAAAGATTTTATTTATTCATGAGAGACACAGAGAGAGGCAGAGACATAGGCAGAGGGAGAGGCAGGCTCTCTGCAGGGGATCCCAATGTGGAACTCTATCCCAGGACCCCAGGATCATGCCCTGAGCTGAAGGTAGATGCTCAACCACTGAGCCACCCTAGACCAGAAGTATTTTAAAAGTTAAATCCTGTGTGTGTGACTAACAAAATGCAGAGGAATTTCAGTGGTGAGAGATGTTCCTCATTTAATGGAGAGAAAAAAGCATATGCTCTCAAATACTCTTCTGGCATTTTCACTAATCCTTTTTACTCATACTTTGAGTTGTTCTCCAAGTGGGTAGGTTCCCAAGATCAGCATCTCCTGGAAACCTACTAGAAATGCACATTATCAGTCCTGCCTCAGATTTACTGAATCTGGAACTCTGGGAGTGGGCCCAACAGTCTGTGGTTTCACAAGCTCTTCAAGTGATTCTCATGTTTGCTAGAGTTTGAGGGCCATGGTAAGTGAACAGAATCTCAAAGGTGAGATTTAAACTACCTTTAAAAAGCTCGTTTAAAAAGTTTAAAAAGTTCGTTAGGCCAACCTCATGGGCAGCTAGCCTCAAGAACCCGGGGTGGCCTAACTGAAATACATCTCTAATCCCACCCCATCTCAAGCTTTTCTCATTCTCTGTCTTTTCATGCTGGATGCCCAGGCTTTACTCCCATTTTACAGATAAGAAAGCTGAGATTCAAAGAGATTGAGTTACTTGTTCCAGAAAAGTAACTGGATATTGGCAGAGCTAGGTCTCAAAACCAATGTCCTTGGAAACCCTCATCAGTGCACTTTCTGTTTTGCCATGCTGCCACTCCCTGCTACTACCATTTAATTCTTTTGCCCATTTTCTATTAATTTGTTTGTTTTTTAATCAGTTATTCATATGCTCTGAATTCTAATATTTTGTGTTACATAAGATATATGTCCACTACATATATCATCTATTTGTTGAGGATTTATTTATCTATCTACATACTTGTTCTTTTTTTTTTTACATACTTGTTCTTATATTATTTTATTTTATTTTTAAGATTTTCTTTATTTATTCATGAGATACACAGAGAGAGGGAAAGAGAGACAGAGACACAGGCAGAGGGAGAAGCAGGCTCCATGCAGGGATCCCGACGTGGGACTCGATCCCGGGTCTCCAGGTTCACGCCCTGGGCCAAAGGCAGGCACTAAACTGCTGAGCCACCCAGGGATCCCTCTCATATTATTTTTTTAAAAAATTCCAGTATAGTTAACATACAGTATTATGTTGACGATCTTTCCCCCTCTCCTTATGGTATCTTTTGATACTGTTATCAAAAGATACCATATTTGGTATCTTTGTTAAGTTTGTCAACTTTCCCTTGTGGTTTCTGCTCACTGTACCTTTTATAAGAAATCGTTCCTTAGGGGCACCTGGGTGGCTCAGTTGCTTAAGCATCTGCCTTCAGCTCAGGTCATGATCCTGGGGTCCTGGGATTGAGCTCCATCTTGGGATCCCCACTCAGTGAGAAGTCGATTTCCCTCTTTCCCTCTGCCCCTTCTCCTGCCCCTCTCTCTCTCTCTCTCTCATTCTCTCGCGCCAGTGCTCTCTTGCTCATGCTCTCTTTCTTGCTCACTCTCTCTCAAATAAAATAAAAATAAAATCTTATAAACAATCCTTCCCTATCTCAAAGTTATAAAGTTATTTTTCATATATATATTTTTAAAGAGTTTGTAGTTTATAATTTTACTTTTTGTAATTTTTTTGAGATTTTATTTTTAAGTAATCTCTACACCCAACACGGGGGTCAAATTTACAACTCTTGAGTTCAAGAGTTGCATGCTCCACTGACTGAGCCATCCAGGCGCCCCACTTTCATACTTTTATATTTAATCCACCTGGAATTTATTTTTAGGTATGCTGTGAGGCATAGTTTAATTTAATTTTACCCATGTGGATAGTCATCCCAGAACCATTGACTGAAAAGTACATTGTTTCTAATGAACCTGTGTCACATAACTTTCCATACCTTTTATCTCTCTTTTTTTAAGACTTTATTTATTTATTTATTCATGAGAGATGGAGACAGACAGAGAGAGAGAAAGACAGAGAGAGAGAGAGAGAGAGGCAGAGATGCAGGCAGAGACAGAAGCAGGCTCCATGCAGGGAGCCCAATGCGGGACTTGATCCCGGGACCCAGGATCACGCTCTGGGCCAAAGGGAGGCGCTCTACCGCTGAGCCACCCAGGTATCCCACCATACCTTTTACTTTTTGACTCATTCATGTCTTCTTGGCTACTCCTGACTCTTTGCTATTTTATTTTATTTATTTATTTTTAGTTCATAGGAAATAAAGGAAGAGAAATCCCCAAGCAGACTCCCAGCTGAATGTGAGCCCTACGCGGGCTCCATCCTAGGACCCTGAGATCATGACCTGAGCTGAAGTCAGACACTTAACCCACTGAGCCACCCAGGCACCCTGACCCTTTGCTATTTTATAGAATGTCCTTCAATTTGGTCCTTTCTATATTTCTTCAGGGTTACATTCAGGGTGTGCATTTTTACCAGCAATGCCTCAGAAGTGACATGTCCTTCATGAGGCATCCTTTCAGGAGGCTTATGATACTTACTGATCCCATTTCCCAGAATGAAAAACTCTATCATTTGGTTAAGTTGGTGTCTACCAGCTTTCTCACTGTGAACTTACTATTCTTTCTTCTGTAATTCCTAAGTATTTTATGAGGAGATATTTTGAGGCTATGTAAATCTCTTTTTTCTTACCAGACTTTCACCCGCTAGTATTAGAACCTATCAGGGAAGAATGGTTATTTTTTTTTTTTTTAAGAATGGTTATTTTTGTTTGTTTGTTTGTTTCCCAGAAATGCATATGCCAAACTGTAGGAAGAGGAACCATCCCTAGAAGTGGAATGTACTGGTCAGGTAGGCTACGGTTTTGCTGCCACCACAAAGAACCCTCAAATCCCAGTGGCCTACCTTAACAAAAGTTTATCCATCTCATTCTCCATGTTCACAGTGGATTGTTAGGGGGTCTGTTCGCTCAGGACACAGACTGAAGTCCATTCTGACCTAGGCTTTCATCACTAACGAGGCACAAAGAGGGAGTGAGGTTGTCACTTAAAGCTTCTGCCTGGAAGCGTTAACATCACTTCACTATGCTTCACATAGCTACACCTATCCTTTTTTTTTCTTTTAAGATTATTATTATTATTATTATTATTTAGGGATGCCTGGGTGGCTCAGTGGTTGAGTGTCTGTCTTCAGCTCAGAGCCTGATCCTGGCACCAGGGATCAAATCCTGTGTCCGGCTCTCTGCGGGGAGCCTGCTTCTCCCTCTGCCTATGTCTCTGTCTCTGTCTCTCTGTGTCTCATGAATAAATAAATAAATCTCTTTAAAAAAAGATTTTATTTTTAAGTAATCTCTACATCCAACGTGGGGCTCGAACTTACAACCCCAAGATCAAGAGTCACATGCTCTACTGAGCCAGCCAGTCACCCCCACATAGCTCTGCTTATTTTTAAATGAGACCATTGAGTGCAATCCTAGTGTGCTCATGAGAGGAGAACGGAAATGATTGTGAATAGGTCCAAGGACACCTACCTCATGTATCCCAGAGGTCAGGTTTTTGCCCAAGTATGGTAAATTGGACTGTTCTCAATATTTTCTTTTTTTCAGAAGACAGAGTATCCACTCTACCTCTTTTTGAATTCAGGCTTGGCCCTGTGACTATTTGACCAATGGAACATGAGAAGAGTGATAGGATGCCAGTTCTGGGTGGAAGCTTTAAGATCCAGGGCATAATTCATCACAGTGCATAACAGTAATTGTCCCTTTGCTATGAAGTGAATGTTTGTGTCCCTGCAAAATATTAAAGCCCTAACCCTCAATGTGAGGATATTTAGAGGTGAGGCCTTTGAGAGGTAATTAGGTTTAGATGAAGTCAGGAGGGTGGAGCCCCCATGATGGGATTAGTATCCTTATAAGAAGTGGAAGAGACTGGAGCTTCTTCTCTCTCTGCCATGATGGACATGATGGCTATTTCTCTCCGCCTGGTGGCCATCTGCAAGCCAGGAAGAGAGCTCTCACCAGAACCTGACCATTCTGGCAACCTGATCTCAGACATTCAGCCTCCAGAACCGTGAGAAATACATTTCTGATGTTTAAGCCACTCAGTCTGCAGCATTTCGTTATGGCAGCCTGAACTAAGATACCCTTCCTCTTCTCCTACTATCATGAGAATAGAACATCACACAGAGAGGCTACTCCTTCACCAACGTTCTGGGAAGAGAAGACATATGCAGCTAAGTTGAGCAGAGCCCAGCAGAGCCCACCAGAGTCGCAGTTGACCTATAACTCCAATGAAATGAGAACATGAAATAAACATTTTTTTCTTATAAGCCACTAAAATATTGAGGTTGGTTGTTAAGAGGGCCAGGACTAGGGGGATGGAAGCAAGGTATTCTCCTTGGGTGCAAAATTCAGAGGGGTTTTCAAAAGCTCAATAATAAAGATGAATGATGCTTTCATGCAGTGTTTGTTTTAAAATGTCAAAATGCAGAAGAATCCACAATGAACAAAATATCAAAAATTTGAATACAGACAACATGAGCAGTATAACTGAGCAAAAGCTCACTAAAGAACTAAAGAAGTTTTTTGTTTGTTTTGTTTTGCTTTTAAGAAGGGTTTTTAGGCAACTAAAACAAATCCCAGCTGGAGTTTGGCAACAGGAAAGGAAGCAAAAGCTGCTAGGACATAATGAATAAAACGTCAACATCAGTTAGAAAACTGATTCTGAGTTAATGATCCATTTCTTGCTTTGTTTTTAGTGAGTTTTAAAAAACTTTAAATAAAACAAATTATCTCAAACAACAGACTGGAAAAGAAGAACAGACCAAAAAAAGAAACTATCAACAAGAGGCATTTTAGAAATTGATCTAAATGGTACCTTCCTGGAAGGATTAGGGGATAATTTGGACAGGATGGCTGCTCTAAGGGGGCCCCTTCCAGCCTAGGTTATGTGGTTTACAAAAACAAGACTTCTGGGCACCTGGGTGGCTCAGTCAGTTGAGCGTCCAACTCCTGGTTTCAGCTCAGGTCATGATATCAGGGTCCTGGGATTGAGCCCCGCGTTGGGCTGTGCTCCTTGTGGTGTCTGCTTGAGATTGTCTCTCCCTCTGTCCTTTCTCCGTGCTCTCTCTCTTCCTAAAATAAATACATAGATAGATAGAGAACATTACATTAAAAAAAAACACGACAAAACAAAACAAGGCCTCATTTTAGGTATATCCAGGAAGGAAAGCTGCAACAACTGTTTTCCATTTTCATTTCAGAAAAATAAATTAAATATTTAAAACAAGTCAAATGTATTTTAAGCAAGACAGACCATAGCAATCATGCTTGAACCTGAGAGAAGTTTAAGTGGCAGGATGATTTAGCCACCCCAATAATCTGACTGACTGACAAACTGTAGCTGTCTGCTCAACTCTTTTCAGTAAACAGGCTGAGCCTCTATCATCTGCATTGGGTTTGATAAGAATAAAACTTATAATCGCTGTTATTATTATGAAAGAGACAAGGGTGAACTCTAGGAAACAAAAGACAAAGGCAGCAGCTCCTGAAAATATTTCTCAGTGCTTAATCTGTGGCTTTATCTTTTTAGCATTATAGACTTCGTAAAATGTAAAGGCTGTTGGAGATCACTTCACAGATTCCATGGTCCACTGCTTCGCAACACAGGAGGCATTCAGCAGTTCTGGGAGTGTTTTGGTTTTGCCACATTCAGTCACATATCAGACTGTAAAACATAATTTGCTCCTTTTTGAAACCCTTATTTTAACTGTAAAAGAGGACACATAAGAATCATTGCAATAAGATGATTTCAAAAGAAGTGCGCCCTGACAGTTGAACAGCCCAGACCATAATTTCCCCTGTGGCAGCAGCTTGGCTGCTAGAATGAATGTAGGACTCCTAGGGACTGAGATTACAAATTAAAAAAAAAAAAAAAAAAAAGAACACAGTTTGCTGTCTACTGGTAACTTCAAAAGAAATAAAATCTGTATTTCTGCTACAGAAAAACCCAATTAGAGTGTATAAAACTTGAAGATACACTTTTGTCAAATCAGCTTAATTAAATAACTGTGGTCCTTAATATAGTATTTTAATTACTGTATTCCTATTAACTGCTGTATTCCTACTGTGTTTTTTAGAAACAAATATAACTAATGACTAAATGCCAATAACTGGTGATGTTTGTACAAACGAATTCTCATTAGACATTTAATCGCTCCATATTTATGGAGGACTTACACATTATTATTATTTTAACTGAGGTAAAATTGACATACAACATTACATTACATTGAGGCATACAACATAATGATTCAATATTTGTATATATTAGGAAATGATTACCATAATAAGTCAACATCCATCCCCATGCAGAGTTGTAAAAAATTTTTTATGTTGAGGTCTGTATTAAAAATTATTGAGACCATGTTAAACTTTACATCTCAGAAGTTCTACTTGCCAGAAATAGCTTTCATTCAAATTATTTTATTGATCAAATAATGTATTTCACATGTAAGGTTTTCTACATTTCCTAAATTTGGAATTAATCTCAGTCACAGGGGATCCCTGAGTGGCTCAGCGGTTTAGTGCCTGCCTTTGGTGCAGGGCGTGATCCTGTAGTCCCAGGATTGAGTCCCACGTCGGGCTCCCTGCATGGAGCCTGCTTCTCTCTGCCTGTGTCTCTGTCTCTGTCTATCATGAATAAATAAAAATTAAAAAAAAAAACTCAGTCACATATCATTTTTTGCAGCAGCAATTCGCTACCTGAAAAAAAGATTATTTTATTTAAAAAATGTGGCCTAAGCCAAATATAACTTTGAAGAGCAGTAAAAGTACAGGACTCGGAAAAAAAAGTACAGGACTCGGTAATTTGTTGGAAGGATAGTGAGGAATAAATAGGAATTTATAGATTCTAGCTTGAGAACAGCAGGTTAGTGACACCACTTACTGAGGTTATGGTTTGAGAGAGGAGTTGTGTGTGTGTGTGTGTGTGTGTGTTTTGGAAGAGGAAGACAATGAGGACATTTTTAGTTGTGTAGTATAAGATGCATGAAAGACATCTGAAGGGAACTAAAAAAGTCGCTTTAGGACCAGTGACTCATGGAAGACAGAATGTAATAAGCCAGACAACTTGCAGCAAGTGGGACTGCAACTCCTTCTGAGAACTACCATCCCAGCGAGCCAGTTTCCAGTGGTCCCCTCTGTGATGAATTCACCTGATGGATGGAGAGGACTGAAGCCCTTTGCCTGCACTGCTGGGTGGTTCCATAGACCTAGCGACCTAGCGACCTAGTGACCTAGTGACCTAGTGACCTAGTGGCAGTTCACTTGAGTAGCTTATTACCATCCCAGGAGCCTCTCTCCTCCTCAGCCAATGCACCAGGAATGTCTCAGTCCTGGTCTTAGAATATAAATGATGCCCCAATGTCCCTGTGCTGGCACTGAAGGATGCCACCAAATCTATTTATCCTTAATTTTTTTTAAAAAAGATTTTATTTATTTATTTGAGAGACAGAGAAAGTATGAGAGCACAATAAGGGGGGGGCGCAGAGGGAGAGGGAGAAGCAGGCTCCCCACTGAGCAGAAAGCCCCATGCAGGGTTGATCCCAGAACTCCGGGATCAAGAGCTTAGCCAAAGGCAGATGCTTAACTGAGCCACCCAAGTGCCCCTCTATTTATCCTTCAAATTCCACTTAAGACAAGTTTGGTTGCTTTACCCCTGGACAGAGAGGTCTTTCTCTGAATTCCCATAGCTCTTTGTAAATATGTCTCCTAGAATTCTTAGCATGAATAGTCTGTAATATCTATGTAATTCTCTCTTCTGTCATTAGGCTGTGAGCTCTAGAGGACAGAACTTTTTTTTTTTTTTTAATTCCTAACATTTAAGTCAGTTTCTATAGGGTATGTTACAAAATAGTTTTTTTTTTTTTTTGTTTTGTTTTTTTTTTTTTTTTTTTTATACAAAATAGTTAATGTACGAATGTATTCTGGTGCCTGGCTACTTCCTGAGGTAGAAAATTCTCTAGTATTGACAGAAAAGCAATCTGAAATAGTGGAGCTCTTTTCTAGCATTGGCCTCAGCCTGTATTTCTGCTTTAGTGAGACTTTGCTTTCAGATCTTGGTAGGTTTTGGAGCTTCAAGCTTTATGGACTCCAATTTTATAATGCAAGCCACCAGAACCATGTAGGCAGATTTCCAACTAATTCTAGAGGCAACTGATAGCTTGGAGTTACCTCTTAAAAGGTAACCTACAAATGCCATATAGTAAAGGAAGGATGTTGGAAGACACTGGAATTTTTTTTAAGATTTTATTTATTTATTTGAGAGAGAGAGAGAGAGAGAACAGAGGGGAAGAACAGAGGGGGAGGGAGAGGGAGATGGGGAGAATCTCCAGTAGACTCCATGCTAAAAGCAGAGCCTGACGTGGGGCTTGATCCCATAACCCTGAGACCCTGACCTGAGCCAAAACAAAGAGTCAGACGCTGAACCAATTGAGCCACTTAGGTGCCCCTGGAAGATTTCTTTTGATATGATTCATTTGTCTGTTGCCCCATGGTCTTGACATTCCAAAGGCTTTGCCGGCAACAAATATATCAATACAGAAAGCATTCTTTGCAAGGATTATGGGCAGCACTAAGTACCACATAGAGAAAGATGGTACCATCTTGTTGGTAGAACAGAGTACAAAGACTTCTTTAACCTAGACAAAGGAGAATGGTGTTATAACCTTGGCTCTGTCACCTACTCCTGTTCAAGAGAGAGGCAAATGAGGGCTCTGAAAGATGAAACAGATGGTCATTGTTTTGGGTAGGCTGTTTTGGTTTGGAAGTCAGCTCAAGTGACCAGGGACAAGGAGAGGTGAAGGCTGAAGAAAGGAGGTAATTCTGAGGATACACAATGATGAAGTAAAAAAGCAATCTCAAAATTCATGGGAGAGGGAGCTGGAAACCCATCAAGAACCACAATGCTCTGGGGTCGGATTTCTCTCTCTTTGAACTTGTCCCGAGCATTCTTTGCTGCCCCGGTACTAGCTTATAGCTCCCATTCCAACACAGCCTTTTGGTGGTTTCTGCTCCTGCTATGGACTCTCAGGCTCTCAGTGTTTCCTAGCTCAACAAGTCCTTGAACTAGCTATTTGCTTTAGTTATTGCTGCTATTATCATTGCTGTTATTATTACTTTGTGGTACTAATCTCCAGGATTATCAGGAAGCCTATCAACAGAGTGCCCTTGAATAATGTGCCCTTAGCTATCACCTGAAGTATAGAATAAAAAAGATTTTATTTATTTATTTGAAAGAGAGAGAGAGAGAGAGAGACAGACAGACAGACAGAACAAGCAGGGAGAGCAGTAGACAGAGGGAGAGGGAGAAGTAGACTCCCTGCTCAGCAGGGAGCCCAACATGGGGCTCGATCCCAGGCCTCTGGGATCATGACCTGAGCTGAAGGCAGACACTTAACCAACTGAGCCACCCAGGTGCCTGTGTGCAGTGCTTTTAGCAGGGGTTGTAGGTGGAGCAGTTTCCAAGAACTGGATAGGGTTGTGGTGGGCACCAGGATGCTCCACTGGGATGCAAAAATGAGGTCCTTTATATCCATGCTGCCAGACCTGACGGCGTGGATACCTTTATGGGAATTCCAGATCTAAGAAAGTAGGGAAATTTAGACTTGATGAATACCTAGGGCCGTTATATACTAATTATGACCAGATCGTACATCCAGGCACCAACTCCAGTATAATTCAACGAAACTTGAGTGATCTAAAGGTCTAATTTTGTAAGATTTATCCATATACATTCTTGACACAGTATATGATTATTCTCAGATTATGTAAATGAGCATGTCTTAAAATATTTAAATTGAATCCTATTATTAACTTGTAAGGAGTGAAAAATGAGTTAGAAATTATTATTTACTTAGCATTTACTACATATATTGGATGCTTTAAATGTTATTTCATTTCATATTTAAAACTTAACCTAGGGCAGCCCTGGTGGCGCAGCGGTTTAGCGCCGCCTGCAGCCCAGGGCTTGATCCTGGAGACCCTGGATGTCAGGCTCTCTGTATGATGCCTGCTTCTCCCTCTGCCTGTGTCTCTGCCTCTCTCCCTCTCTGTCTCTATGAATAAATAAATAAAATCTTAAAAAAAAAAAAAAAAACTTAACCTAGGAGGTACCGTTATCTTCATTTTACATTGAAAGGAACCAAGACTCAGGACACTTAGATGGCTTCCTCAAAGTCCCAGACAGTAGATGCAGAGGCAAGGTTTTAACCCAGGTTCTGACTCCAAAGCTGTCTTTCCACCACACAATGCTGCTACCTTAGAGTGGATCTGAATGGATGAGAAGAACTGATAAACATTAAACCATCTGACTTTGTAAAAGTGAGTGTGAGTAACATTTTAACTTCATTTGAAGGATTGGCCCAATAAGGGAGCACTTACTTAGTCAACATTATATACATAATCTAGGATCTACAAGGGTACCTCAAAGAACATTTACACACACACACACACAGAGTATTAGAAATGATTTAAAAAATCAGATCTTAGCTCAAGAAGATAATTAACAGTTACCCTTTATTATTCATTAAAAATGAACTTTCTAAAATATTAGTAAATCGCATTTTTAGCTCTGTTTTGAAATGTTGATACCAGTGAAGTAACATTTTTCTTCTTTGAATCTTTTCTTGTAAAATTAGAGTTTTCTCTTTTTCTAAAACAGCAGGAAGTTCATTCCAGTTCTTAATAAAGATAAAGGGAGCGTCCATGGACTTGAGTAACTGCAGAGGAGCATTACGGTAAACAGACGTATTTCCACAGTTGCCAGCTGTCATTATATCTTCTACAACAGGAACAGAGCCATAGGAGCAAGCCTCATATATTCTATAACATTCTGTGTTTACTCCTACCGGGCACAATGTGAGATCACTCTGGAGCAAAGCATCTTGATAATTCTTAAGGCTTTCATTTGTTTCCTGAGGCTGCCACCTAAAAAAATCAGGAAAACAACTTAGTTTTCACTTTACTTAAGTATGTCTTTCATGAAAGAAAATGCCAGCTACGGGGAATGGCAAACACATTACAGAGATGACAGGCAAGAGAGATAAATAAAATCCTGCCCAAATAGATTTTTTGAAAATATTTAAGAATTTGAAGAGTATACAGTGACACGTTTAAATCTAATAGTCATCATAAAATTTCTGAATGAATGTGAATCCAGCCAATATTTTTAAAAATTTTAAGTAATCTCTACACCCAGTGTGGGGCTTGAACTCACAACCCTGAGATCAAGAGTCTCACTCTTGGGGCACCTGGGTGGCTCAGGTTGTGATCCTGGGGTCCTGGGACTGAGTTCTGCACCGGACTCCCTGTGGGAATCCTGCTTCTTCCTCTGCCTGTGTCTCTGCCTCTCTCTCTGAGTCTCTTCTCATGAATAAATACATAAAATCTTTAAAAAAAAAAAAAAAAAAAAAGAGTTTCACACTCTATCAACTGAGTCAGCCAGGGACCCCCAGCCAGTATTTTCTGAGTGCTGGTTCTTCTTTCTCTATTCCACCCTCCAAGATCTGGCCCTTATCAAGCTTAAATTCTAGTTCTGGTGATAGAGATGGAGAATAATCAAGTCAGGTCAGTATATTATTAGGTGTTAAGTACTATTAAGAAAAATAAAGCAGAGTAGTGAGGAGGGAGTTTCTTAGCCAGCAGTATTGCAGTTTTAAATAGGTTACCTGGGAACGTCTCATTGCAGGGGCATCTGAGCACAGAGCTAGAGGTGAGGCAGCAAACCACACAGACGTTTGAGGGGACAACCGAGGGCAGCACAGGTATAAAAGCCATGAGAGGGGATCCCTGGGTGGCTCAGTGGTTTAGAGCCTGTTTTCGGCCCAGGGTGTGATCCTAGAGTCCCGGGATCGAGTCCCACATGGGGCTCCCTGCATGGAGCTTGCTTCTCCCTCTGCTTGGGTCTCTGCCTCTCTATGTGTCTCTTGTGAATAAATAAAATCTTAAAAAAAAAAAAAAAAAGCCATGAGACAGTGTGTGCCTGGCAAGTTCAAGGAACAGCAAGGCCAGAGGGTCTGAAGCAGAGTAACCGAGGGGAGAGGTATAGGAGATGAAGTCAGAGCATCCCATCATGGGGGCTTGTGATCTGAGGCATGACTGACATGACCCCTAATTCTAATTTTATCAGAATTAATCTGGCCCCCGTGTTGAGAATAGACTGTACAGGGCCAAGGGCAGCAGGTAAGAGGCCAGACATTCTCTCCTGACTGTTCCTAATTTCTCAGTGAAATGGGCAATAGGGTCACAACGTAATGAAGAGAGAAGAAGGTATAAAACAGTCTTGTAGGAGAGTGGGGGAGTACATGGACAATGGAAACATGATTGCTGACACTCTGGGCACTTGAGAATCAAGGCCATGTATTTTTTTTTAAGATTTTATTTATTTGTTTATTTATTTATTTATTTATTTATTTATTTATTCATTCATTCATTCATTCATTGAGAGAGAGAGAGAGAGAGAAAGAGATACAGAGACACATGCAGAGGGAGAAGCAGGTTCCACGCAGGGAGCCTGCGGGACTTGATTCTGGGTCCCCAGGATCACACCTGGGCTGCAGGCGGCGCTAAACTGCTGCGTCACCAGGGCTGCCCAAGGTCATGTATTTTTTTAAGAGATTTTATTTATCTATTTATGAGAGAGAGAGAGAAAAAGAGAGAGAAAGAGAGAGAGAAAGAGAGAATGAGTGGGGGGAGAGGGAGAAGCAGACTCCCCACTGAGCAGGGAGCCTTATGTGGGGCTTGATCCCAGGACCCCAACACCATGACCTGAGCAGAAGGCAAACGCTTAACTGACTGAGACACCAGGTGCCATGAGGTCATGTATTTAAAGCCAGGTCTATTGGCACAATTCTCTCTGTGTGTGTGTTTGGCTGCGTGGTGCAGGTACGGACCAGGTAAGAGAGCTAGATTTAGCCGGAGTTAGGGTTTGCTACACTAGGGAACTAGGGAGTTGGATGTATATCGGTCATAGTTGACCAGGACATTTAAGTGGGGAAAAGAAGGAAGTAAAGATGAGGTGAGTAAAGGACAGTGAAAAGGTGGTAGGAACAATGAATTATAAATCCCAGCTGAACTGTTATAGTCAGATAGATACAGGGAGTAAGCTGGAATGATAGAAAAATCGTGGTTACAGAGAGAGATGCTGGAACTTCAGACCACAGAGAAGATGAGGTGTATGTGATAAGGTCTATGAAATGATGAAATGAGTGTGACACTGAATGGCCGAGGCCAGGTGGAGAACCAGACGGAAGACTAGGGGTAAAGGAACTGTAAGACAGAGGTGATGGAAGGACCATCTATGTAGATTTGGAATCACCAAGAATTAGGTTGGGGTAACATGGGAGAGAGTGAGAATGTGCCAGAACTAAACTCTCCGCAGAATTAAGGAGGTAAACCCCAGGGTCAGTAAATGACTTCAAAGAGGAAGAGCAATGAATGGTTTTGTCTGCTGACATGATACTCACAATGGGAGGTTTTAGGGAGGGAAAAGGGAGAATGGTCTGGAAGCAGCAATGAGAAGCAAGGAGGACACCTACTCCACCTCCTGGCTCAATGTTGTTAGAGGAATTACAAGAATAAGTCTATTCCTGTGATCAACTTTGATATTTTGCACTGGCTTCATTCATTACTTTCCTGGGACACTGTCCCTGGTGGCGTTTTACATTTGCTTTCCCTCTGCCCAGACTACTCTCCTCCTAAATAGACACAGGGCTCAGGCCTGCACCTTCTTCAGGCCTGGACTTTTTATACTCGAGCTTTCTGTGGCCATTCTACAACAGCAGATGCTCCACTCCTGGTCCCTAGTCCTCTCTACTTCCCTCCCCTGCTGAACTGTTTTTCCATGGCATCTATCATCTTCTGACAACGATATATTTTCCTGGTTTGTCTCCTCCAACAAACATTTAAGTTCTAAGAAGGCGTGGACTTTTGCCTGATTTGTTCACTGCTGTATTCTTTATGGCTAAGATAGTTTCTGGCATATAGCAGTTGCCTGAAAAATCGATGTTGACTGGCTATAGCATGGTAACACTATCTCGGTTGTTAGAGTTGGGAGTTATGCTTTCAAAAAGAGAGTATCTGCTACAATGAATATATTTGTAGATCTGGAAGGGCATTTCTTCTCTGATGACTCTACACATGAAAACGCATTTGTTTATTTAAAATCAAAAGGCATTATTCCAAAATTTCTTCCTTTAATCCATGAATACCTATTTCATGATAACCATGCAAAAGATGAAGGAACGTTGACCCTATTAAATCCATCCATCCATCCATCCATCCATCCATCCATCCATCCATCCATCTATCCATCCATCCGCTCCCCATTTATCCTAGGCCTGTTTTGTGCAAGGGCCTATGTTAGATCTGGGGATTCAAAGAATACTGTGTCCTGTTCTCTTGTCCTCAGGGTGGTGTCAGTTTCCTGAAGGTGTGAGGACTAATTCATGCCACTCTTGGAACTCTGAAAAACCGGTCCGCTGAACATCTCAGGGGTGAACCGAAGACCTTATTGTCAACTGAGGCATCTTGAACAATTGACATTTGCATGGGATGGTTCCTAGCATTCCTCTTCAGGGTGGACCACAGCTATAGGAGATTCTCCCCACTTTAAATGCATACAATCCAGTTTCTACACAGCCTTAATTACCGAAGTTATAGAAGTATCTTCTGGAAAAAGACTGGTATTAATGAAGTTAACAATGTCTTTTTAGAAACGTATGCTGCTACAAAAAGCAACTCTCGGACTGGAGAACAAAACAGGTGAATCAAGTAAACATAAGAACTTACTGTTCTCTTACTGAAACCCAACAGAGCTTATCGTTCCCATCTTGTTTCAAAATGTTCATTAGTGCTTGTCTGGATGAATTTTCATAAACCGTTCCTAAGAAATTACATAAGTAGGGCCTTTCATTATGCAGCATTGACCAACTCGCCTCCACCACAGGAAAATTCCTGTATCTACAAAAATAAGTACATATGAGTTAACAATATATGACAACAAGATTGGCAGATTATCATATAACCTAACATCATAGGTAGCATGATGATACAGAGAGAAGAGATCTCAAGTATGATTTTTTAAACCCCAAACTGTAATTTTCCATGCTTACTTTGGAAAAGTCCCTGAATCTACTGACTGAAAAAAAAAACCAAAAAAACCTTAAATTGACCTCTTTTACAAAATTGCTGTAGAGACTAAGTGCCTGAAATGCTTTGTTTTTTTATACACCTCAACTTCCATACACTTGTAGTCAAGGAAGGTTGACTTCAAGATCTTCAAAGTATAAATAATCCACATTTATAAAGATCATAATTTAATGAATGTTTTAGCCAGGTGATGGAAAAATTATAGAATACACATTGCTATAGGAAAGAGCTCCAATTTTCTTTCTTTATATTTCATTCATTCATTCATTCATTCGAGACACAGAGAGAGAGAGGCAGAGACACAGGCAGAGGGAGAAGCAGGCTCCATGCAGGGAGCCCGACGTGGAACTTGATTCTGGGTCTCCAGGATCATGCCCTGGGCTGAAGGTGGCGCTAAACTGCTGAGCCACCCGGGCTGCCCAAAAACTAGCTTTAAAAAAATAATAAAATATTAAAAAAAAAAAACCCTTGCATACCAACAGGAGAGGCCTGTCGCAACTGACCTATTCTTATGGGCATCTGGAAACAATCAGACACCAAACTGGGTGCCTGACATACAAGCTTCCCATAAGGAAGAAGCTTTATGTAATATTCTATAACCGTTTTTTTCAACCTTGGCATTACTGCCATCTTGGGCCAGTTCATTTTTTGTTGTGGAGCCTGTTTTCTACCTTGTAGGATATTTAGCAGCATCCTTGGCCAGCCTCTACCTACCAGGTGCCACTGTCGCCTCCACCTTCCACTTGTAACAATCAAAAATCCAGACACTGTCAAATGTCTCCTGGAGGACAAAACAGCTTCTGGTTGAAAACCACTGATTTATTAAAAAAAAAAAAAAAATTGGTCTAGTCCAACAAACACAGAATTACAAAGAATTTCCATTCAATGTATGGAAATTGTATGAACAGACTATATAGTGTTACTGTGAAAGAGTAATTTACAATGAAATTGTAAAATGAAATTGTGAAAGAGCATTTTACAATGAGCTCTACTCAAGGGATAGAATTTTCAAAGGGTCTTATATCTGGCTATACTTAATATAAACCTTTTTGTCTGATACTACCACAAACCTGCTAAGTTGGAATACCACAGGGTAGGCCAGGAAATATGTCTGTTAATATGCTTCTCTGGTGATGCTGTGTAGCCAATTAAGCAGCAATTTAAGGCCACATCTGGTAACAAGTGATGAGAATGAATAATGAATATCTGATTCAAAAAGCATGATAGCGAGATTTTTTGTAATTCATCCATTTGACAAGTTTTCATTGTCTACTCTGTGCAGGCTTGGTTTTAGACTCTGTCGACACAGAGAACAAGAGACAAAACGCCTGGCCTTGGGAAGTTTATGTACTAGTGCTGGCTCTAAGTTTAACTTACCTTAGAGTCAACTTAATTAAAAACTCTCTATTAACAGAAAGATAAAAAATGAGCTTTCCATTTTATAGAAAGACTTTATAGACATATTTAGAAGCCTTAGTTAATACTTAATTAACTCCTACTATTATAGAAGAGATCTGTGCAAGTTCAATCAGTCTCAGTGGCGGATCTGAGCATATTATGATCCTCTCAAATCCAAAGGTATGCTATGCTCCTGATTTAACATGCTTTACCAGTAAGATTTTTGTTTGTTTTTACTATAAATTATATAGACTCTGTAGTTGTTTTAAGATCTGTCTGCCATTTTCTATTAAACATCTCTTTAGGGCACTACTGATAAACCTGAACATTCATCCTATGCCTTGGGATTTTTAACTTATCTGCTTTCTTTATCAAATGCTAAAATATGCTAGGGGTGCCTGGGTGGCTCAGTCAGTTCAGTGTCCAACTCTTGATTTTGGCTCAGGTCATGATCTCAGGGTTGGGAGATCCAGCTCCAAGTTGGGGTCTGTGCTAGGCATGAAGCCTGCTTAAGATTCTCTCTCTCATTTCCCTCTGCCCCTCTTCCCCACTCACTCTCTTTCTCTCAAAAAACAAAAACAAAAACAAAAAGCAACCCCTCCCCCCAAACTAAAGTACTTTAAAAACATCATTATTACTACTGAAGCATGAGGCCAAATCATATTTTTTCCATGGAAAAGATTGTACTGGGCTTCCCAGATGATCCCAGAACTACATTTTTTACAAATTTAAAGTACAATCTTCCTGATTCAGAAATTCAGGTCTTAGGTCTAGAAATACGTAATAATATTTTCTACTTACGTTGCCACTCCTAAAGGCCACTGAAAGATATCTACGTCATTAATCCATGGGCTATCATATATCATGAAAAGCACCTCCACAAAGCCTCCATTTCTTTTGAGGAACTGGTTTATCCATTCATTATTACAATGTTCGTTTCCAAGCAACACAACAGCAAGATGATGGAGTTTTTGGGTTTGCACTAAATTTTGTACATAAAGTAACCACTGGGTGGCATAAAAGATCTTAGCTTTTTCTCTTCCGTTTAGAACGAGTACCACATTATTCACATCGATGGGAAAGTACCCTGGGACTACAGCTGGGCCAGTGATGAAGCTGTTAAAAACAAAACAACAAAACAAGAACAAGAGATAAAGAGAAACAGAACAAAGGTAATTGAGATCAGAAGTTTTTAATCATTTTATATAAAATCTACAATGAGATTTAATCTGTATTCTTTCTAGAGACATATTTCTATAACACAAGTTTTTTTGAACAAGTTTGAAGGATACATCATGGCTGTGGGTTAATGGGGAGCTTTGGTGGTAGGAAGGTCAATTGCGCATGGCAATCAGAAATGTGGTAGCTTTGTTGTTACTTTTAACCACATTCAAAATAAGTGGTGGCTAGAATTTAAGCTAGTAAACTATTCACAGTTGAGTGTGAAACTCTATATGTATAGTTCCTCCTGGAAAGGTATTTAAATCAGTAGTTCTCATCTCTTTTATGGTGTGAGTGACTGTTATGCTCTTTATCTGAATGAAGTGTAAGTGATGAATTGAGAAACTGGAGGATGGCATTCTACACATCCGTGGAGGTTACCAGGAAGAAGGGAAAAGGAACTGGGGAATAGTACAAAGAAAGCTTCCTTTTTACAGGGAATATTTAATTCTTTTAAGAGGAAAGTTAAGTATCTGAAGCAAATATGACAGAGAGCTAGAATTTGTTCTGCGTGATGGGTAAATGAGAATATATTTTTCTCTGTTCCTTACTGTATTGGAAAAAAGTTGTAATAGACATGTTTCATAACTCACATTTTTATATTCTGTGTGCTTAGAACAACCAATACCACTGAATTATTTTAAATTAATACGTATTAAATATAAAAAAGTTTTAAACTATGTTAAAATTAGCCATAATGGTCCTGAATTCTCTACGACCTGCTCAACCATTTCTTTATAACTGTCTGGGGTCTTTTTAATTTAATTTTATTTTTTACAAGATTTTAAGTATCTCTACAATGTGGAGCTCGAACTCAAGAGCCCTGAGATCAAGAATTGCATGCTCTCCTGCCTGAGCCAGCCAGGTGCCCCATAACCCAGAGTCTTTAGTTAAAAGATGTTGAAATTCTGCTTTTATTGCTTATTATTGTAGGAGAAAAAACATGACAGATAGGCATTCTGCATAGGTTGTCATTTATCTTCCAACAGCTCGCCAGAGCACGTTAGTCCTCACCCTGCATTTGGGAAATCAGGCTGAAGTTGCATAACCTAGTGAGGCATCACTGAGTTGTGAATCGGGACATGTCTACTTAGAGGTTAAGTTGTTTCCATGACACTATGCTTAATAAATATACTAGAGTTAGTAGATATTATTAAAAACCCCAAACCTAAATATATATTTTGTTTGTGTGTATGGGTACTGTGTGGATTCTATGACCTTATTGTACAATGAGAGTAACCTACTGGGATGAGAACTGTGTTTTGTATTTGCCTGGGACGGGACCTGGCATTGGAGGTGGCCAATGATTTAATGTTTTTTTTAGCAATTTAAGAGAATCTGCAGAATCTGAGGGGCTAGAGGATACTTTAGGGATCGTGATGATAGGAGAGGTTTAAAGTATTTATTATTGGTAGTATATGAACTACCATATAAATCTAAAGGTGAAATTAGATTTAGATTTATAGGCAGGCATAATTCCTAGAGTACAAGAAATCTTCCAGCCCTCCTTTCCCACCCTAGGTCAACTTTATGAAGGAAGAAAAGGAAATTTTGAGAGAGGTTACATGACTTACATAAAGCTAGTAGACACTAGAGAGGCAATTGTAGAGACAGGCTTCAAACTTAGTTATTTACATTTAAGTGCATATATCTCATATGCTCAAACTATTTTAAAGAGTGCCACACCAAAGCTTGTGTTACTTTTTTAAAAACATAAAACATTTTACTAGATCAGATAATATTGACAGTTATCTAATAATATTCCATTTTAACTTCTAACTAGATAAGAACTTTTTTATCAGGATAATTTATAGTCCTGATAAAAGATAATACCATGAGTCTTTTTGTCCTGAGACATATATTTTTATCTATCATTGTTCATCCTTGATATAATTGTGTTAAAGCATTATTTATAGGGTATGGCTTTGAGGTGTAAAGCATCTTTCAATTGATATATCTATTTTCTATTTATTGCTTTATATAGGTGTATAATAGATAATAAACACCTGTACAGTGTTTTACAGTTTAGTAAACACTAACATGAAAATATATATTAAGTGCTATATTAAGTGATACAGAATAAAATTGCTAAAGTAGGTTAAATGAAAGGGACATGAGTAGAGGAAGGTAAAAGTTGAAAGGTATTCCAGGAAATATAAGTAATATGAACAAAGGCAGAGAGGCAGATAAGCTTGTGATTTAAGGGTATATAAGGAGAATGAGATTACACATGGGAAGGAGAACTAGTTTAGTTGGAGAAAAACAGTGGATTGTGAGGATAAAAGGTGGTAATTATTGTAAAGCACTGAATACAATATTGGCCATGAAGCTCAGTACATGTTATTAATCTGTGAGAAAGCAACAAAACAATATTGTATCTGTACATTTTTTTTTCTTAGATTTTTTTTATTTTTTTTTATTTTTTTTATTGGTGTTCAATTTTCTAACATACAGAATAACACCCAGTGCCCGTCACCCGTTCACTCCCACCCCCCGCCCTCCTCCCCTTCTACCACCCCCAGTTCATTTCCCAGAGTTAGCAGTCTTTATGTTCTGTCTCCCTTTCTGATATTTCCCACACATCTCTTCTCCCTTCCCTTATTTTCCCTTTCACTATTATTTATATTCCCCAAATGAATGAGAACATATAATGTTTGTCCTTCTCCGACTGACTTACTTCACTCAGCATAATACCCTCCAGTTCCATCCACGTTGAAGCAAATGGTGGGTATTTGTCATTTCTAATAGCTGAGTAATATTCCATTGTATACATAAACCACATCTTCTTTATCCATTCATCTTTCGTTGGACACCGAGGCTCCTTCCACAGTTTGGCTATCGTGGCCATTGCTGCTAGAAACATCGGGGTGCAGGTGTCCCAGCGTTTCATTGCATTTGTATCTTTGGGGTAAATCCCCAACAGTGCAATTGCTGGGTCGTAGGGCAGGTCTATTTTTAACTGTTTGAGGAACCTCCACACAGTTTTCCACAGTGGCTGCACCAGTTCACATTCCCACCAACAGTGTAAGAGGGTTCCCTTTTCTCCACATCCTCTCCAACATTTGTGGTTTCCTGCCTTGTTAATTTTCCCCATTCTCACTGGTGTGAGGTGGTATCTCATTGTGGTTTTGATTTGTATTTCCCTGATGGCAAGTGATGCAGAGCATTTTCTCATGTGCATGTTGGCCATGTCTATGTCTTCTTCTGTGAGATTTCTGTTCATGTCTTTTGCCCATTTCATGATTGGATTGTTTGTTTCTTTGGTGTTGAGTTTAATAAGTTCTTTATAGATCTTGGAAACTAGCCCTTTATCTGATATGTCATTTGCAAATATCTTCTCCCATTCTGTAGGTTGTCTTTGAGTTTTGTTGACTGTATCCTTTGCTGTGCAAAAGCTTCTTATCTTGATGAAGTCCCAATAGTTCATTTTTGCTTTTGTTTCTTTTGCCTTCGTGGATGTATCTTGCAAGAAGTTACTATGGCCGAGTTCAAAAAGGGTGTTGCCTGTGTTCTTCTCTAGGATTTTGATGGAATCTTGTCTCACATTTAGATCTTTCATCCATTTTGAGTTTATCTTTGTGTCTGGTGAAAGAGAGTGGTCTAGTTTCCTTCTTCTGCATGTGGATGTCCAATTTTCCCAGCACCATTTATTGAAGAGACTGTCTTTCTTCCAATGGATAGTCTTTCCTCCTTTATCGAATATTAGTTGCCCATAAAGTTCAGGGTCCACTTCTGGATTCTCTATTCTGTTCCACTGATCTATGTGTCTGTTTTTGTGCCAGTACCACACTGTCTTGATGACCACAGCTTTGTAGTACAACCTGAAATCTGGCATTGTGATGCCCCCAGATATGGTTTTCTTTTTTAAAATTCCCCTGGCTATTCGGGGTCTTTTCTGATTCCACACAAATCTTAAAATAATTTGTTCTAACTCTCTGAAGAAAGTCCATGGTATTTTGATAGGGATTGCATTAAACGTGTATATTGCCCTGGGTAACATTGACATTTTCACAATATTAATTCTGCCAATCCATGAGCATGGAATATTTTTCCATCTCTTTGTGTCTTCCTCAATTTCTTTCAGAAGTGTTCTATAGTTTTGAGGGTATAGATCCTTTACATCTTTGGTGAGGTTTATTCCTAGGTATCTTATGCTTTTGGGTGCAATTGTAAATGGGATTGACTCCTTAATTTCTCTTTCTTCAGTCTCATTGTTAGTGTATAGAAATGCCACTGACTTCTGGGCATTGATTTTGTATCCTGCCACGCTACCGAATTGCTGTATGAGTTCTAGCAATCTTGGGGTGGAGACTTTTGGGTTTTCTATGTAGAGTATCATGTCATCGGCGAAGAGGGAGAGTTTGACTTCTTCTTTGCCAATTTGAATGCCTTTAATGTCTTTTTGTTGTCTGATTGCTGAGGCTAGGACTTCCAGTACTATGTTGAATAGCAGTGGTGAGAGTGGACATCCCTGTCTTGTTCCTGATCTTAGGGGAAAGGCTCCCAGTGCTTCCCCATTGAGAATGATATTTGCTGTGGGCTTTTCATAGATGGCTTTTAAGATGTCGAGGAATGTTCCCTCTATCCCTACACTCTGAAGAGTTTTGATCAGGAATGGATGCTGTATTTTGTCAAATGCTTTCTCTGCATCCAATGAGAGGATCATATGGTTCTTGGTTTTTCTCTTGCTGATATGATGAATCACATTGATTGTTTTACGGGTGTTGAACCAGCCTTGTGTCCCAGGGATAAATCCTACTTGGTCATGGTGAATAATTTTCTTAAAGTACTGTTGGATCCTATTGGCCAGTATCTTGTTGAGAATTTTTGCATCCATGTTCATCAGGAATATTGGTCTGTAATTCTCCTTTTTGGCGGGGTCTTTGTCTGGCTTTGGAATTAAGGTGATGCTGGCTTCATAGAACGAATTTGGAAGTACTCCATCTCTTTCTATCTTTCCAAACAGCTTTAGGAGAATAGGTATGATTTCTTCTTTAAACGTTTGATAAAATTCTCCTGGGAAGCCATCTGGCCCTGGACTCTTGTGTCTTGGGAGGTTTTTGATGACTGCTTCAATTTCCTCCCTGGTTATTGGCCTGTTCAGGTTTTCTATTTCTTCCTGTTCCAGTTTTGGTAGTTTGTGGCTTTCCAGGAATGCGTCCATTTCTTCTAGATTGCCTAATTTATTGGCGTATAGCTGTTCATAATATGTTTTTAAAATCGTTTGTATTTCCTTGGTGTTGGTAGTGATCTCTCCTTTCTCATTCATGATTTTATTAATTTGAGTCTTCTCTCTCTTCTTTTTAATAAGGCTGGCTAATGGTTTATCTATCTTATTAATTCTTTCAAAGAACCAACTCCTGGTTCTGTTGATCTGTTCCACAGTTCTTCTGGTCTCGATTTCGTTGAGTTCTGCTCGAATCTTTATTAGCTCCCTTCTTCTCTTGGGTGTAGGATCTATTTGCTGTTTTTTCTCTAGCTCCTTTATGTGTAAGGTTAGCTTTTGTATTTGAGTTCTTTCCAGTTTTTGAATGGATGCTTGTATTGCGATGTATTTCCCCCTTAGGACTGCTTTTGCTGCATCCCAAAGATTTTGAACGGTTGTATCTTCATTCTCATTAGTTTCCATGAATCTTTTTAATTCTTCCTTAATTTCCTGGTTGACCCTTTTATCTTTTAGCAGGATGGTCCTTAACCTCCATGTGTTTGAGGTCCTTCCAAACTTCTTGTTGTGATTTAGTTCTAATTTCAAGGCATTATGGTCCGAGAATATGCAGGGGACAATCCCAATCTTTTGGTATCGGTTCAGACCCGATTTGTGACCCAATATGTGGTCTATTCTGGAGAAAGTTCCATGTGCGCTTGAGAAGAATGTGTATTCAGTTGAGTTTGGATGTAAAGTTCTGTAGATATCTGTGAAATCCATCTGGTCCAGTGTATCATTTAAAGCTCTCGTTTCTTTGGAGATGTTTTGCTTAGAAGACCGATCGAGTATAGAAAGAGCTAGATTGAAGTCACCAAGTATAAGTGTATTATTATCTAAGTATTTCTTCACTTTGGTTAATAATTGATTTATATATTTGGCAGCTCCCACATTCGGAGCATATATATTGAGGATTGTTAAGTCCTCTTGTTGAATAGATCCTTTAAGTATGATATAGTGTCCCTCTTCATCTCTCACTACAGTCTTTGGGGTAAATTTTAGTTTATCTGATATAAGGATGGCTACCCCTGCTTTCTTTTGAGGACCATTCGAATGGTAAATGGTTCTCCAACCTTTTATTTTCAGGCTGTAGGTGTCCTTCTGTCTAAAATGAGTCTCTTGTAGACAGCAAATAGATGGGTCCTGCTTTTTTATCCAGTCTGAAACCCTGCGCCTTTTGATGGGGTCATTAAGCCCGTTCACATTCAGAGTTACTATTGAGAGATATGAGTTTAGTGTCATCATGATATCTATTCAGTCTTTGTTTTTGTGGACTGTTCCACTGAACTTCTTCTTAAAGGGGAATTTTAAGAGGCCCCCTTAAAATTTCTTGCAGAGCTGGTTTGGAGGTCACATATTCTTTTAGTTGCTGCCTGTCTTGGAAGCTCTTTATCTCTCCTTCCATTTTGAATGAGAGCTTTGCTGGATAAAGTATTCTTGGTTGCATGTTCTTCTCATTTAGGACCCTGAATATATCCTGCCAGCCCTTTCTGGCCTGCCAGGTCTCTGTGGAGAGGTCTGCTGTTACCCTAATACTCCTCCCCATAAAAGTCAGGGATTTCTTGTCTCTTGCTGCTTTAAGGATCTTCTCCTTATCTTTGGAATTTGCAAGCTTCACAATTAAATGTCGAGGTGTTGAACGGTTTTTATTGATTTTAGGGGGGGATCTCTCTATTTCCTGGATCTGAATGCTTGTTTCCCTTCCCAGATTAGGAAAGTTTTCAGCTAGAATTTGTTCAAATACATATTCTGGCCCTCTGTCCCTTTCGGCGCCCTCGGGAACCCCAATTAAACGTAGGTTTTTCTTCCTCAGGCTGTCGTTTATTTCCCTTAATCTATCTTCATGGTCTTTTAATTGTTTGTCTCTTTTTTCCTCAGTTTCCCTCTTTGCTGTCAACTTGTCTTCTAGGTCACTCACTCGTTCTTCCACCTCGTTAACCCTCCTCGTTAGGACTTCTAGTTTGGATTGCATCTCATTCAATTGGTTTTTAATTTCTGCCTGATTAGCTCTAAATTCTGCAGTCATGAAGTCTCTTGAGTCCTTTATACTTTTTTCTAGAGCCACCAGTAGCTGTATAATAGTGCTTCTGAATTGGCTTTCTGACATTGAATTGTAATCCAGATTTTGTAACTCTGTGGGAGAGAGGACTGTTTCTGATTCTTTCTTTTGAGGTGAGGTTTTCCTTCTAGTCATTTTGCTCAGTGCAGAGTGGCCAAAAGCAAGTTGTATTGGGAAAAAGAGAAAAAGAGAGGAGAGAAAGAAGGAAAGAAAAGAGAAAGAGAAAAAAAAGGGAAGAAAAAGAAAAAAAAACGAAAAAAAAAAAAAAAAAGAAGAAAAAGAGAAAGAAAAAGAAAGGAGAAAAAAAGGGGGTGGGGGAAGGAAACAAATCAAAAAGCAAAACAAAACAAAAACAAAAACAAAAACAAAAACAAACAAACAAAAAAAGAACCACCGGGGAGTATCTTCTGATTCTGTGTTCTTTAAGTCCCTTGGCTTCTCCTGGAAGTTGTCAGTCTAGCTGGTGTTCTGGGGGAGGGGCCTGTTGTGCTGATTTTCAGGTGTTAGCAGTTGGGGGAGCTGCTGTGCCCCTGCCTGGTGCAGGGCTCGGTGGGGGTTGTTTACCCCGTGAGGCCGCAGGAGGAACAGCCCCAGTGGCGGGGCAGCTCTGGAAACCTGGAATCAGCTCCGGCAGGAACTCCGTCTGCAGGGCCTGGAGGCTCCGGGGCGGGGCCGCTGCTCTGCTCAGCTGGGGCAGGAGCGTCCTCGCTGTCCTGGGCCCTCCCGGCCTCTGCCTGTCCCGGGGGAGGCGGGATCCTGGGCTGTGTCCCGGCGCCCTGTGCTCCGGAGCCTGCGCTGGTGGATTCGCGCTCCCGGGCCGCGCAACCCCCTCCGCGGAGCCGCCCCCGAGCCCCTCCGAGCTGCTCCTGGAACCGCGCCGCCCCCTCCGCACGGAGCCTCTTCTTCTGCCCGAGCCCCTCCGAGCTGCTCCCGGGGCCCCGCAGCCCCCTCCGCGGAGCCGCCGCCCGAGCCCCTTCAGCTGCTCCGGGTCCCGCCGGGTCCCGCCGTGCGCGCTGCAGCCCTTAGGGAGCTCGGCGCACTCTCCTGGGCGCGCAGTTGCTGTTAGTGTCCCCGGGAGCCCGAGGGCCTCCTCGCCCTCCTGGTCCTGCTCCAACTCCCCACGAGCCCCTTTCCGCCCGGGAAGGTCGGTGCAGCTCCTGCTCCTCCGGGACGGGGCTCTCCTGTCCTGGGGACACTCGCCCCGGCCTCAGCCCGGCTCCTCGCGGGGCCCCTCCCCCTTGGAGGCCTTTGTTCCTTTATTTCTTTTTCCCCGTCTTCCTACCTTGATAGATGCGCGAACTCTTCTCACTGTAGCATTCCAGCTGGTCTCTCTTTGAATCTCAGGCCGAATTCATAGATTTTCAGGATAATTTGAAGGTTTTCTAGGTAGTTTGGTGGAGACAGGTGATTTGGAGACCCTACTCCTCCGCCATCTTGCTCCTCCCCCTCTGTACTACATTTTTAATTACATAATATGATACATAGAAAAAAGACTGGAAGTATACATGATGAAATGTGGTCTAATCCTGTTTTTGGAATTATGGACACGGTGGTTTTATGAGTGATGGAAACATCTTCTGAATTTTCCAAGTTATTGTGACAACCACTTATTCTTTTTATTACAAAGCTATCAAAAAAAAAAAGATGTAATTTTAAAAACAAATGAACTTGGAAAATCTGAGAACTGAATTTTTAAAAACTTTGTTTATTAACTGTGTTTTACACAACACTATTCCTTTATTAAGTACCAGCAGGACTGGATGCAAAGGGCGGTGGACACTCTGGGCCAGGGCCCATGTAGGATGTGAGGAGGAAGTGATGATTGGGAGGCTGCTTTGCAGGAAGGGGGGTGATCTGGAGGCCAGGCCCAAGAAGCTCCTTAGATTTACTCCTGGAAATGGGTAGACCTTAAAAAGGAGTCATGGCAAGCCATGGCCATGCCACCAAGAAGATTAAGAAATGCTTGGAAATCTAGTTGCCCGTCAGAGTTGAGGTCTAGCTTTTTCATCATGTGGTCAAGGACACCAAAGTCCTTCTAGTTCTTTGTAAAGGCAGCCAGTTCTGTATTCAAGAAGGTTAGGAACTCTGCCTTGGAGAGCATGCAGTTGTTACTCTCCTTTTCAGCAAACTTCTGGAAAACAACAATCAGAGACTCGATGCACTGCTCAGTCTCAGTAGGGCTGGACATTTTTGCCATGTGTGCATGGAGTGGGCGGGCGAGAAGGCTGTGGCCCCATGGGTGGCAGCCCTACCAGGAGTTTATTCATTTATTTTAAGTAATCTTTACACCTAATCTGGTACTTGAACTCATGATCCCCAAATCAAGAGTTGCATGCTCTTCTAAGCCAGCCAGGTGCACCTGGGTACTAGGTATTTTAAATACATTTAGAACCTTAACCCAATCAGAAACAGGTTAAAATGGAAGAAGACATTTAGTCAGAAGAGTTAAACTATATCTTATAAGAATTTCAATTTAGTCAGAAGAGTTAAACTATATCTTATAAGAATTTCAAAAATTTAGAATGTTTTGGGCCTTTTTATCACAAAGATCTCTAATGGCTAGAAATTTGCTATATTTGCACAGGAAGAAAGCAAAAGATAATTTTTTATGGTATTAACTTTGTAGGACATGGCAAAACTTCTGTTCACATGCCATTAATTTGGAAGTTTACAATAGGTGTTTTAACACGTGGCTTTAGTCGTAAAATAGTATCATAAGCTATACTCAAGTCTCACTTTCATGTGAAAGGAATACTTCTAATTTTATTGACTCACATAAGTGAACAAAATGAAGTATGATTCATTTAGGGCTCCTCTGACTCATCTTGGAATCTCCACTGCTCTCTGTGGAGTGCTCTTGCATTCCACCAGCAGGAACACTGGCCCTTGTGCTCTGAATTGGCTTTCTGGACCTCCGAGGTCATGTTTAGGTAACGGTGTAAGTCACAGGGTCAGAGATGAGGAGATGGAAATTCGAGGTTCCTAAACTTTCTTTGTTCCCAGCACCTTCAGTGTTTTAGTGATTTTTTTTCAAGGCCTCTTAAGCTGAAGAAATGAGTAATGGTTCAGTAATTTTAAATTGTTAAGTCCAAACAACTAAATAAGTATTTACGTCTTAACTGCTTAGAAGTCACTTAAAAAATAATATTCACATACCGAATGAAAAAAATTCCTAATTCATTCTCAACTAACCACAGATAATAATGAGATGGATGTGTGTACCTGTTGAGCACTACACAACTTCTCAAACCCTGGAGTCAGAAAGGATACTGCCACTATCACTGCCTGTCCCACGTTGATCTTTGCACAGTACCTGAATTTCAGCACAGCAACCATGGAAAACCCAGCTCCACAAAGATGTGGCATCACTGAAATAAATGTAGGGTGATCTAGTGTTGGAACTGTGAACTACCTCGAGCTGGTGGTTTGCATGGTGTCTGACAAATGTGAAGTAATAGAGTGTTTCCTGCAAAGATTTAAAAAATTTTGTGGTGCTTGGGCACTCGGTTCAATCGGTGGAGCATGTGATTCTTGAGGTTGTGAGTTCAAACCCCATGGTAGATGTAGACATTACTTAGAAATAAAGTCTTAAGAAAATATTTGTGTGCCCCAGGGTACCTCAGTACACAGTCTGGGAAGCACAGGTCTGGGTAAAGAAATTTTGGAGGTAAAAGAAAAATCCCGTAGGATTCAAATAGTTATGTGTGTATTGTAGTGTGTGTGTATTCAAATAGTTTTGTGTGTATTGTTAGTTGAACTGCCATGTGTTGAGAGTAAATGAGAAGGAACTGGGGACAGTGAATGCAGATACTCTTGAAGGTCTGGATGAGAAGGTGGGAAAGCAATAGTGAGTAAAAGATTAAGGATGAAGGAGAACAAGGAAGTAATTGAGGAAGGAAGGTGTTGGAAGAGGCAGAGGGGAAGCACAGGTGGAGGGAATTAACCCTGAGCCAGGGCAATCTCACTGAGAGTTAAGGTTGGGTGAGACAGAGATTATGTAGGTAAACTTTAGGGGAGCTAGTTAAGGGAGATAATCACGGATACACTCCATTTTCTTGAGGAAATAGGGGGAAAGGTTGCCTGCTGAGAAAGAGGGGGTCAGGCAGGTGCTGCTGGGTAGAGAAGGGAGGACAAACCAGCTCCCATCCCTGTATTTGTTATTTTGATCTCACACAAGCTATCCTGCTGCACAAGCTAGAAACTGGGGAGTTGTCAGATTCGTTTCTTGCTCTCATCCTTGTATCCAATAATCTAAGTTCTGCAAGTTTGGCCCAAAAATATTTTTCGAACTTGTCTCTGGTTCTAACCCTACCACCATTTCCTTACCTCATCGCTTAGTTATTTATCTTTTGGATACTTATGGTCTCCTAGCTGGTCTGCCTGCAACCAAATCATTTTTCCACGTGGCTACTGGAGAAATCTACCCCAAAAACATACATGGCAATGCCACTATATTGCCTAATCATCTTCAATTGCTTTTCACTGCCCAAGAATGAAGTCCAAGAGTCTTAATGTGGCACATGTAAGGTCCACCATGATATGGTCCTTGCCCTACACTCCCAGTCTCAGCTACCTACCCTGTCTCATGCCCTAGGGATTCTGAATGGTTTGCAATTCCATGCACAAGACAGCTCTTTATCAGTTTTTAGTTTCTGATGTTGCCTTTGTAGGAATATAATCTCCTCTCACCACTTTGCTGACTCCTACTAGTTTTTGAAGGGCTCAGCTCAGCCATCATCACCTTTCTTGATAGGCCTCATACCCCCAACTCTACAACTCTGCTCAGATCGGGTTAGTGGCCTTCTCCATTTCCCTGCCAACTAACATGATAGACTACTCACATACTTATCATTACGCTTTATATGGAGTATGAAAATTATTTATGTGTTTGTTTCAACCACTAGTCTGTGAACTCCCTGAGGTCAGAGAAAAGTATTTTCTACTTTGAAATCCCAAGAGCCTAGAATGAACAACTAGTATGGGCTTCAGGAAATGCTGAATGAACAAGCAGTAATTCTCTCTCAGGGAGTTATTTGCCCTACCAATTTATTTAAGTTCTCTCACTGCATTTAAAGTATGAATCAAGTTACAAAAATTCAATTTAGCCATAACTTTCTAGCTATACATTATATAAAGAAGGTCTTATGTATGAGATATTACAGTATATTTATGCATGATGAAAGGTGTATTTTAGTTTCCTAAGGGTATTAGTCAAGCATCAATCATAAAATTTCATTAACTGAAGAATAAACATATTTAAAGAGCTCATATACAGAATTTTAAAACAGTGATTTACTCTTCTAGGTTTCTTAGCATACATTAATAGTCAAAACTTCTAATTTTCAGTATTTTTTCTTTTCTCCTTGGTTCAGTTAAATATTTCTTCCTAGGAAGTACTTTCAATATATATAAAGTCCAGAGAAATCATTCAGATTTTGAGTTTTAAGCTGAGTGTGAGCAGAATATATTTTTTAGAATCCAATAATCCAATGTAATTATTATTTCATTTTTTTCTAAATTCAACAAGTACTACTGAACAAACACTACATATACACCATTGTTATATTGAGTTATATAGATTACTAATTTGCCAGCTACGAGTCTGGCAAATACCTTGATTAGGAATAAGTGCACAAGATGGGGTTCCTGGCTGGCTCAGCTGATGGAGCATGCAATGCTTGATCTACTGGCTGTAATTTTAAGCCCCATGTTGGGTGCACACATTACTTAAAAAAAAAAAAAAAAAGAATATGTGTACAAGCAAACTGTCCATGTGGCTCTTAGCCACTAGATTCTTTTTTTTTTTAAGATTTTATGTCTTTACTCATGAGAGACACAGAGAGAGAGGCAGAGACACAGGCAGAGGGAGATCTTAGCCACTAGATTCTATATCAATTTTGGTTAATTAGCAGTTTTTAAAATTTTGGTTTTACAAAATTGGTATACCAAACTTATGAACAGCCTTTACATTTGAATAGCTGCTGAAATTTATCCCACTTTTGGGGTTGGCATTACGGTCAGGATTCCATACTTTTCTAATTCAATGTTGTTTTTTGTTTGTTTGTTTGAAGATTTTAAAAAGATTTTTAAATTTTGTTTTTTTAAAGATTCGTTTATTCATAAGAGACACACACAGAGAGAGGCAGAGACACAGGCAGAGGGAGGAGCAGGCTCCATGCCAGGAGCCCGACACGGGACTCGATCCTGGGACTCCAGGATCACGCCCTGGGCCAAAGGCAGAGGCTTAACCACTGAGCCAACCAGGCATCCTTCTAATTCAATGCTAATGAAGGAATATTCCCACTCTTGTGCTATCATGGCTGGAGTGGGAAAATGGGCTTTATGAAAAATTAACTACATTGTTTTTGTTTACCAGTAAAAATTTTTATCTGAAACCTGCACTGATCTATGGTCCAGAATTTGACTTACAGGTAGTCCCAATCCTGAGATCAAGAATCACACATATGCTCTACTGACTGAGCCAACCAAGTACCCCTATAGATTTTATTTTTAAGTAATCTCTACACCCAACACGGGGCTTGAACCACAACTCCAATATCAACAGCTGCATGTTCCACTGACTGAGACAGCGAGGTACCCCAGAAAAACCCCAGGTTTTTAAATCATTAGTAATGATTACTTTTCCTTTCATCTCCAGGCTTCTTTTTTTTAAGATTGTATTTATTTATTCATAAGAGATGCAGAGAGAGAGGCAGAGGGAGAAGCAGGCTCCCTGCGGAGAGTCTGATACAGGACTCCATCTCAGGACCCCCAGGATCACGACCTGAGCCAAAGGCAGACACTCAACCACTGAGCCACCCTGGCATCCCTATCTCCTGGCTTCTATTTTTCTAATCCCATTCAAGAATTTATACATATTCTTAGCTTAAGATAATTGGATTTGGGTGTTTGAAAGTAAATGAGTATTATCCATATAAATATCATATTCTGGGGATCCCTGGGTGGCTCAGCGGTTTAGCACCTGCCTTTAGCCCAGGGCGTGATCCTGTAGTCCCCGGATCAAGTCCCATGTCGGGCTCCCTGCAGGGAGCCTGCCTCTCCCTCTGCCTGTGTCTCGGCCTCTCTCTCTGTGTCTCTCATGAATAAATAAAGTCTTAAAAAATAAAATAAATCTCATATTCTGGTATTTGAAATGAAAATATGCATTATGGGGACAACTCTAAGATTTTTGTCAGAAAAATTCGTAAAAATTCATAGAGAAGTTTACCTTTCCTTCTGAAATTTTTACTGAGACTTCATATTATGATCATATAGCAATAGTGTTTTTTCCAAAAATTAAGAGAACTTTGTATTCAAGAAGTTCACTCTCATGACAGATTTTTTTAAAACAGCTTATTAAAGTTTTAGATTCATGCAAGTAGTATATATAATTTATTTCTCCAAAATTAATAAATTCTTATGGGCTTGCAACTTTTTAGTTGACACAGGCTACTAACCTAAATATTTCAACACATTCATCCTTATTTTTTGTCCTTCCTTCTTTTCCTTTTAAAGTTTCCATTCATATATTTGAGAGAGAGAGTGAGAGAGAGATAGAGAGAACACAAGCAATGGGAAGAGATAGAGGGAGAAGCAGACTCCCTGCAGGATCATGACCTGAGCCAAAGGCAGATGCTCAACTGACTGAGCCACCCAGGCGCCCCATATTCATCCTTATTTACCAAAACTGAATTAGATGGTATGGGTCACCTTTAAGATGCTGGGAAGAGTTTCTAAGTACTATCAGGGTACTTGGTGTAAAAAAGTATGAATCCATTTTGTTACAATAAAACTTTATGTTTACAAAGAGCTCGTATCAACATATAGGTCCAAAGCATGTAATCCAGAACACCAATAAATAACTCAGAATGGTAATCCACATGCTTATATTGACTTGACCAGCACATTCTTTCCATATAGACAGACTGCAAGTAATACCCAATCATATGAGGGTTGTTTGATTAAATATGGAAACAGGATATGGGATTTAACTATATGTAGTACTTCAAATCTACGTTTCAGAAGGGAAGAAATGACTCCGTGTTTACCATGAATCAGTAACATATGTAGTCTGTGCTCAGGGTGTGAGTCCATGAACACCTGGGTAGCAGACTGAACTTTTGAGTGGGCCTGATGAAGTGCTGTCACCTCTGAGCAGTAGAGCAGTTAAGAGCACATACTGCAGCCAAAGTATCTGAATTCAAATTCCAGCTGTACCTCTTATTAGGTGTCTAAACTTGGGCAAATTTCTTAACCTCTGCCTGGATTTCCCTAAATTTCAAATATGGCAAATAATAGTTTCTAATTCACAGGATTATTTTTAAAAAGATTTTATTTTTAAGTAATCTCTACACCCAACATGGGGCTCAAACTTACAACCCCCGGATCAAAAGTCACATGCTCTCCTGACTGAGCCAGCCAGGCACCCCTCACAGGATTATTTTGAAGATTAAACGAATTAACAGATGTATAGGCTTAAAATTGTATCTGGCACATAGTAATCACTACAGAAGTCTTGCTGTTGTTATTAGTTTTATTATTTTTACTATTACTTGAATAGGTACTGCAACATCTCCCTACCTTCCATTCTCCTTTCTCTCTATCTCCAGTACTGAATATTATCTCTCTTTCATTTACCTTCACAAAAACCTTATTGATACATTCTTCATATTATGTTCAATTAGGTTACAAGTGAGCCTGGGACTCATTCTTTCTCTTGAAAGAACTTTGTCTATCTCTACATGTATCTACTGTATATTGATTTACAGTTCAATTTCATAGGCACCTTCATTTTTAATTTCTTTTTTTTTTTCATTTTTAATTTCTTAGGAGGAATTAACATATGCTACTTATGAAAAAGTTGGGAAAAAAAAGTTGATCTTCTTTCTAAAGATCATGTTTTAATTTACATTTCATAAAATTCACCCATTTTCGGGCACTTGGCTGGCTCATCTGGAGGAGTTTGTGACTCTTGATCTTGGGGTCATGATGGGTATAGAGGTTACTTAAAAATAAATGAATAAAATCTTTAAAATAAATAAAATCTTTAAAAGCTATAAAAATCTGTTTACTTCTCAAGAATGATTACTTTGAAAAGATACATGAAATGAAATTGCTTTGTAAGTGTGTATAAAGCAAACAAAGAATTAAAGGAGCAGAGAAAATTCAGATGAAATTGAGATTAACCACACAGCTTTCTACCTATTTAAATAGCTTTAGAAATAAGAGATCATCGATAAAAGTTTTATAAAGATAAAAACTCAAAAAGCCTTAACGATACATTGGTTTCACTGAATCTAAAAACAGATTTCTGAGTAATTGCAATAAAGTTGTAATCTATACCATCAAATCATGAAAGAACTCATATATATTTTTATAAAATTTTCACAACTCATAAGAATAGCTTTGATACCACTTGAGTATTATAAAATAGGTGAACGTGACTAGAAGACAAAAATGAAAGTACTTTTAAGTTTATATATTATTCCTTCAAAATGTGGAATATTAAATGCTTATCAACAACCAAATGTTACAAAATTTGGAGCATGAACTTCCCCATATAATCATAAATGTTTTGATAAAAATGAAACAGACAAAACTTAAAAAAGGAAGTATTTTGTAAAATGTTCCAGTGAACTTTAACTACAGTAGAGTTTCATGAGATTTACTTTTCTATTTTTACTATTTTACTATTTACTATTTTACTATTTTTACTATTTTCATGAGAAAATCTATTTTCATGAGATTTACTTTTCTATTTTACTATTTTTACTATTTTACTATTTACTATTTTAGTATTTTTACTATTATTTACTTTTCTATTTTCTATTCTTCACAAATTGAAGTAGAAATGCTGTCTCTAAATGTGTTTTCCTCTTATTTTTCTTCTAGTATTTATATAAAACATTATATAGAAACACAGCAAATGTTAATGTTGCACAATTAATACCTGTAATGTGTTCTTCCTACAACTGAATTTCCTTCTCTCCACTGAGCAGTCACATCAGTGGGATCAAGTGAACCTTCGAAAATATGCTCCCAGAGATACAAACCTGGTAAAGAAAAACAAACAAAAAAACCCATTTACTGTCTGGTTTATTCTCATGTGTGAGATGAGATGTTCTGCCCATGTATATAATTTGATCAGGAAAGGAGACTGTATTCCTTTTTTGTCCCTTGGCAGGCAGTTCTGCTAAGAAATAGCTCAAAAGTATCAATATGGCAATTAATGTAAGAGAGAATTCAGAGGTTGTCAGTGTGAAATGTGGCAAAATGTGGGTTATATTAAAGACAATAACTTCTCTTACTCTAAGTTTGAGAAACCCCTAATTATCCCTGGACTTTTACTGTCTACTTTAACCTGAAATCTGTTATAATGTAAGTTACTATATGATTAGAATGGTTTCTGTATTATAGCAACCTAGGGGAATTCATGACTTTGTGCCAAACACAGCCAGAGGAGCTCACATATATACGTACAGAGTCAATATATCAAGGAGATAGTAACTCCTCCTGATGTGAACACACATGCCTCATTGCATGATGTCCCTGCAGACAAATGCCATTGCATCTTCCTCCTCAGGGCAGCCCTTGATATTTTCCTGTGAATTCACCTGAATGAAATCTCTGAAAGCAGAATGAAATAATCTGGGGGCCCTGTTTTACTTACATTGACAGATATGCTTTGTTCCATTCTCATTATGCCCTGGTACTAAAGGATACAAAATAACCGTGTTTAGACACCTGGCCAATCAGATAAAGCTTTCCACATGTGGTGGCCCAATAATGCTTCCCTGTCCACCCAAGATGCCCAAAGATGTAATCTCTAGAATCTACGAATACATTACCTTACATAGCAAAAGAAATTTTCTGTATGTGATTAAGGATGCTGAGGTGGGGAGGTTATCCTAGATTATCTGGATGGGCCCTATATAATCATAAGCGTCCTCACCAAGAGGGAGAAAGGAGTGTCAGAGTAAGGGAAGGAGGCATGAGGATGGAAGCAGAAGTCAGAATGATGCTGGGCTGTGAGTCAAGGAATGTGGGTAGCCTCAAGAAGCTGCAAAAGTCAAGGCAACGGATCCTCCTCTTAGAGCCTCCAAAAAGAATACAGCCATGTGGACACATTTGAGATTTCTACCTTCAGAAATTTAAGATTGTAAGTTTATGGTGACTATAGTTAATAATACTGTTTTATATATGACAATTGCTAAGAGGATAGATTTTTTTTAATTAAAGATTTTATTTATTCATTCACAAGAGACAGAGAGAGAGAGAGAGAAAGAAAGAGGCAGAGAGACACAGGCAGAGGGAGAAGCAGACTCCATGCAGGGAGACTGACATGGGGCTCGATCCCAGGTCTCCAGGATCAGGCCCTGGGTCGAAGGCAGGCACTAAACTGCTGAGCCACCCAGGCTGCCCAAGAGGATAGATCTTAAAAGTTCTCATCACATGAAAAAAAAAGGGTGTGTGCGATGATAGATACTAACTAGAATTATCATGTTGATCACTTCATAAAATATAATAACTCAAACCCCTATGTTGTATACCTGAAACTAATATAATGTCATATGTCAATTACATCTTGATTAAAAAAAAAAAGATAATAAATTTGCGTTGTTTTAATTCACTTAAATTTTTGGTAACTAGATATGGCAGCTATAGGAGACTATTCATTCTGGAGCCTGGAAATGAGATACTGCTTTAACAAATGCTTAAAAATCTGGAAGTGGCTTTGGAATTGGGTAATGGGAAGAGGCTGGAAGAACTTTGAGGAGCATGTTTAAAAATCCTAGATTAGGGATCCCTGGGTGGCGCAGAGGTTTGGCGCCTGCCTTTGGCCTAGGGCGCGATCCTGGAGACCCGGGATCGAATCCCACGTCGGGCTCCCGGTGCATGGAGCCTGCTTCTCCCTCTGCCTATGTCTCTGCCTCTCTCTCGCTCTCTCTGTGACTATCATAAAAAAATAAAAAAAAATAAAAAAATAAAAATAAAAATCCTAGATTAGATTGCCTTGGTCGGGTTATAGATAGAAGTATGGGTGTTAGTGACTTAGCTAGTGAGAACTCAGAAGAAAAAAGCACAATAGAAATAAAGCCTATATTGTTTTTATAAACATCTAAGTAGACTGTCAGGATTAATATGAATGTTCAAAGTGCTGCTGGTGAGGACTCAGAAGGAAATGAGGAATATGCTATTAGAAGCTGGAGAGAAGGGGATTCTGGTTATAATAGCACCAGAAAGCTTAGCTGAACTGTGTCCAGAAGTTATATGGAAAGTGGAAGCTGTAAATGATAAGCTTGGATATTTAGGTAAAGAGATTTCCAAACAGTGTTGAAGCTATGGCTTGGTTTCTTCTTGATGATTATAGTAAATATAAGAAGAAAGAGTGATTGAGGGAGGCGCTGTTAAACAAGAAGGAGCCAGGACTTGGTGATTTGGGAAATTCTTGGTCTGTTCAATTGCAAAAGGGTGGAAAATTAGAGAAGACTCACTGTCAGGAAAGCATGTTCTGAAAGAAGGTGATGGATGTAGCTGAGTATCTTTTTGCTAGTGCCTTAAAAGGATAAAAAGGTTAAAATATTCAGTCACATAGAGGGTTCTTTGAGGACAGTAGGTGTGTAATTTATGGGTCTCCTCAGCCATCTCAGCAAGAAGCCAGAAACAGAGGCAAGATTATCTAGGAAAGACCTGGAGGGGCTCTTGTCTAATGGAGTGAATCCATGTAACATACATAGGAGACCCACAAGGCTCTTGAAAAGGTTGTATCAGTAGAAACACTGCTGGCTTAGACTAAATGGGATAGAGAGATGTTGAAATGAAAGAAGGGTATTGGATTCCCAAAATCCTATCAGCAGGATACCGGCTGATAAAACTACTGAGCTGCAAGCACATGCTACCATTTATGACAAAGGAAGGATTACTGCAAACGTAGAGCTGCAAGACCAGAAGCAAATTTTGAGCTACAGCTTATTCCCAGGCCTTGAAACCTAACAATTTGCCTGGTTAGAATTTAGAATTGCTTGGATCAATGACTTCATTTTCTTTCCCTTTTTTTTTTAAATTTTTATTTATGATAGTAACAGAGAGAGAGAGAGAGAGAGAGAGAGAGAGAGAGAGAGAGAGAGGCAGAGACACAGGCAGAGGGAGAAGCAGGCTCCATGCACCGGGAGCCCGATGTGGGATTCGATCCTGGGTCTCCAGGATCGCGCCCTGGGCCAAAGGCAGGCGCCAAACTGCTGCGGCACCCAGGGATCCCCCTTCCCTTTTTTAATTTAAGGACTTTATTTATTGATTTGAGAGTAAGAATGAGAGAGAGAAAGAAAGAAAGAGAGAGAAAGAGAGAGAGAGAAACACAAGCAATGGGGAGAGATAGAGGGAGAAGCAGACTCCCTGCAGGATCATGACCTGAAGTGGGGGAGAGGCGCAGAAGGAGAGGGAGAAAGAGAATCCTAAGCCAACTCTGCACTGAGCACAGACTGGACATGGTGCTCAATCTCAGGACCCTGAGATCATGACCTGAACAAAATCAAGAGTCTGACACATAACTGAGTCACCCAGGCACCCCCCCCTTCTTCCTTTTTGAATAAGAATAGAATTGGAATCCTATATGCCTGGGAAATAGATTGAGGAAAAGCAGTGCTTGATAAAACTCATCTAGTCATTTTGTGCTTACTGAATTGCAAAAAGAAAAGTCTGGAGACATGAAAACTTGTTAAGATGTAGATTTAATGAAAAACTAGAATGGGGAAGTGAGAATTTAAAGGATGAGATGAATACCAGAGATCTTATAAAGAAGAAAGTTGCCAGAACTTGATGACTGGAGCCTCAGTCTAGTTACTGGAAATTTGGAGGTCAGCCAAATTCTTCAAGGATGTATATTTGCATGCAAGTGTGAAGGACTTTATGAAACGTACTAAGGGCAAAGCATCATTCTCTGATTACTTTCTTCTCATCTGGTCCTTTCTATCCATATCCCTCACTGTGGATAAATCCAACTCATGTTTAAAGGCCCAACAAAGCCCCTTTTAATTCATTAAATTCTGTCTGACTCTTGTAGCCCTCATTGAGGGTCCCATTCTCTGAGCATAGTATATAACTTGGAACACAAGAATCTCATGGTACTCGGAGCAAAAATGCTTTTGTGGGTATTCAAGTTTAATCGACTATATATTGTATCTCTTTTTTACACATTTATAATGAACACTGGCATGTAAAGGCTCTGAGAATGGCCTGCAATAAAGAACCTTGTTTAACTTTGTTCAGTTCAATGTTTCCCAAATTTTTTTGGCAAGTCAGGGGCCACCTCTTATACTTACTTGTGTCTCAAGTGTCCAATTAATACATACATAATGAAAATTCAGTTGACATAGCCATTTCTATATAAGGATGCTTACATTCTACTTTGTATCTACAAATAAAGCTGTACTCTGCAAAAGACCAACAATAGAATATTCGTGTTTGTGTATTTACATAGATATTGTCTAACTGAAAGGAGAAATGAAATATTAAGCAAAAAATATATCACAATGCTTAACAATGAAATAAACTAAATGTATTAAAATGAATTGAATTTAATGTTAATAAAGTACATTTGAGAAATTCTTTTTACATCCCTTAGTTCTATACATTAACTTACCAATGGCAGCTTTGCCCCAGATTTGTACATGGAAGTCTGTTTTCCCTTTCGTGGATTTATTTAATATTTGAAGACTAGTTTTAAATCTGTGTTGTTGCTCATTTTTTTCATCTCCTTCCCAAGGATTCCATTCTTCACTTCCCAAAGTAGATTGTTCTGTTTTAAAAAGAGTAACAGTGTTTGTCAGTAAGGTGGACCTGCAGTTGTAGATGAATTCATGCCATTTAAATTAGATACGAGGGTGATAATTTCAGTTTTCCTAGAGGCAAAGCAACTGCATTTGGACTGGTCAAACACGTACAATTAAAGGAAATCAGAATTTAATCTTTATTAAATCTTTATTCTGAACGATCTTAGAATGTTAACAGGAGACACAAAATTCTCTCTCCCAGACGAAACCTTCTAAAAATCACTGGATAAGTTTCAATTTTACATTGACTGTATCTCTGAACACTTGACTGCAGAACGTAAGTTTTAGGTACTATTGTGCAAAAGTCCGAAAAGAGGGCGAGAGGAGTCGGAGTCTGATTCTGACACTATTTCAGATACTATTTATTGTGCAAAACTCTGAAAAGAGGGAGAGAGGAGTCTGATTTTTTTCTTTCTTTTCTTTTTCTTTCTTTTCTTTCTTCTTTCTTTCTTTCTTTCTTTCTTTCTTTCTTTCTTTCTTTCTTTCTTTCTTTCTTTCTTTCTTTTTTCTTTTTTTTTTCTTTTTAAGATTTTGTGCATTTATTCCTGAGAGACACACAGAGAGGCCAGGGACACAGGCCCAGGGAGAAGCAGGCTCCATGCAGGGAGCCTGACGCGGGACTCGATCCCGTGACCCCGGGGTCAAGCCCTGGGTCCGGGGAGGGCGGGCGAGCTCCCGGGAGGGGGGGGACGAGCTTCGGGGCGGGGGGCGAGGTCCGGGGAGGGCGGGGGGCGAGCTCCCGGGGGCGGGGGGCGAGGTCCGGGGAGGGCGGGCGAGCTCCCGGGAGGGCGGGCGAGGTCCGGGGAGGGGGGCGAGGTCCGGGGACAGGGGGCCGACACGGCCGCACACGCTCCCGGGCCCGGCCCGGCCCGCCGCCCTCAGCCGCAGGAGGTAGGAGCCCCCGGAGCCCCGGGCCCTCCCGGACCCGCCCCTGGGGCCCGCGGCCGCCCGGCGTCCTACCTCGGCCGCGCCTCTCCCGCGCGGGGGCCGCCCCCTTCCTGAGGCCCCGCGTAGACGCGGCCGGCGCCCGGCGGCGGCGCCCCAGGAAGACGTGGAAGGCGGCGTACAGGGAGAAGAGGCAGTACAGGGCGATGAGAAACGAGCAGAGCCGCTTCCGCGTCAGCCGCATCCCACTGCGGCTCTCCGTCGGCCACCGCCACCCCGGGCCCGGCCGGGGAGGACGCCGGCGCTCCGCCGCGGCCCTGCGGGCTCCGGGGGCAGGTGCAGGCCCCGGCCGCGGGGAAGGGAGTCGCCAGAATCGGCCCGCCCCCGCGCAGGCCCCGCCCCCGCGCAGGCCCCGCCCCCAACCCCAGGCCCCGCCCCGTGCAGGTCCCGCGCAGGCCCCGCCCCCGCGAGGCCCCGCCCAGGCCCCGCCCCCGCGCAGGCCCCGCCCAGGCCCCGCCCCCGCTCTCAGCTCCTTCCAAGCCTCCCGCCCTCTGCAGGCTTTTTTCTTTCTCTCGCTTTTTTTCCTTTTTTTTTTTTTTAAAGATTTTATTTATTTATTTGAGAGAGAGAGAGACAGAGAGAGCGACTGAGAGAGCACAAGCGTGGGGGAGAGGGAGAGGCAGGCTCTGCAGTGAGCGGGGAGCCAGATGTGGGGCTCGATCCCAGGACCCTGGGATCATGACCTGGGCACAGCCCACTGAGCCCCCCAAGCGCCCCCGTCTCTGGCTTTCCTACCGTGTGGGCATCCGTCTTTGGAACTGGGCATTGGGAGCCCACGCGCTGCTGCTCGACCTCCGCAGAGTGCCCACGGCCCCTTTCAACCCTGTCTTCCTCCCCACGTGCACACAAACTTATCTATTATCTGACCGTAAAGAAAAAACACCAAACAGACCAAAAATCCAAAACAGCACCCACCGTGATCCATGAAGGCAGGGTCCATGCTTTTGCTTTTGTTCCCAGCGCTTACCACAGGGCCTGCAACATTACAGAGGAATGAATATACATGTCCATTAAAAAATACTAAGTGGTAGAGGCCTGGCTGGCTCAGTCGGTGGTGTATGGGCTCTCCGTCTCCAGGTTGTGAATTTGAGCACCAGGTTGGGTGTACAGATTACTAAAAAAAAAAAAAAAATTAAAAGATTTTATTTATTCATGAGAGACACAGAGAGAGGTAGAGACACAGGCAGAGGGAGAAGCAGGCTCCCTGTTGGGAGCCCCATGTGGGACTCGATCCTGAGACCCCAGAATCATGACCTGAACCAAAGGCAGATGCTCAACCGCTGAGCCACCCAGGTGCCCTAAAAAAGAAAATCTTGAAAAAAAAAAAGTTAAGTGGTGGTCGTGGCACAACATCACGAATGTAACCAATGCCTGTCAGTGATACACTTAGAGATGGTTTGAATAGCAAACTTCATTATGTATACATTACAGCAATAAAAATATTTGAGAAAATTAAGTTTTATTACTGTGATATGACTGGAGTGCATGCAAGCATATAGTCTTTTGACAAACAGAGGCTGTCAAATTGTGTCAATCAACTTTCTTTGTCAAGCCCTTGTGAAGTTGGGTTATAATTTTTTGTCAGTTGCATTTAGTATTTTCTTGAAGTAATATCTATGCCCAACATGGGGCTTAAACTCATGACCTTGAGATCAAGAGGTCATTGCTCTACTGACTGAGCCAGCCAGGCACTCTGCGTCTAGCACTGTTTGTTCAACTTGTTCGGCAGTCTTGGTAGCCAGAGAGCTTGTAGGACACAAGCCCCGAGTAGGTCATCTGTGTCTTCACTTGCTGTGTCCTGGCTGATTCAACTCTCTAACCTGATGCAGTCTTCTTAACTTTTCTGGAAAAAGTTTCCATCTCCTCTGTTAGCAAACAACTTACCTTTCCAGAATTTTTTGTTCTTGGGGTCAGGCCTTTGTCTTCCATAGTGACATCTAGGTAATTTGATAAAGAAAATTTAAAAAAAAAAAAAAAAAGAAAATTTTATGGCTGGAAGGAAATCTAGGTCCAGAGGGGTGAGGTGACTTGACTAAAGGTCATACTTTCTTGGTATCTGAGCTAGACTAAAATTCCTGCATCTGTTCTCAGTTTTGTATTCTTGACATCATCTTAGCTATGTCCTGGGCCTTCATCTCATCTCATCTTTTTTTTTTTTTTTTAAAGATTTATTTATTTATTTATTTATTTATTTATTTATTTATTTATTTATTCATTCATTCATGAGAGACACACAGAGAGAGGCAGAGACACAGGCAGAGGGAGAAGCTGGCTCCATGCAGGGAGCCCAATGTGGGACTTGATCCCAGGATCCCAGGATCCCAGGATCACGATCTGAGCCAAAGGCAGATGCTCAACTGCTGAGCCATCCAGGCGTCCCTACTCTGTTTTACTTAACAATATCAGATCCTAGAGACAGACTTCTTGAGTTGAATTATAGATCTTAATGATCCAATTTCCAATTTGTCTCTGAACAATGTTTGATTGTTCCTCCAAATTAAGTCCATTATCAAAGGATGCCATGGTTGAGGTTATAAAACACAGGAGTACAAACTTTGAAGGCAGTTCCAAAGAAGTTCCCAAAGTACTTTGAGCACAATCAATGGAATAATTGTGTATTTCCAACCACGATATGTTCTTATTCAAAACTGCCACTAAGTGAAGGGGTGAAAATGCCTTTACTTACAGATTCTCATTTTCGGTCTTTTCTCCTAGAAAAATATGATGTGTTCTTTGTTTTATTTAAGATTTGGCTTTTGTTGTTGTCATTAAGAGTCTTTAGAGTAATATTTTAAAAAGAAAACCAAGCATTTTTAAATGGTAATAAAGTCATAATAATTTGAATTTGAAGTCATCATTGTTTAGAAGCAGTTAAGGCACAGTACTGAGGAAGTATCAGCTTTGAGTCATAGGAATCAAAGAAAACTTCATAATTTTCTAGCTAAAGGATGGTGCTACTATTTTTTTTAAAAGTAGGTTCCACACCCAATGTGGGGCGAGTTCAAGAGTCCCATGCTCTACCAACTGAGCCAGCCAGGTTGCCCCTGTGTTACTTCTGATATAGAAGGAAAACATGAGACAGAGAGCCATTTTTTCAGATGTGAATGATTTGCCTAAATTTTAAAGGAAACTCAGCAATTTCGATGAAAATAAAATGTTTATTATCAGAATTAGATGAGACTAGGGCAGGAAGAGTACATTGTCTTCAGTCACTAATCTGTACTGTATGACCTTAAGGCTAATAGCTGCTTAGTATGTGTTTGTAGATGGTAATGCATCGCCAGCCTTGGGTCACTCCACAAATTTACTTTTCATAGTGTCTCTGGTGCCTACAACAGGGTCTGGCATATTTTAGGTGGTTAGTGCATATTTGCTGGTTGAATTCTTATCAGTATTAAAAAATGAATTTATGTTACGGCTGATATATTTCTTAGCGAGGTAGATCTGGGAATTGAGGCCACCCATAGCCACATAACTTAAGTATCAGGACTGGGAACTCAGGCCATCTACACTAACGTGACTTTTTTCTTGTTTTAGTAAATTCTTGGTCAAGATGATAAGGCTGTAAATAACTAACATTGTTTATTTCAGGAAATTCCTGCAAACCGGTTAATCTGAATAAACAGCTCACTCCTCTTGGCGAATATTGTCTAGCTGAAATAGATGGTTTATTTGAGCAAATAGTTCACTTATAGAACTTATGAAATATTTTCATATGAAAAAAAATCTTAGTTATCAGGACTTGCTTCAAAATCATTGTAGTGGTGTGTGTGCACACCAGTTAGGGTGTCCACCTGTCTGGGTTTGCTCAGGACTACAGAGATGCCTGGGATGCTAAATTTCAGTGCTAAATCTGGGAAAGTGCCAGAGAACCAAGGACAAATTGACCACCATACCACCAGCCCTAAGCTATTATGTCAAAAACTTTGCTCAATCCTGAAAATAATTCCCTGTCTTAAAAAAGAGTCCTAAGCCATTTTTACTCAGACTCCCATATCCTATGAAGTATCACTTGCTATCTTCCTCCTTCTGAGGCTACTAAGCTTCTGTCAAATCACTGTTCTCCCTTACTGGGGTATATTTAATACATTTAGCTTTTCTTAATCACCAAGTTATTTTGGTGGTGTCGTGGGAAGGTGGCAGTTGTTTTATGTATATTTTTCTTTGGCCTATCTTTTCTGTAGTAATGGCAATTATCTAAGGATAGAGAGTATCTATTTTATGACTACATAAAACACCCACTGTATCAATGTACACTCATGTGCTACTAATGGTTCTACTATTGAGAATGACATGCGAGTTAAAACTAATATGGGGTTGAGGTTGACTTGAGTAGGGAAGAGGACCATACAAATGGAGGTGGTGTTAATTAATTAATTAATTATTTATTTTTAAATTAATTTATTCACGAGAGACACAGGCAGAGTGAGGAGAAGTAGGCTCCATGCTGGGAGACCAATGCGGGACTCGATCCCAGGAATCCGGGATCACTCCCTGAGCCAGAGGCAGACGCTCAACCACTGAGCCACCCAGGTGTCCCTAAGCCACCCAGGCATCCCAGAGGTGTTGTTTCACTTTAAACTACAAATGACTGTACAATTTGAAAATGAATTATGGTTATGTATTTAGGTTACAAAGGAATGAATCTTTTAATTGATCTAAATATAGCAGATTTTTTTTTTTCTCATTGTCTTTATATGTGAGCTAGGGCTGAGAGCTGCTTTCTGTGTATTACTGTAATCTCCTCAGGCTGGAATGGGTGAATGGAAAGAGAGAGAAAGACAAAGAGAATTGGTGGGGAGTGAAGCAGTGTGGAAAAAGAGATGAAGTAAAGAACCCTCAGAGTTTGGAACTCAAGGGATACAGAACTAGACCTGGGAAGGTAAAATGCAGGAGGGGAGGTACAAAGGAACATGAGATGAATTAAACTAAAGCAAGTCTAAAAATTTTATTTGGTGAAATTTTCTTCTCTGTCTGCCAAGAAGAAGGATTATTAATCAACAAAATATTAAGAAAGAAGTCCTAATGCTTTCTGCCAGCTGCGAAAGAAATTGGACACATTTATTCTTAGAAATCCACAGTACAAATTTCTTGTGATACCTGGTCAAAATTCTTCCCTAAGTTTATCAATGTTTCAGTAATACTGAAAAAGTGGACTAACTACTCTGAGAGAAATTTTTTCAGCGTGGCTGGCCAAAAGCCTTTGTTTCAAACAGTTTTGTTGTTGTTGTTTTTACAGCCAGATATTTCTAGTAGGGATTGGCCATATAACAACCTGTAAATCATTAACTATAGCTATATTAGATTTATATATAGGATTTATATAGGAATCAATTCCAATAAAATACATTTTTTTTTCCTATGGAGGTATGATGCTAGTACAAATAAATGTAGAAGGTCTACTGAAATTTATTGACATTGGGAAATAGTGAGCAAATTGTAATTTTTTTTCCTTCTGAAGATTTATCTATTTATTTGAGAGAGAGCATGAGTAAGTGGGTGGAGAGGGGCAGAGGAAGAGAGAGAAATCTCAAGCAGACTCCCTGTTGAGTATGGAACCCTAGGCAGGGCTTCATCTCAAGACCTTAAGATCACAACCTGAGCCAAAATCAAGAGTCAGACACTTAACCAATCGAGCTACCCAGGCACCCCAAATCGTAATTTTAAAAAAGATTTTAGTTATTTATTTGAGAGAGAGAGGGAGAGAGAGAGAGAGAGAGAGAGAGAGAGAGAGAGAGAGAGAGAGAGAGAGAGAGAGAGAGAGAGAACAAGCACGGGGAGCCGCAGAGGGAGAGGGAGAAGCAGGTTCCCTACTGAGCAGGAAGCCAGGGCTCGGTCTCAGGATACCGGGATCCTGACCCAAGCAGAAGACAGACACTTAACCGACTTAGCCACCAGGGGGCCTGAAAATTCTAATTTTTTTTAAACAACCAACTAAACAACTAACAAAAGTCAAACAAACACAATTAGAATTTAACATTTAGAGACAACAGAACCCAGAGGTGACACGGAAGGTAGATGAGTAGAAACAGATTCTGTGCAAACAGCACTTCCTTAGCCAATCTTTCCCTCACTCCTGCCCCTGCCCCTAGTTCCTGCCCCTGCCCCCAGTAGCCTCTGAGCTCTATGTACAACTTCATCACTGCTGTAATGTTTCATTACAATTTTTGTTTATGTATTAAATGTAACACACTATTCAAAAGCAATTTAAGATTTTTACTTTTACATGCATAAATGCTGTGGGTATCTTTGGGCTCTGTTTTACTACAAGCTCTCTGGGTGGGCATCATAGCCACAGAGAGTGATTCATGGCAGGTAGAACCCATGCGGCTCCATCTCTAATTTACCACTGATTTTATTTGCATTTGCTAGTTTTCTAATAATAGCTAGGAGAAGTCTCCTGAAGAGCCCTAAGAGTGATACAAGTGTTTTAACCTCTTTTTGTGTTATTTAGTTAAACCTTTCTGTGTTTTTTGCTCATCTCATTTTTGTGCTTGCAAGAATGTTGACATTTGGTATATTCCTCAATTTTGACTCCTCCCATCACAAGGTCTTGATGGCTTGTTCATATTTCATTAAATCCATCAACGTCATGCATTTGTATTTCTATTAACTCAACTTGATCACGTTTTCCCCCACTAATACATGCTTCCAACTAATACTGCACATCCAGTAGTCTGAGGTTTACTTTTATTTTTAAAAACTCAGCTGTGTTTGTTTTATACCAGGGTTACTTCTAGCTACTTCAAATGGATTGGATAGCGTTCCAGCTCTTATTAGGCCCTAGAACAGTTTATAGAGCATAGAAAAATACTTAATCCTTGACAGTTTCATTGTATTTTCCACTAATACTCCCTGGCCCTAGAACTATTTTTGAAGAAAATTCTTTAATAACATTTCATTGGTTTATTTATGTTTGTAATACTTCACGAGTCTGTTTTGGCACTTTTAATTATCCAAGAGAACAATTTACTTCATCAGGATTGAAAAATATTCAGATATATCCCTTTTCTAAATTCTGATTTCTCTTTTGGGAGGGTTTCTTTTATATTAAAATTTTCAGATTTTATATTTGATTATTATTTGTTTTCCCCTCTGTTTCCAACCATCTTTAGATTTATCAGTTGTTTTATTTTATTTTGCAATGACTAGATTGTGCATTTTTTCTTCCTTCCATTTTCTTATTTGTTTTACCTTTTCCCTAGCTTTTTCAATTGGAAAGTTAGTTTAAATTTTTTATAATTCCTTCTTAATAATGAAATCATAGAAACCTATTAATTTATTTCTACACCACTGGTCATATTTAGAAAGTGCAATATTTTTAATCTTTGCTATTTGGGTTTCTATTTAATCTAGTAGTGATTACAGGAGAGTGTGGGGGTATTTTCTTTTTTTCTTTTAAAATATTTTATTTATATTAGAGAGAGAGAGAGCGCGGGGAGGGAGGGAGGAACAGAGTAGAAGGAAGAGAGAATCTGAAGCTGACTCTGCACGCAGCACAAGCTAATGTGGGGCTCAATCCCAGGACCATGAGTATGACTTAAGCGGAAACCAAGAGTGAGATACTTAGCCCACTGAGCCACCCATGTGTCCTGAGAGTATGGGGCATTTTAATTACCAAGTAGTAAACATTTAATTTGGCTTTTTAATTTTACCAATGTGATGGCTAAAATGATAAGCATTAATAAGCATTTCTCTGGTTAATAGTGTGGTTAAGTATCTTTTAATATATTTATTTTTATTTTCCTCTTCTGTGAATTGTCTGTTTATTGTGAAAAGTCTTCTAATCATTGCTTATTTTTAAATTTTGATCATGGGCTTCTTTATTTACTTTATGTTGCAATCCTTCGTTTTTAATATCTATGACAAAAGCATTCTTCTGATTTTTGGCAGGTCAATTAATTTTATTTTTATTATCTTTTATTGTAAAGACATTCTAAATTTGAACATAGCTAAATTTATCAATCATTTATAGGTTGGTATGTGTGCATGTGTGTATGCATTCTTTTTTTTTAAGATTTTATTTTTAAGTAATTTCTGCACCCAGTGTGGGACTCGAAACACAACCCTGAGATCAGGAGGTGGATGCTCCACTAACTGAGCCAGCCAGGCATCCCCTGCATGTGTGAATTATCTCTGGGTAATTCTGTTGGATAAGTCTGTTAATTAAAATCATATTGGATTCCTAGAATAATTTGGGTAGAGTTGACATGTTGCAATATTGAGTCTTCCCACTTGTACATATTACAAGTTATCTCAGTAATAATTGATACATCACCCTTAAATGAGTGACCTGCAATGCCTCCTCTGCAACATCAGGCTTTCTTGTATGTGTGGATCTAGTTCTGATTTCTTTGACTTTCCTGTCATTTCTATGACTGTAACCATTTCAGTTACTATATACTACCTGTCTCAGTTACCATGGCTGTATGATAAGGCCTCATATTTCTAGGACAAGTCTCTAATCTGTTCTTTTCTTTTTAAAAATTGTCTTGGCTGTTCTTGGCACTTTGCTTTTCTCTGTACATATTAGATTTAGCCTGTCAAGTTTCACTAAAAAACCCTCTTGAATTGTAGTTGGAATTTCATGGCATTTATAGACTAATCTAGGGATAATTGACTTTGTAAGTCTATTTATGGGCATTCAAACTGTGCTCAATTTAATTCTATTACAGGCAATGCTGCAGTGTTTGTCCCCTTGTGGCCATGCGTGATATGCTCTGGGACACAGCTCCTGATATATACCTGTCAATGGACAAATGTGAAAAACATAATATTGAGGGACAAAAATGAAGCACAAAAGGAAATGTATATAGTAAGATACCATTTAGGTTCAACTTAATGTCTTCCCACAAAGCTTTATAATTTTACCCATAAAATTTGCATATCTTTTATGGGTTTTTGTTTTGAAAAAAATTATTGATGTTAAAGAGAGCATGAGCAAGGGGAGGGCCAGAGGGAGAGAGTCTTCAGCTGACTCCCCAGTGAATGCAGAGCTCAATGTAGGCTCTATCTCATGACCCTGAGATCATGACCTGTGCTGAAACCAAGAGTTGAAGGCTTAACCAACTGAGCCACCCAGTTGCCCCTAAATACTAAAATGCTTGAAGGCCTTCAGAACCCTTGGACTGATTTACATCAATAAGAGGACCTGTTTTTGATGTGGTAAAACAAATGTGTTCATCTCTGATTACAATTTCAAGCTCCTCTGGCCAACTCTGTCAGAGGGAGTAACAAAGCTTCATCTTCTTTTGTAATTTTGCTGCCATCAATACTTCTCTTCAGTTCCTCCATTACATTCTTGTGCATACAAGCCTTCTTTCTAATCATGACACCATCTTTGTAACTGCTGTTGTTGGCATAGCTAACCTTTCTGTCCAGAAACTCATGTCCAAACTTTGCCCTCACGTCCTCCAATATAACACAGGTAGAAATCATTGGCTACAGCCATTTCTGTTTCGTCTTTTTGTTTGGGTTTACAACTTAAATCACCCATTTATTTTTATCTTTTTAATTTAACTTTACCTTAGGTTTGCCTATCAAGCAGCACATAGTTGGTTTGTATTTTTTAGCTAGTATTTGCCTTTTATCATGGGACTCTAAGGCTTTCGTTCATGTGGTTGTAATTGCTATGTGTAGTCTTTTGCTGTCTTGCTTTTTATCTTTTGTGCAACCTTGTTCTTTCTTCTGTGTTTGATCTTCGCTATATAGATTTTCTTTAATTTGCTTTTATTGTTTCCAATGGTCAGGAAGAAATTCTGTACCTGTTTTAATTTTATAATAGTTGTTACAAGTTTTGTTTTTAGTGAAAAAAAGTTTTTAGCCTGTATTTCTAGTTATCCAGGTAAAAACAAAATCATATGATGTGTTTTGCTCTTTTTCTTCCTAGTTTTTGTGAGAATAACTGGGTTTAGACTCAGATGCCTTTGAATGATTTGACATTCTACATTCTATTTTTCAGTACATGGCAGTGGTAGAAGGTATTATTGTTTACCAATATTTGTATTCCTTCCTCAGAGGAGAATATATATTCTTGGCCTGTTGAATGACTTGAGGTGTGAATAGAATTTGCTTTGGCTAATAAAACTTTGAGCAGAAGCATTGTGCAGTACGTTTAGGCAGAAGCTTAGGAGACCATTTTCTCTCTGCTGTCACTGTGACTGGCATGTTCTCGATGGTTCCTTTGCCCTCATCCTGGGTGCTGCTGGACTGAGGGTGACTATTATGCATAGCTCCACTGTCGATCAGCTGGGGACATATACTGCTGTGAGAAAAACTAACGTCAGGTGTTATTGGCCACTAAGAGTTTAGGATTGTTTGTTACCTCAGCATTACTTGGCTTCTGCTAACTGATACAATTATGTTTGGAGAAGTATCTGACAAGAGCTTGGGAATTTGTTTGCCTTCAGAGAATGAATCTAGTAAAACTATCCACAATGTGGTGATTTGTTAATTTTGGTTTTCAAGCAAGAGATTGTTTGTAAATGTCTTCTGGAATATCCAAGAACTGTGCTGGGGCAAAGCAGTTATGCTTCTGAAGGACAGGGATTAGCAGTCTTCTTAAGAGATACAGGTAGACTCTTTTCCTCTCTGGCTGCTTGAAGCTCAGCCGCCATCATGAACGACTCAGTAACTATCCAGACCAGGAAGTCCATGACCAACCAACTACTTTAGTAAGAACAGATGGTTATTGATGTTCTTTGTCCCAGGAAGGCAACATTACCTAAGACAGAAATTCGGGAAAAACTAGCCAAAATGTATAAGACCACACCAGATGTTATATTTGTATTTGGATTCAGAACCCATTTTGGTGGTGGCAAGACAACTGGCTTTGGCATGATTTATGATTCCTTGGATTATGTAAAGAAAAATGAACCCAAATATAGATTTGCAAGACATGGCCTGTATGAGAAGAAAAAGACATCAAGAAAACAGTGAAAGGAATGCAAGAACAGAATGAAGAGAGTCAGGGGGTACTGCAAAAGCCAAGTTGGTGCTGGTGAAAAGAAGAGCTGGAGATTGGACAACAGAAGGAGTAAAGATTCTGCAGTGGCTTTATCTGTGGTGATTGTGCAGATTTTTCATGAGAGGATTAATAAACTACGAACTTAAAAAAAGAAAAAGAGATACAGGTAGAGACGCCCTTGAAAACAAAGTATTCAACAATGAAGAGTTTTATCTGTATCCTGCAGGCAGCAGGAATCTGGTGGATAGTGTTAAGCACTCATTTATTCATTCAACCAGTAAGTGTTGCCCAATGACTAAGTGCTCAGCACTATTTTTAGTGAGGGTACCAGGTGTGAGCAAAATGAGTTCATGCTCAAATGGACTTTTCTTGTGGCAAGATGACAAGTCATGTGCCAGACACTGTGATAATACAAACATAGCCAACTCAACAGTCTCCCACAGGACTATCCTTGCTTATTGCCTTAACGTTGACTATGAGAAAGTTTTGATCAACAGTTGGTGGTGTAATTCATCCCACAAGTATGTACAGTTGTGGAACTATGTGCAAGATATGTAACACAGTCAGCCTAAAAATACAACATCTGAATGATTGGGGCCAATTTTTCAGTTTAAACTAAAAATATTACAGGCTTGAAATGTGTCTTGTGATTAAAATAAATGTTGATGAAAGGAATTATTTATTTATTTATTTATTTATTTATTTATTTATTTATTTATAAAAGATTTTATCTATTTGAGTAAGAGAGAGAGAGAGTGAAAGAGAGCATAAGCAGTGGGGAGGGGAAGATGGAGGGGGAGAAGCAGACTCCCTACTGAGCAAGGGAGCCCCACATGGGGCTTGATACCAGGACCCTGGGGTCAGGACCTGAGAAGAAGGCAGATGCTTAACTGACTGAGCCACAGGTGCCCTCATGAAAGGGATTTAAATAATCTTTGTAATAGATTTTGTGTTCTTTGCTCTGACGCTGTAGCTGCTTAAGTTAGCAAAAATAAAAAAATGTTAGGTAACAGAAACGGAATTGTCCAAAGAAAATCCCTTGAAAATTTTGAAATAAGCCAATACTGTCAAGATAAATTATTCTAAAAGGCAGAAAGGAAACTGCAATTAAAGAAAATGAACAGACGAGGGAGCTGCAGATAGAATTTTAACTATATGAACGCAACAGTTTTTGTATTAAGAGATTTCTGATATATACCAATATAAATGATCACAGTCATTAAAAATTGTATTATGCATAAAAATGACATATTTCTGTATCTGTGAATTGGTAGCGTTTGCTTGGGGGAAAATGCAACAGAGTAAATGCTAGATTTGTGATGAAAGATATTTGCATTCAGAAATGTTTCTTTTATAAGGAAACCATGTTTCCAAGATTACTCCAATCTGGGGGAAAAACTGAATAATACAACACTTTAAAAAGAAGAAGGATTTCTCTGGCTTTGCCACCATCCACTCTGCATAGACACGTATCTGAAAAGTGGTTTTCGTGTGATGTGCTATGATATTTATTTGCCTTCTCTTTCACTGTTTTGCTGATCATAACTTCTGTGTGCAGCACCTAGGTAAGGCCATTACTAGTGGTTCTGAGAGATGTCTACACTGATACTGCCCTGCTGTATTGATATAAGTTGTGCTAATATCTGTGCCAAGGGCCTTTTGTCACTGCCAGTAGTGCTGGCATGGTACCCATTGACTCTACAAAATATTGTCACAAATGCTACTTTTCCATAGCTCCCTATTCTCTACTCATTTTTCATCCTAAATAGATCTCTTTAGTCTTATTTCCATCAGGCCTCAGAATATGTCCAGTCTTGCTTAAAACCCAGAATAAAGGCAATTTAGAATCAAGCTTGAATCTCAAAAACTTTTAGGGCAATTTTATTGTTATTCTTTGCAAAAGTCAGAGACAGAGAGGGGCCCCCTACTGGTGAGTAAATCTGAGACAATATCTAGTCTGAATTTGCTCATGGAAGTAAGGATTTCCAGTAATTATTTCCCAAATCATTATCTAGAATTTTTCTCATCCTTCAAATACATAAACAGTGCTGTGCTATGCTGTTTTGCTGTTTTCTGGTCTCAGATCAATTCTATTCTATGTGCATGAACAAGTTTAATTTAGGCACTACTTACCTCTAAAAAGTAACTTATGCTCTTTGGAATGTATATAAAATTCTTTCTTTGTCTTTTATAATACAGTTGTCCATTCATATCTCACATTTCTATATCATGTCTTGTGAGCAAAGGCATTGGCCATCTTTGCTCTGGACTTTGTTTCAAGCAAACAGCTTTGGAAGATGGAAATAGTGTCTTCTTCTGGAACAAAAGCAGGGCTGCTCCCTGTCCAGTATCAGAAAGATAATGATTTAATTTGGGGCAAAGAGTTCAGGCAGGCTTACCACCCTTTATAAAAGGTTTCTATGCTTGATAAAAACATGCTTCATGTGCAGCATCCTCTTTTAACCTCCACCCCCGTACATGTACATATATTTTGATTATGCTGGTGGATCATGCCTCGTTGTATGCATTTGTCAAACCTCATCAACACTTAAAATGAATGCATTTAATCATATTAAATTGTACCTGAATAAAATTGATTTAAAAGATGTGGCACCTATAACAGAACAGAAAAGAACTGAACATAGTGAATCAGGTTGATTACTCACTGGCAAGAAGTAGAACTGGGCTGTTCTCTACTTTGGTGTATGCTCTATTGAGCTTCCATGAATTTTATTGGTGGAGTATGCAAAAATCTTTATTGGGCAACCACAGTGTGCAGAGTGCTGTGCTATGAAGTAGATGGTATCTGCCTTTTGAAATATCCTCAAATTACCAAACAGAAACAATACGAATAGGTCATATGAAAATAGAATAGACAATAAGCACTATACTTTTCTGCCTCACCTATGAAGTTACAAAGAATGTCAGTAGCAATTATTGGGAAGCACAAATTCCTTTTTTAAAAGATTTTATTTTTAAGCTATCTCTTAAAATTAAAACTTGAACCCAACATAGGACTGGAAATCACAATTCTGAGGTGAAGAGTCGTATGCTCTATCGACTGAGCCAGCCAGGTGCCCCAATACAAACTACGTTTTAAGAGATTGGTTATAATAGTTCAACTAAAGAATAAAGAATACTTGTATTTAGATAGTTTGGAATTAGAGTTAAGTAACAGAAAATGTAAGCTTGTAGGATTATCTGGTTTATAAGGTTTTTGAACCATAATCCCTTTTAGGGAAAAAAATATCTGTGATTCTATTACTATGAATACTTTTAACTGCATTCAGCCAACATTATGTGGGCTTTCGGTCCATGAGTAATAGCTGACATTACCTCTTGTACTCAAAACACATATTATGTATGTTTTACTAAAAATATGTTTTGTGCAATCATGTGCGCAAAAAGCCACTAGAACAAAGGGAACTTGCTGTGGAAGAGTGATTCGCATTGGAATTCCTCACAGGAAGAAAATGAAAGGTAAAATCTTCTGCAGGATTTATTCTGTTTATGCTGCCTTCTTAGGAAGAACTGTTGATAACCACCTGTTTCGCATTAGGATATAGATGGATCTTGAGGTATTAGAAGTTTTTCCAATTAAATTTTATTTTGTTTCTTTTCTTTTTTTTGTTTCTTGAGGAGATTTGTAAACTTCTAAACTCCTCTTTTGTTGGCAGTGAGATGACTTGAATGAGGAACAAAATCAATGATTTTTCTGAGGAAGAAATGAAATATACTTTAAAGAAGTTTTAAAACATTGAGATTTAATTGACATATAACGTACAAGTTTTAGGTGTACAACATAATGGCTTGGTACATGTATGTATTGCAAAATGATTACCTGAATAAGTTTAGTTAACATCCATCACTGCATGTAGTTATGCATTTTTTTTCCTATGGTGAGAATTTTTAAGATCTACTTTCTTGGCAACTTTCAAATATACAAACACAGACTATAGTCACCATGCTGTACATTACATCTCTAGGACTTATCTATCTGGAAGTTTATATCTTTTTTTTTTTAAGATTTTACTTATTTGATGGAAAGAAAGAGAGAAAGTACAAGTAGGCAGAGTGGTAGGCAGTGGGAGAGGGAGAAGCAGACTCCCCACTGAGCAGAGAGCCTGATGTGGGCCTCAAATCCAGGAGCCCTGAATCATGACATGAGCTGAAGGCAGACACTTAACCGACTGAGCCACCCAGGCACCCCAGAAATTTGTATCTTTTGACCACCTTCACCCATCTACCCCAGCTCCTACCCTCTGTCTCTGGCAACCACTAATCTGTTCTCTATATCAATGAGCTCCTTTTTTTTTTTTTTTTTTTTTAGATTCCACATATAAGTGAGGTCATATAGTATTTGTCTTTCTCCGTCTGATTTATTTCACTTTGTAGAATGCCCTCAAAGTTCATCTATGTTGTTGTGAATGACAGGATTTCCTTCTTTTTTTATGGTGGAATAATATTCCACTATATTATTGCATACTGTTGGTGGGACTGTAAGTTGGAATAGCTACTATAGAAAACAGTATGGAGGTTCCTCAAAAAATTAAAACTTGAACAACCCTATGGTCTGGCATTTATCCAAAGGAAACAAAATCACTAACTCAAAAAGATATCTGCACCCCCATGTTCACTGTAGCATTACTGACATTAGCCAAGACATGGAAACAAACTAAGCAGTCATCAACAGATGAATGGATGAAGAAAAAAAAATATACACACATATATACACACAGACACAAAAATTCACATTATTCTGATTGTCACACATAGTTGCACACTGTCAAACACACTTAATGCCTTATCCAGAGTAATGACCTTGTAATAATAATTTGCATGTGGCCAAACTAGTTTCCATATTTTCTTTTCTTTTAAAAAATTATTTATTTATTTATTCATGAGAGACACAGAAAGAGAGAGGCAGAGACACAGGCAGAGGGAGAAGCAGGCTCCATGCAGGGAGCCCGACGTGGGACCCCATCCCAGGTCTCCAGGATCATGCTCTGGGCTGAAGGCAGCGCTAAACCGCTGAGCCACCCGGGCTGCTCAAGTTTCCACATTTTCTGATAAAAGACATTGGATAGGAGAGTATAAATACATTTACTGCTTGGCAATGATTATAAGATTTAACAAGTAAGTATTGTCTTTCAGGGATTTGAAGTGGACATTTGTGAATAGAGATATCCCACGCCCCCCCGCCCCAGGTCTTTGGATGCTATAAGAAATAGGTACTCCAGCTGGAAAGCTTTAATTTCAAACATGTGTGATTGTAGTTGATAGCATTATGGCTCCTAAGAAGATTCATAGCCCCTAATCCCTGGGACTATGAATATATTACCTTACATGGTATAAGGAAACTTTGCAGATATAATTAAGGTTACTAATCATTTGATGTTAAAAAAGGGAGATTCTTGGATTTTCTAGGTAGATCCGACACAAACACATGAGCCCTTTATTCAGAAGAAGGCATAAAAGGAAGTCTGAGATGCAAGAGAAGTTAGGTTGATTTGAAATTCTAGAAGGATGTGGAGCACTGTTGCTGGCTTTGAAGGAGAGGGCACAAGTCAAAGACAGTAGGCACCCCCTAGAAGCTGCGAATGACCGCTGGCTGGCAGCGAGTAAGGAAATGTGGACGATTGTGTCAGCAACCTGAATGAGCCTGGACATGGATTCTCCCTCACTGTCTCCAGAAGAGTCCAGGCCAGACAGCATCTTGATGGGATTTTAACCTAAGGATTCATCTGCGTGCCCCTGGAATTCTAGCCTCCTAACTGTGAGATAATAAAAGGGTGTTGTCTTGGGGCACCTGGGTGGCTCACTGGTTAAGCGTCTGCCTTTGGCTCAGGTCATGGTCCTGGGGTCCTGGGATCAAGTCCTGTATTGGGCTCCCTATGGGGAGCCTGCTTCTCCCTCTGCCTGTGTCTCTCCCTCTCTCTGTGTATCTCTCATGAATAAATAAATAAAATCTTTTTTTTAAAGGGGGTGTAGTTTTAAGTCACTAAATTTGTGGTAATTTGTTACAGCAATAATAGGAAACAAATATACTGGCCATGTGTAGAGGTTGGAAAGATGGCCACTGGAGCTGCCATGATTAAGCTGCCTTCTAAGAATGAACTCAGTTTAAGAAAAGAGAAAGTTGGAGTACTCAGGGTTTTCCTTTGGCAGTGTGTCAGCATCAGAAGATCGAGACAATTTTGAGTATATAGATCTTTGTATCTACTCAAATTGCTTGCCAGTTTGGCTCTTTGGACGCACACTTAAACTTCAGTTTTGGGGGCGCCTGGGTGGCTCAGTAGGTTAAGTGTCAGTCTTTGGTTCAGGTCATGATCCCAGGGTCCTGGGATAGAGCCCTGTGTCCAGGTCGGATTCCCTGCTCAGTGAGGAGTCTACTTCTCCTTTTTTCCCTCTCCTTCCTCCTTTCCCTGCTTGTGCTTTCTTTCTCTCTCTCTCTCTCTCTCTCTCAAATAAATAGTTTAAAAAAAATAAACCTTAGTGTTCAATAAAGAAGTAGTTAAAAAAAACTTGAGCTATTTTGCAAAAATTTGCATAAGACCCTGAAGCTATTCATGGTCCTTTTTCTATTTTTTATTATTCTAAAGATTTATTTATAGAGAGAGAGAGAGAGAGAGAGAGCGAGCATTGGGGAGGGGCAGAGGGAGAGAGAGACTGTGCTGAGCTTGGAGCCTGACTTGGAGCTTATTCTCATGACCCAGAGATCTTGACCTGAACCAAAACCAAGAATCTGATGCATTGCTCCACTCAGGCACCCCTATTTTGCTTTGTTTTTATAGCACGTGTATCAGCCTTTAGCAAAACTGAGTTAAAGTTACGTTCCTTACAGGAAGGTTTCTACCGACACATGCAGACACTCACAGTGTGCAGAGAAGGCTGAGCAACGAAAAAGCCACTTCAGAGAAGACTCAGTGGAGGAACATGTTTCTAGACTTCCCATTGAATCCATGGTGATCTCAGTAGCTTTAGAATTACAGTATTTATATGTTGCTGATCTCTCTTTTTTTTTTTTGAAGATTTATTTATTTTAGGGAAAGAGAGTGAGCAGGGGTAGAAGGGCAAAGGAAGACAGAGAGAGAGAGAGTCCAAGCAGACTTCCCGATGAGTGTGGAGCTTGACAAGGGACTGCATCTCATGATCCTGAGATCATGACCTGAGCCCAAATCAAGAGTTAGACATTTAATGGACTGAGCCTCCCAGGTGCTCTATGTTGTTGGCTTTTACTTAAGTTGTATAATTTCTCAGATAAACTAAAATTATTGAACAAGATGGTATAAAAATCTGTATGCCAAGCTTTGAAATATATGACCTAAGTGTAAGATTGGAGACCATGCCCTAACTCACATTAAAAGGTACTGGAATCCAGCACTGCTTAAAATTTTTAAATATTGAAGCAATTACATATTTTGGTCTAAGGGGGCTTCTTTTGATTCAAAATCTTGTATTCCCCAAGGGTAATAGAACTTAGCTTCATGCTATTTATATGTTGAACTTGGGGCTATAGAAATTTCTTTTACCAGAAGTAAGAGGCATTAAATAGATATGGAAAAGCCCCACAAAGTCCTGAGGAAAAAGATCTCCAAGTGACTTATACGGAAATCTGGAAATGATTTATGAAATCTTGGCTAGGTTGTGTGTATATGTATGCAAACTTTCCTAATCCTTTTTAAAATTTTTTTAAAAATTTATTTATGATAGTCACAGAGAGAGACAGAGAGAGAGAGAGAGAGGCAGAGACATAGGCCGAGGGAGAAGCAGGCTCCATGCACCGGGAGCCCAACATGGGATTCGATCCCGGGTCTCCAGGATCACGCCCTGGGCCAAAGGCAGGCGCTAAACCACTGCGCCACCCAGGGATTCCTCCTAATCCTTATTTTACTGTTGTGGGTTGCTTTTGCCAAAAGTTGCAAAATAAAACTTGTTTATGTGGACAAAGGAGCTTTCTAAAAATGTAGTTTCAAGTAGGAGATTCGGGATTACTGGGGTAATTCCAGGAAAGAGGGAAACAAGGTAGAGATGCAGAAGAAAAGTGGAGACATGAAGAAAGCGCAGAATATCTGGGAAGCAAGGAGCACTCTGCATTGCAAAGCTTCTGTTGAAAGAAATGAAAGCTATTACTGGGACCAGTTAGATTGTTAGTCAGGATTCAGTGCAGGGAACAGAAACCACCCTAGATAATCAAAGCAATAAGGAATTTAATACAGGGGATTAGGTACTTCCAAAATTTTTAGAAGAGACTAGGAGCAGAAACTAGGCCGGGTCTCCAGAAAATGTCTTCAGAATAGTAGAGAACTGGTCTACAGGGTTGCTACCATCATGAGGCCACATAAAGGCTGTGCCAAAGTCAAAGCTGTTACCTCTAATGCTGTGCTTTCCTCTGGATACTTAGGAAACCAAAAAAATGGATCCTTCTAGCTATGCATAGCTTCTACTTGTAGGGATTCAGCCCAAGATACTCCTGCTTCCACCAACTTGCCTTTAAATACCCAGGAATCTGAAATAGTCATTTCCAAAGTAATATTTGCTAGTGGATTGCCAAGAATTGACTGGATGATGACCTGACTGGTTTCTGCCCTTTGAATTTTGCCCATTGCCATAGCTTGTGCAGAAAGCCTTAGGTCTAAGGGGGTCAGAGTAATACTTTCAGCTTTCTGGTTTCTCCAGCTGCAAGACAAGTGGATAAGACTTTGTGAGCCAGTCCACAACTTCCACACATTTCTCAACTTCGTAGAAATCTGGAGACACGCAACGAAGGAATTTAACTCAATCTTAGACAGAAAAATAGCTCAATATAGAGTGCCTACCATAGTTCATGAATACTTAAACCACTTTTACATATAGTATCTTGCTCAATTGTCTCAATGACCCTATGAGAAATTATCTCCTATTTATATAGGAGGAAATTGAGGTACAGAGAGGTTAAATTACTGGACAAGTGTCACAGAGCCAGTAGTTTGAATTCATGAATGACGTTCTTTGATACTACATCATACTGCTGCTTCTTTAAATTTTTTTTAATTTAAATTCATTTTGCCAACATATAGTATAATACCCAGTGCTTGTGTTATACTGCTTCTTGAAGACAGAATCGAGGTAGGATACCTGGAGATGTTAATGCTTCAGTTAAGCAGGAGGATGAATAGTAGTTTTTCAGGTGAGGGAGATAGGAAAAAGCCTTGGTGGGAAAGCTATGGAGATATGATGGAGCACGACTCATTCAGTAAACTGCTGATGGTCTTGTTCAGCTGCTTTGTATGGTGTGGGATGAAGTAGCAAAAGACGGCATTACAAAGGCAAGCATGAAATCAATCCTAATAGGCCTCTGAATTTTGCTGAGACATTTGAATTTTAAACTGACTGGATTTTCAGTCAGTTTTTGAAAGATTAATATAATTACATCATGGACTATGCATTAAATGGGGGTAAGACAGTAGTTGTTTAGGAATTGATATTGTCTGGATGAGAAATGAAGAGAGGGTGGAAGAGCAAGAGGACATAAGGAAAATGTAGATAGTAGGATCACAGCTACATAGTGACCAATGGGAGGTAGAGGAAAGACTGGGATTATCCCCACATTTCTGGTTCCAGAACCATTCATTCGGTCATGGAGGGGAGGAGGGAGCTAGGTAGGTTCCATTCTTGGTGATGCTGAAATTGAAGTACCTGTGGAGTATGACTGGAAATTGAGGATAGATCCCTGACTCTAGCCACCGAAAGTGAAAAATAGAACCAGAAACATTCTGACTGTAAAGCCTCTGCCCTGGACAGCCCCGGGAGGAAAACAAATCTGCAAGCAATCTGTAGCTTATGGGGAGGTTATTGGGTTAATGTTTTTAGGCATCCCTCAGATGCATCTTCTCATCGTGGATAAAGAGAGATATTCATCAATCCTCTTGAGAACTATGAAGACTAAATACAGCCATTATTTTTTAGGTGATGAGGGCTGTGTGCCTTCCATTCTTGGGGAACTTTATGCTCTTTCACTTGACTGAGAACTATCCTCTAGTAATGGACTTGGGGCAACCATCCTAAGTCTGTCACTCGCAGGATTTCCTAAAAGAAGATAATTTCTCCCCACCCACCTCTGTTGCCATAAAATAGGATTGGGGTGGTAGGTACCTAGTGTTTTGTTGACCATGTAAGAATTAGAAAGAATTTACATTTAGCTGCTGGTAATAGAGACCTGACTATAGTGATGTAAACACACGAATATTTCTTCTTTCATATAAAAAAGTCCAGAAATTGATATTCTAGTGCTGGTGAGGCAGCTTCCTGAAGTCTTCAAGGACCACTTTCTTTGGCCATTTTCAACCCATATTAGCACATGGCTTTCTTCTATAAAATAGGTTTATGATCCAGATAGCCCTTGGATCCCTAGCCATTATATCCACACTTCTAGGAAGCAGGAAGAAGGAATAGAGGGTGGCCAAAAAGGGCCTATCCAATAACCTCTATTTACATGTCAGTGGTCAAATTGGGCCATACACCCAAACCAGCTACAGAGAAGGCTGCGGAACATAGTCTTTTAGTCAGGCCCATTACCATTCTGAATAACATCAGAAAAAAAATGAGAATGGATAACCAGCAGCCTCGGCCACAGAGAATTGCAATAGGAAGAGACTTCATATTTCAGAGTGGGGATCATGAAATTTTTAGGAAGGAAGTAATACATGAGACAGACTTTCAAGAACGAACCAGATTTCCAGGGGCATAATGTTGCACAAGATGACCGAGAGTAAGCAAGTGAGAAAATGAGTTTTTAAAACCAACCATGGTTGTCCAGCTTGGCTGAACTATAGTGTATAGGTAGAGAAAGAGTGAAATCAGTTTTGAAAACTTGATCAAGTCATATTTTGGAGGAATTTGAATACTAAGACTGAAGAGTTTGTGTGTAACTCGAGAAATTGTAATTTTAAAAAAAGTAGCTGCCATTTGTCTTTCATTTTGGCTGCCTGAGGCTTGGACCCTTTTCTCTTTGGGGAATTCTCTTCCTTATGGGTTTTAGTGAAGGGCAAAGATTGATCACTCATATAAATGTTAAGTATTTCCTTTTCCAGTCTCAAAGTGCAGGCAGTTATGTGACCCAGCCTCTACTACGTAACACCAAACCTTGACTCAGGGATTAGCGCCATAGAAAAGAAGGGTCAGAAGCTCTCTTTCCTCTGGCAGGAGCAGTAGCAAGGCCGCCAGAAATGGCCATGGCAGTAGACTACGTGCAGATGAGCTCCTGGTGCAGAAGCTGGAGTGGTGTGAAGGGAGCTGGGTGGGGTCAGGGTGACGGGGGCAGTACTGTTTCCTGCTCAGACAGTTCTGTGGAGGTTGGGCATCGCTGTTGGCAGCTTTGCTTCAAGTCCTCTTACTGTTTCAGTCAACTCGCCAAGATTTTTTGCAAATGTTTCGTTATAGAAAATTTCAAACACACAGAAATAGAGATCAGATTCAGGTTTGATTTTTGGCAAGACTACTTTATAGATGGTACTTCCAATTACAAGGAGGCATAACATGATCAGTTGTTTCTCTTTTTTTGGGTGTTAAGATCCATAAAGTGGGTTCAGGTATTTTCGGCCTGGTCCATCTAGAATAAGATTCCAACTGGCCTTTTTCCTAGTAGCATTATTGGCATTAGATATTGGCGTGGCATGAACAGGAAATTAAGGTTATCCACGGACAGATTTATAGGAATAATTTACGTCAGTTCATTATGTTTTTTTCTGAGCCAATTCCCTTTATCTCTTTGGCTTCAGAACCTGTGGCTCTTCCTTTGCTGTAAATGACTCCTCCAAATGCCAGAGTGAGCAAGCTGCCCTAGAAATTTGTAGTAAATAGGGCGCCTGGGTGGCTCAGTCGGTTAAGTGTCAGACTCTTGGTTTCCGCTCAGGTCACAGTCTCAGGATTGTGAGATCTAGCCCCATGTCAGGCTTGGCACACAGTCTGCTTGAGATTCTTTCCCCTTCCTTCTCCCTCCCTCTCTGCTCCTCCCCCTGCTCTTGTGCGCACCATTTCTTTCTTTCAAATAAATAAATAAAATCTTAAAAAAATTGTAGCTAACAATACTGTATTATATACTTTAAGTTGCCAAGAAAAAAAGCTTATAATAGCAAACAACAAATGTTTGGGTATGCGTGTCAATGCCAAGTTTTTTGGGTTTTTTTTAATGCCAAGCTTTTGAAATAGGTCTTTTTTTTTCTTTTTAGTATATGCAGGCTTATTTTTTAAAACAATTTTAATTCCAGTATAATTAACATATAGTGTTGTATTAATCTGACGTGTATAATACAGTGATGAAAAAATTCTATACGTTACTCAGCGCTCATCATGATAAGTGTACTCTTAATCCCCTTCACCTATTCCTCCCCTCCCCCACCTACCTCCTCTCTGGCAACTCCAGTTTGCTGTGTGTAATTAAAAATCTGCTTTTTTATTTGTCCTTTTTTCTTTGTTCATTTTTGTTTCTAAATTCCACATATGAATGAAAGAATATGGTATTTATCTTTCTCTGACTTATTTCACTTAGCGTTATACCCTTTGGATCCATTCATATTGCTGCAAATAGCAAGATTTCATTCTTTTTTTATGGCTGAGTAATAGCCTATTTCATATATATTATCTATCTATCTATCTATCTATCTATCTATCTATCTATCTCACATCTTCTTTATCCACTCATCAAGTGATGGACACTTGGGCTGCATCCATAGTTGGGCTATTGTAAATAGCTGCAAACAGTATATCTTTTCAAATTAGTGTTTTTGTATTCTTTGTATCAATACCAAGTAGTGGAATTACTGGTCATAGGGCATTTCTATTTTTTTCATAAGATTTTATTTATTTATTCCTGAGAGACACACACAGAGAGGCAGAGACACAGGAAGGAGAAGCAGGCTCCATGTAGGGAGCCCAGTGATGGACTCAATCCCAGGACCCTGGGATCACAACCTGAGCCAAAGGCAGATGCTCAACCACTGAGCCACCCAGGTGCCCCAGTAATTCTATTTTTAATATTTTGAGGAGCCTCTATACAGTGAGTGCACCAGTTGGCATTCCCATCAACAGTGCAAGAGAGTTCCTTTTTCTTCATGTCCTCACCATCACTTATTTTTTCTTGTGTTTTTTTATTTCAGCCATTCTGACGGGTGTGAGGTGATATCTCATTGTGGTTTTGATTTGCTTTTTCATGATGACGAGTGATGTTGAGCATCTTTTCACGTCTGTTGACCATTTGGATGTCTTTGGAGAAATGTCTGTTCACGTCTTCTGCCCATTTTAAAATAGATTATTTGTTTCTTGAGTGTTGATTTGTGTAAGTTCTTTATATATTTTAGGTAATAACCCTTTATGGATATATAATTTACAAATACCTTCTCCCATTAAGTTGTCTTTTAGTTTGTTGTTTCCATTGATGTGCAGAAGATTTTTATTTTAATGTGGTCTCAGTAGTTTGTTTTTGCTTTTGTCCTTGCCTCAGGGACATATCTAGAAAAATGATGCTCTGGCCAATATTAGAGAAATTACTGCCTGTGCTCTCTTCTAGGATTTTTATAGTTTCAGGTCTTTTACTCCATTTTGAGTTTATTTTTTGTGTATTGTGTAAGAAAGTGGTTCAGTTTCATTTTTTGCATGTAACTGTCCAGTTTTCCCAACATCCTTTGTTGAAGAGACTTTTCCTATTGCACATTCTTGCCTCTTTTGTCAAAGGTCAATTGATCATATAAATTATGGGTTTATTTCTGGGCTCTCTATTCTATTCTGTTGATCTATGTGTCTATTTTTGTGCCCAGTACCATACTGTTTTGATTACTATGGCTTTGTAGTATATCTTGAAGTCTGGGATTGTGATACCTCTAGTTCTGTTCTTCTTTTTCAAGATTGCTTTGACTATTTGGGGTCTTTTGTGGTTCCATACAAACTTCAGGATTGTTTGTTCTAGTTCTGTGAAAAATGCTGTTGATATTTTGACATAAATTACATCTGTAGATTGCTTTGGGTAGTATGGATATTTTAATAATATTTGTTCTCCCAATCCATGGGTATGGAATATTTTTCCATTGGCTTGTGTCATCTTCAATTTCTTTCATCAACCTTTTATAGTTTTCAGAGTACAGATCTTTCATCTTCTTGTTTAAATTTATTCTTAGATATTTTACTATTTTGGATGCGATTGTAAATGGAACTATTTTCTTAATTTCTCTTTCTGCCACTTCATTATTAGTGTATAGATATGCAAGGGATTTCTGTATATTGATTTTGTATCCTGCAACCTTACTGAATACATTTATCAGTTCTAAGTAGTTGGAGTCTTCAGGGTTTTCTATATATAGTATCATGTCACCAGCAAATAGTGAAAATTTTACTTCTTCCTGACCATTTTGGATTCATTTTATTTATTTTTCTTGCCTGATAGCTGTAGCTAGGACTCCAGCACTATGTTGAATAAAAGTGGTGAAACTGGACATCTTTGTCTTGTTCTTGTTTTTAGGAGAGATGTTCTCAGTTTTTCACCATTGAATATGCTATTAGCTGTGTTTTTAAAAATATATATATAGCCTTTATTGTTTTGAGGTATGTTCCCGCTAACGCTACTTTGTTAAGCATTTTTTATCAGGAATGAAGATTGTACTTTGTCCAGTGCCTTTTCTGCATTTATTAAAATGATCATATGGCTTTTAAATTTTTATTTATTTATTTATTCATGAGAGACACACACAGAGAGAGGCAGAGACATAGGCAGAGGGAGAAACAGTCTCCCTGCAGGGAGCCCGATGTGGGACTCGATCCTGGGACCATGGGATCACACCCTGAGTGGAAGGCAGATGCTCAACTGCTGAGCCACCCAGGTGTCCCGATTGTATGGTTTTTATACTTTCTCTTGTTCATGTGATATGTCATGTTGATTGGTTTTCAGGTATTGAACCACATTGTGTCCCAGGAATAAATCCCACTTGATGGTGGCAAATGACTTTTTTTTAAGGTTTTTATTTAAATTCCAGTAAGTTAACATAAAGTGTAATATTAGTTTTAGGTGTACAATATAGTCATTCAACACCTCCATACAAAACTCATTGCTCATCACAACAAATGAACTCCTTAATCCTTATCACCTCCTTACCCACACTGCCACATGTGTCAGCCCACCCCACAACCTACAACCTTCCCTCTGGCAACCATCAGGCTTTTCTCTATAGTTAGGACTATTTCTTGGTTTGCTTCTCTTTCTCTTTTTTCCCCTTTGCTCATTTGTTTTGTTTCTTAAATTCCACTTATGAGTGAAATGATATGATATTTGTCTTTCACTGACTGACTTATTTCCTTTAGCATAATACTCTTTAGTTCCATCCATATCATTGCAAACGGCAAGATTTCATTCTTTTTTGTATAGCTGAGTAATATTCTAGTGTGTGTGTGTGTGTGTGTGTGTGTGTGTGTGTGTGTGTATCTTCTTTATCCATTCATTAGTTGATGGACACTTGGGCTGTTTCCATAATTTGGCTATTGTAGATAAGTGAATAACTTTTAAAATATATTGTTGAGTTCAGTTTGCTAATATTTTGTTTGGTAGAATTCATTTGTGAAGTCACCTGGTCTTGGACTTTTGTTTGCTGGGAGTTTTTTGATTATGGATTCAACTTAATTGCTGATATTTGGTCTCTCAAATTTTCCTTTTATTTCTGCATAAGTTTTAGGAGATTAAATATTTCTAGGAGTTTTCCCATTTCTTCCAGATTGTCCAATCCTTTGGCATATAATTTTTAATAATATGAAATAGGTGTTTCAAGTTACTACACCATATTTTCTTGGGGAAATAATACAGTGTAAGAATGTACCTTTGTTGATTAGCTGCTCTGGGACTACCAAAATACATGTAAGAAATTGCAGACTTGTCTACTCTGTGTCTTATATTTCCTATCAAGGGGGGATGTGATAAAAAACTGTTCTTCTGTGGTTTTATATGATCCCAATTTTTTTGAATGATAATCAACTTTAAAATATAAATATTTTCCTCATTAGCATAGTAATACCTTATCATTAAATAAAACTATTAGAAAGAATTTGAAAATTCTAAAAAGCAAAAAGAAGAAATAAGATTATTCATAACTGAATGACCTGGAGACAATCACTTTTTAATATTTTTGGTGAATTTCTGTTTCTACTTTTCTAAGTACATTTCCCCCCCTATACTTGAGACACTTCTGCATGTAAAGCACTTGGAACAGTGCTTGATATGTAGTAGATATTCAGTAATGGTTAGCCACTGTTATTGCCATATGCTATTTTAAATCCTCTCTCTTAAATTCATTAGATAATAGAAATATTTTCTCAAGTTATAACTAATGCCTTATAAATGTATTGTAAACTATGGCTTAAATTCATTGTGTAAATGTGATATAGTTTATTTAACCATTCCTTATTTTTTGATATTTAAACAATCTCCAAATTTTGTTTTGTTATAAATAATACCATAATGGCCTTTATGTATAATCAAGCTTCCTAACCTAGAATCCTTGTAATGTTTACAACCAGGTGCATAGCCTATGTATAGGACACTCTGTCCCTATAGAAATATTTTTCTTAAGTGAAAATCACTTACTTTGGTAGTTCAACCTTCTGGGATGTAATCCAGCAGTAGGAATGCCTCAGTAAAATATTCGGGGCAGCCAAAGATGATACCGTTCAATCTAAGCACCAAAGCTACTATATTCAACTTTGGAGAGAATGCACAGGTACTTTCTCAAAGCCTATTCGTTTTCCATCTGTGTGTAATTCATTCACTGTTCCAACTAATTTCCTCTCTTAACAAATAAGAAGTGAGAAATTAGGAGGCAATTTAAGAGAAGCTACCAGATGGAGGCACACTGAAAACTGAAAGTAGTAACTGATGGGTTGACAGGGCCAAAGGAGAAGGAATGATTGTAAATTTAGATAAAAGAACACAAAACCTCAAGACTCTGAGGCCTTATCATGTAAAATTAATGTAAAGAAATATTCTTTCCTTGATAATGGTATGTTGCTGAGTCATCATTAGAATCAATAAATATTAGTTGATTTATTTAAATATTTGTGTCAACAGTAAGGTCAGGAATTCTATTTAAAGTTTTCTGAATCTCAGGCATAAAGTGTGATGTTAATTTAGTAAACCATTTTAAGCAATGGCTTCTAGTTATTCATAGTAGAAAACCAAAGCATTTATTAGCCTTTAGTGATTTAAATGAATACACAATTCTAGATGGAAAAAAAAATTGCATCCTATCTGGCAATCCCATATTAATACTATAGTTTCTCAGGAGATCAGGAGAGAAGTTGGTTCTAGTTGTCAGCAGCTTGCTGCGAAATCCTGGGAAGGTCATTTAAGGTTTTTTGACCAACTTTTATTACACATTGAATGAGAACATAACCCAAATGTTCTTATCAGCCTCTGAGCACAAACAAAGCCACATAAATGCTCCAATTATGATGGCTCTTATCATCCCTTGCTTACCCAGGATCGTAGTTGGCAATCCTGTAAAGTCTCTGGGCCCATTATTTCTGATATCCCCAAGTAGTGAAGTGAGGAGATATCTCAGATGTTCTCTTCAACAAGTCTGCTCTAGTTTCCCATGATCTCTTCTTGCCAGAGTGCTTCGACACTACTTCTTTTGCTTGTGCCCTTCTTGAGAAGGATGATTTCCAGGCCATCCATTGATAATATTTGAGTACTCAAAGGTACCTCAAACTGCACTAAGCCCATGGTAGAGAGAGGATCAGGATGGTCCTCTACAAGTGCTGTTCAACATTTTGTTAACACAACACCAAACCTGCTCTCCATACTCTTAGAGACTCATGAAGCCTTTCATTAAATTAGCTTCTTAAGAATCTACCCCCACCAAGGATCAAATCCAGCTCTCCAGGCTACTAGCAGTTGGCTATTATCCCATCCTTCTTCACCGTCTGTCTCTCACCTCTCCCCAGAACTGTCATCCTTCTTCCATATCCTCTCACACCCAAGACAAAAACCAAACTCTTACCTAGCAACTCATGGACACACAGATGATTCAAAAAGAATTGATCATTGCAAACAGTCTCTGCTCAGTTATGAGGTAATATATCTAGTCAACCCTAATTTGTAAAGAATTATTCCTATTATTATGTCTAGTTATTTCTATGATATGTAAGAGAATAAAAGATTGTTATTATCTTTTAAGTCCAATATGGGGCCCTCATATATGTGTGTCATATCATATAGGACCATCAATCTTGTAATCTAAGTCATCCCAGACCTTTATAACATTCACCATCAATGATGAAAACAGCCACCTATGATGTGGCTACTTCCTTATTTCCCCAAGGCTGTCAGAAGAAGTGGTACAAACGAGATTTTTGATGTAGTCCTGAGTTAGGGACAAATGAGGCTAGGCAGGGGGCCATGGAATCAGGCTCACAAAAATCACAAAAAATGTGGAGATGAAAGGAAACCAGAGATAAACCAGACCATCCTGTCCCAGGTGCCAGAGGTGGGGTCTTGTTATATCAGGTACTTGTGACCAACAAAGAATTACCAGACCCTAAACATGAAGTAAGCCATTAAAGATGTTATCACTAGAGTTGGGGGCAGGGCAATCTTCAGGAGAACCCTACTAGTGTCTTTCAGGGAAGAACTTTTTCTGCTCTGATTCTGTTGGGTCTTTCCTCATTTGTTTTTGGCCCCCATTTTTTCAATTTGCCTTCATCAATTACTTTATGCTTAATACTAGCTTGTCACAAATGAATTAGTGTTGTAAACAAAACAATTTATTGCTTGACCGCTGAGCTAAATACAACTCAGTCTAATTGATTAACATGGATATTTGGTCTTTGCTCAATGTTGTTGCAGAAATTAAATTTTCAATCTGATTTACTTCTCAGAACTTTTCATAGGAAATAATCTAGTGCCTTAAGCTCCTTGGAGTGTGAAGAAGCCCATTAAAATTGATTGAATTGTAATACTTTCCCTAATGAGCCCTGTTTATATCTTGTCACTTATTAAATTAACTACTTCATTTGTCAGTTTCAGTTATGGAAAAATGGAGCTCACTTCTTGCTCTTTTGAAAGCAAAACATCTAAATTTGCTTATTGTAGCAGGACATTCACTCTGAAGTGAATTCCTTAGACCATAAGCCAGGGCTTCTACTTCTCTAACTACCAGAGATACTCTGTTAAACGTCATTTTCACCTATAGTAACCAAGTGTGGGTCAGAATAAATAAAACACTGAATGGAAAAGAACATCAAGCTAACAAAAGCCAGTCCCACTTCAATTTTGCATCAGATTTAGATTAGTACCTTGTGCAGGTACATAAACCTCTGAGTTATAGTCTCTTCATTTTCACCATTATACCTGTTTTGTTTGTGGGAGTGGCGGAGAGTTAATGTATTTTCAAAAGACTTATTCTTTTAATATCTGCTGTGGTTTTGAAAATATAATCACTTAACTAGGTTAATTTTGTGCCTTGGGATGAAGTGATGTATAGTTTGATGTTATAAATTATTGCTTGGTGGGGCACCTGGGTGGCTCAGTCAGTTGAGCATCTGTCTTCGGCTCAGGTCATGATCCTGGGGCTCTGGGATTGAGCTTCACTTTGGGATCTCTGCACAGTGAGGATCTGCTTCTCCCTCTCCCCCGCTCCCCTCCTCATGATCTCTCTCTCTCTCTCTCTCACACACACACACACACACACTCTCTCTCCTAAATAAATAAATAAATAAATAAAATCTTAAAAAATAAATTATTGCTTGGTGACTAGAGCCAACTATTTTAGGTACATGAAATGAATTAGGTACATTTAAATAGAATTTTGAAAATGAACTTTATTATAACTAAGTTGGTGTCACTTTCTTTGTGGAGGCTTCCCTATAATCATAGAAATTTAATTTCTCCTTTCTAATCCTGTATCTTGTATAGCCAATATGGCACACATCATACTATATGGTAGTTGTTGTCTGTGTTCACTACTGAACCATAAGCTAAGCTTCTTGAGGAGAAGGAGCTCAGCTCGTGATGTCAGGGTTGTGAGATCCAGCATTGTGCAGAACCTGCTTAAGATTCTCTCTCTCAGGGCAGCCCGGGTGGCCCAGCAGTTTAGCGCCGCCTTCAGTCCAGAGCCTGATCCTGGAGACCCTAGATCGAGTCCCAAGTCCAGGATGAGTGAATGGGGCCATCTTGGATCCTCCAGAGCTCTCTGAGCATTTTTAGCTGATACCTTGTGTAGTAGAAAGAGCCACCTCAGCTGATTCCTGCTTGAATTTTTGATGAACAGAATCATGAGCAACAGCGTTTAAAAAACTGATATGTAAATAAATAAAGTAAATGATCAAGTAAATAGGACATAAGGATTCCAATATTTCAGTTAAATCTTTAAAACAAATTTATTTTTAAGCAATAAAACTTATTACTTAAAAGTAATCCATCCTGGGGATCCCTGGGTGGCTCAGTGGTTGAGCACCGCCTTCAGCCCAGGGTGTGATCCTGGAGACCTGGGATGGAGTCCCATGTCGAGCTCCCTGCAGGGAGCCTGCTTCTCTCTCTGCCTGTGTCTCTGCCTCTCTCTCTCTCTCTCTCTCTCTGTCTCTCATGAATAAATAAATAAAATCTTAAAAAAAAGTAATCCATCCAACAATGGGGCTTGAACTTACAACCCCAAGATTAAGAGTTGCATGCTCTACTAAGCCATCCAAGTGCCCCCCAAATCATGGTTTTTAGCTATAAACTTTTAGATGCTCTATTATGCAGCAATTGCTCACTGAAAGAATATTATACCCAACATATATCCTCATTTATTTGTTGTTTCTTCTATCATCCCAGGCTTTTGCTTGGAGCCACGTTTTGACTTGGAGTAGACCTGAAATTCAGTTTTCATTCCTCTGCTCCATCTCTCATCACTTGTAGTCCCAAATTACTCATTCTCTCCATCAGTCTATGTGACCAAAATCTCCAGATGTTTCATGCCCAACCCCTTCCATATTATAACAAGGATAGACCAAAGGTCACTAAGTTTTTTATTAGAAGCTCATTCATTAACTTTAAAAGATCAGTTTCATGGTGGATATATGAATAGGAACCATATTATGGGGCGCAGGGGTGGTGAGAAAGTAGGAGGAGCCCACTTTAGGAGACTAAACTGTAAATTTTACAAAGTGTGAGAACAAAAGGAAGGTAAGATATAGGTAGATAGCCTAACAGGGTAGTAGTGAGTCTTAAAGACAGAAAAAAAAGAAACTAACATAAGTGATATAAATAAAAATACATACATATGTACATGCATATATACGTCTTTGTCTAATCTCTCTTTTCTAGGATGCAGCTATTTGAAGACTTGAAGTAGTGTTAAGAAGATTTAACAGAGGTGAATCCAAGATGTCAAAAAAGCCGTGAAATTATGAAATTACCAAGAATGATGGTTGAGGAAAGAGTGTAGAGCAACGTTATGAGTCAAATACAAACTCCTTTTGTAAATGACTGAAGCTAGTCCTCCATATAGTGTCATCATTTACTAGAAAAAATTAGGCTAAGAAAATTACATCAAATTTGTGGAAAACAACTGGGATTTGGCATCTTCTCTATCCTCATATACATTTATGCTGAAGTCAGAAAAATCAAAAAAGGAGAAAAAAGGTTGCAAGTTCCATAAAAGACTGTGGCAAAGCTGGTATATGAAGTGATTGTGATCTTATATTTTCTGATATTACTGTTCTAGCAAGCTCCTAAGTTGGATGTTCCCAGCTGTTACCATCTGACAGAAATCAAAAGTAAATGTCCCCAAATTTACCACCATATACTCTGAAAGAGAAGGGATTTTAAAAGGCAATTATATATATATATATATAATTGTATATATATATATAATTGTATATATATATATACAAAGTAAAAAAGGCAATTATATATTCAGCATCTTCAAACTGATGGAAACACCTGCTACCCTGCATTGCTTCCAGAATAGCTTCCTACTTCATAATGTTTGTAAATAACGTTGGTGAGCCAGAGGTAAAATCATGTTAAACAAAAAAAGAGCAATTCAACAATGAAGAGAAAACTGCCACCAAACCGAACATCTGGATGGGCAAGAACAAATAACCCTGAAGCACAGATCCAATATTTCATTAAAAAATATGAACTATAATATAAACTTCATGAGAAAGCACTTAGTACCTGTATATATTTGGTGCTCCATAAATGAAAGTCTCTCTATATACTAAGGAAATATTTTGAAATGACAGAGATATTTGTGGTAGATTGTAGAATTGTAACACTTTGCTCCCTCCTTATAATAGGATACTACATCCCCTGCCCACCTCTCCTCCAGAGACCCTCAGTTTGTTCTAAAAGAGACAGATATTCTTGACTTCATGGAACCTATGTTATAGTAGGAAAGACAAACAGTAAATAATCAAGTAAATAGGACATCAGATGACCTAAGGTCAGAAAAGTAAATAATGTCCGTCCAAATGGGTGATTGAGAAGAATTCACTAAAAACCAATAATTAATATAAGTGACAGATAATTAACTTAATAAGGACTTTAATAAAGGTTAATAATTAACTAAATAAAGCAGGGTTAAAAGCACAAAGGACTCACTGTGTCCTGGAACTGGCAGCAGTGAGGAGCTCGTAACATCCTGAGGCCTGAAAGGTAAGGGGATGGAGAAGTCACCAGAATGCAGAGAGGGAAGCTGAATGGAGAAGCCCACCTGATCAAAGCCGGGGTCTTCTCTAATGGAGGCAGCCCACCCCCAGGGACTTGGCAGGAATGGAGCTGGGGGAAGAAAGCCCCAGGCCCTGGGTTCATGACCTGAGCAGAAGGCAGATGCTTAACTGACTGAGCCACCAAGGTGCTCTCTACCATCTGTTTTAAAGAAAACTATTAAGAACCTCAATCTAGAGCTTTGAAATTTAAACTCCCTAACAAAATGTGTGAAGAAAGGAGGGAGCTAGAGAAAGACATTTCACCCTCCCTGCTGCTCCATGGTATGTGCACCACACCTTCCAGAAACACAAGACGTGGCTGAAGGATATAGCAACACAACTTCTGAATTAACTTTCCCATTGGGATACTAAAGAGAAAAATGGTAAAATTGCAAGAGCAAAAGAGTAATGCTGAAATATTGATTCCTGTCTTTATAGAAAGTGAAGTCATTTGCTTTATCTACTTCATCTGCTTATATTATAAGGATCAGATAAATATTAGGTACAGAAGGTGACTATGCTTCTTGGAAGCCTTCGTAAAAATGAATGTCTATTAAATAGACAGTGACAAGTGGTTTGTATCTGGGTTTAGATTTTTAAGATGATTTTTGGACTTGTACTCATGACTGGTAGGTCTACACAGAATTTGTTACTTAGTAAATAAAATCAGCAGAAAAATTACCTTTTATAAATTATGAAGAATAGTCTAATACATTACATGTTAGGATATGATCTGTCAAAAGGAAAGCTACAAAGTTAGATTTTTTTTGGAGTGATTTCCCTAATACAGCTATTAATCTGATTTTTAAATGTCACGAATTTCTGATTTCCATTCTTTTAGAATGTGGTGAAAATAATAGGATATTAATTATCCTCTTTCAAAATGCAAAGTCCGGGGCACCTGAGTGGCTCAGTGGGTTAAGAAAATCAGGTGGTGATCCTGGGGTCCTGGGATCAAGCCCCTGCATTGGGCTCCCTGCTCAGTGGGGAGTTTGCTTCTCCCTCTCCCTCTGTCCCTCCCCCTGCTTGTGCTCTCTCATGCACTCCATCTCTCTCCTAAATAAACAAGTAAAATCTTAAAAAAAAAAAAACCCAAACGCAAAGTCAGCCTATAAATTTAGTTTTCTTTTAAATCCACAAGTAAACTATAGCAAAAGGTACTTTACCATTTAGATGAAGATTATAGGTTTCCTCTCTAGCCCATTCCTTCTACCAAGTAATATGTTATAACCAAATCACATATTGACACGCTTACAGATATTTATTACCAGACTGGCACAAAACAGCTCTGCAACCTGGTCCACAAGTCAGATTAAAGTTTTAGCTCTCTATTTCTTTGGCTGTTTCAGGAGAACCATACTGGAAAGTTTCACTCAAGGCAACCAACAGTGACAATATCTAGTGTCAGGATTCAGCTGTCCTAGCTTGTTTGCATAAGGAGACAGAAGTCACCCAGTGTGACATATAAATAAGCTGTTATTGTGTTAGGCTACTAGATTTTGGGTTCGTTTGTCATACTTTGGTGAACCCTGAATAATTCACAGATGAGGGTCAGTATTGCTCATACTTTCTTCATTTAGCGGAAGAGGAAGTGGATGATTACAGCTTTATGAACTGCATACATGAAGAAGTTGGCCAAGTGTGAAAGGATGTGTGTCTGCATGTACACCTAATTTTACTATGTGTTGCTCAATCACATGTATATTTATTTTCCTTTAGGAATAGCATGGTTCATAGGTGACATTTTAAAAATGTTTCACAAGATATATATGACATCTATAGTCAGTTTTAGAATTATCTAGGAGAGGGACACCTGAGTGGCTCTGCGGTTGAGCATCTGCCTTCGGCACAGGTCCCAACTTACAGAAACTGCGAGTCACTAAATATTGATTTAAGCTGCTACATTTTGCGGGTAATTGGTTAAGTAGCAGTAGATAATGAATACTGTGGATAAAATATGGATGGAAAGGTAAAGATTGTAAGGGTAATAAAACCACGTGTAGGTAAATCAAGGCTGGGATAGTAAATGAAAAAGCTTTTTCTTTAAGTTGTTTTCATAGTTCAAAACAATTGTTTTCATAGATCAGTGATGCTATAAAAAGTATATGGTGACTATTGGGAGCATGACTCCTGAGTATATAACTTTAGGGTCCCGAAGTCATGAGGATGTCTAGGTCAGTACACCAGCAAGTACACAGATTACATTTTTATTGCCTACTTGTTTTGTAACTCTGGCTATTTTATTTTCTAGGCCAAGTCATAAACTCTTAAGTTCATCCATCTTTCATGTCTATGAAGATAAATTCTAAGAACAAGTATTACTATCTGATTAAAATAAATTAACAGAATAATATTAGGTTTCATCATCTTTTCTATGAAACTAATAAATGGAAGGATTGATATTTTGCTTAAACATTAACCTACTGTTACTTTTGACAATAACAACAAAGAATCAGAAAAGAATGACCGAGATGTATGGAGGCTGTCTTATTTCAACACATAATAGACAATTGATTTAAGGAATCTACTTCATTCCCCAGAGGTTTAATACCTCTCATGGTATAGAGGTTTAATACCTCTCATGGTGTAACTCTGATGATTACTTTATGCTTTGCACAACTGCTGGGTGTTTTTGTGAGTGAACAACATTTATGTTAAATATTATACAACTTTGACTTACTGGATCCACTAAACTATGCAACCCTGTTCATAAAATGTAAGCAATGACAGATTACCACATTCAAGGGACACCTGGGTGGCTCAGCGGTCGAGCGTCTGTCTTGGGCTCAGGGTGTGATCCTGGAGTCCCAGGATCGAGTCCTACATCGGGCTCCGTGCGTAGAGCCTGCTCCTCCCTCTGCCTGTGTCTCTGTCCTTCTCTCTGCGCCTCCCGTGAATAAATAAAATAAAATATTTATTTTTTTAAAATAAAATCTTTAAAAACAAAGATTATCACATTCAGCTGTATGATCAGTATAACACAATGATTGAAAAGTTCGTGCCATTAAATAATATGTTTTATTTTATTTTATTTTATTTATTTATTTTTTTTTAGACATTTTCCACTATTCAATCTAGGCCACCGCAAAGACACAGAAAGCACAGGGATTTTTTTTCTTTCCCATGCTAGTGTAACTAATTGATCTTAGAAACCTGTAAGTAATAAGCAGGATAAGGCAGTTAATACTAGTCTCCCAATCACTGTGTGGTTGGCCATCTAACTGGAATCAGCGTAAAACTGAGAAGATGCTACTAGATATTAATGAGTCTTCTAGAAGAGATCTTTACTGAATAGCCATGACAAGATTTGGCTATCATTCCCTCAAGTTTTCTGGGAAAAGCCAGATCCTGGCTTCACAAGACAACCCATAGAAATGTAGCTGCCAGGATCTGAAGATGTCTGGACTCTCCCTCAGGTCACTTTGGTGCAGCAGCAGCTTCCTGTGGTGTTTCTCTAGATCTAAGCTGAAAGATCTCAAGGGAATGGTTCACTTTTAGTGAACCTTATGACTTGGGCCAGTAGGAATCCTTTATTCTCACAGGGTGCTCGATCTTAGAGTTTATACTGCCTTTTCATTAAAGGGAGGAGAAAATAAAGTAGCAAATTCTTGGCAGCATGCAACCACTGTGGCTCTTCTGAGCCCAATTCTCATCTACATGCGGGGGTACATCCCAGATGTGCCTACCTTGTGCCCTCACTGCTATGACTAATGGAGATCTAGACTACATCTTGCTTCAGATGAACTGGTCACAAAGTCTGTGTTTAATGTGACTGACTTCTCGGCCTGTCTCCGAGAGTGGAGAGTTTGAGGAGGTTATCAGGATGATGCTACTAATGTGTAGGGGATGAAAGCAGATAGATCCAGATCCAGAGCCTTGCTCATAGTATTCCTCTTGCTTGGAATCCTACTCCAAGTACTCCAAAGTACTATAAGGGAAGCATCCTTTGGTAATGATATAGAACCGGGACTCAGACAGATGTAGTTCAAATCCAGCATTTGTCCCTTACCAGCTACATGACCTTTGGAAAATTACCAAACATCTATAGGTCTCAGTTTTCACAATTTTATTTTATTTTTTAATTTTTATTTATTTATGATAGTCACACATAAGAGAGAGAGAGAGAGAGAGAGGCAGAGACACAGGCAGAGGGAGAAGCAGGCTCCATGCACCGGGAGCCCGACGTGGGATTCGATCCCGGGTCTCCAGGATCAGGCCCTGGGCCAAAGGCAGGCGCCAAACCGCTGCGCCACCCAGGGATCCCCAGTTTTCACAATTTTAAAAGGGGAAAAATTATTCTTGCCAAATAGGACTGTTCTAAGATTCAAATTGTATATCTAGCACAATGCTGGGTGTATATTAGGCCTGCAGGGAATATTTGCTTTTATATAGCATGGGTCACCCCGTGAAACTGCTGACCATGCCTACCTCACAGCGATCGTTAGTAATTAATATATCCAGGGTGCCTGGCAGGTTACAGATCGTTTGAAAATCTGCTTTCTTATTTGCTGCCCCAGGAGGAAGGGGGGCGGAATCTAAGAAATGTGCCCATCACAGATAGAAAGTGGCAGGGTTGGGACTCAGGCACACAGTGTTGGGCTCAAAAGTCCATATTTTTACCACAATAAAGCACCGCCTTCTCAAGTTTTGTTTTACTACTCATTTGGGGCTTGTTACCCATTGCCTTATACAGTGCTGTCTTTTTATGGATCTTTCTGTTTCCCCATTGAGTTATAATAAACAGGCACTATGTTTTATGAATCCCTGTAGCCCTCACAATCCCCTGCTTTGTGCCTGCCCTGAGAAAACATTCAATAAAATTAGACGGATCTGTCAGTGGGGGCTCTTTGGTTGTAAAGAACAGAGACACATAATTCCGGCTAACCTAAGCTGGGAGGAATCTACTGAAATTCTCACACGCTCACATAATTTATGGGGAGCTGAGAAACTAAGCTGGAGACGGATTCATTCAGGCTGCCCTGGAGATGAAAGCTCGATATGGGCCTTACTTTTTTTGGGGGGCCTTACTTTTCATAAATCAAATGGGTTTAGGACCCTGCTACTTGGGGAAACATCAAATGGTAAACATTTCCAATTTCTGTTTCACTCACCCAGGGAGAGAGTATTTGAATGGTCCATTTGGGGACATGGGTGTGTCCCTTGTCTAGGGGAAGCTAGAGTCCCACCAGACCATATAGAATGGGGTAGAGTTAATTCTTCAACATGAAATTTGGCTGCTATTAGAAAGGAGAAATAGGTGCCAGGAAGCTAATCCCTCAGCCCTCCAAATCATGCAACGAGTCTACTACAATTGACTAATTGAATTATTTTTAAAAGCCTTGTTAATTGTTTTCAAGTTTGCATGGATGGGGAAAATAGAATGGAAAACAGAGGCAAAACAAGATTAAGGAATTTGCTTTAGGCCATTCAGAAGTTAAGCAATTCAGTTCAGATTCAAATCCAGATTAGGAATCTCAGATTTTTCTCACTAAGTCATTTTGCGTCTTAATAGAAAGGACTTTATATCATAACTTAATTATGAATTGAAAAATACAATATGGTCTGTTCAAAGCATATTTCACCATCTTGTTCCACTTACAAAGTACATTTAATAGCTTAATAGCAAATGGCTATAACAGAAAAGAGTATTCAGTAATTTATAGGGAAGAAATGAAAGGATAATCCTATTATAGATTTAACCATAAATAATACATCATATGGATAGCCTAAGTGCTATATATTTCTGAGTCTATTGAAAAGAAAGAGTTTTTCTCAGTATATTGAAAAATAACTTCAAAGAAACCATAAAGCTGGCATAATAATTTACTTATTTATAATTCATAACAATATGACAATTTTTTATTCATGGTGACCAGGCAAAGAAATTATATTTGCATAAATAGATTTTATATTATTAACAAACCTTTCAATAGAGATAATTAATTTAAATCTCTACTAGAGGCAGTCATTGTATCTGAGACTCTAAACTTCTATGACCTCGCTAAAGGAATTAATCTTCCTAGGGTTTTGAATGGGAAAAGAAAAATATTTTCTCCTATATCTAATGCAGAGAGAGCAAGTGGTTTCTGCTTGATGGGGAACTTAATTTCTTCAGGGAACCAAGAGGCCAGTTAATACCCTGAGCATAGTAATAAAGTCACCACCACCACCAACTAGCATCTGTTGGATGTTTAGATACACATCCTGCTAAGCATTTCAAAGAAATCATTGCATTCAGTACTTATGGTAACTGTGCTGGTTTTGAATTTTAAAACTGAACTTTAGTTAAGATTCTTTTTGTTTCCACTTCAAAAGACAGTTCTGTACAAAAACCATTTAGAGTGCTCAGAACAAAGGCAGAGACTCTGAGCTTCCTTAAAATGTGCTTTATCACATTCGACACATTTAGAGGAGAACAAAAGGAAAGAGAAGAGAAAAGGGAGGGAAGTTTATGAAACTCTACTGGCTCTTGCAGGATTTAGGGGTGCCAAAAGGAAAAGAGGTAAGCCTTTGGACATTAGAGCATGTTCATGAAGATGCTCTCTACCTTGGAGATGGTTTGTGTCAAGTTTTGAACATTCTCATTTATATATGTATGGTAACTAGAGTGATCACCCGGACATGGGGCTCTGAGTGTTAGCTGTAGGACCCTCTACCCTGGTGGACGTTCTCTTTTTCATTTATCCATAGGACGTCCCTCCCTATTCACTCTGAACTCTGGGCCTTCTGCCTTGATTGATGTTCTTGTTTAGCACTGCATATACTTCTTATTTTCCCTTGGCATTCTCTTACTTTTCACCTATAAATAATTTTTCTTAATCAGGTAAAATTAATATACGGTGTTACATTAGTTTTAGGTGTACAATATAATGATTCAACAATACTATACATCTCTCAATGCTTAAGATAAGTGTAATCTTAATCTCTTTTATCAATTTCACCCATCCTCCCCCAACTCCCAGAGCCATCATTTTGTTCTCTGTATTTGAGTCTGTTTTTTTCTTAGTTTGTCTTTTTCCTTAGTTTGTTTATATAACTAATTTTTTTTGGCTATTGGTTTTCTCTGTCACTGTTTTAAATAATTTAGAGAAGTGAATATATACATCGCCCCCAAAGGAAGAGAATACACATTCCACTAAAGAAATTATATATATACACACACACATACACACAGAGTATATATGTGTATATGTGTATTCCCCAAAGGAATAGCTGCCCATTTTGTGGATCAGGGAACTTGAGAACTTACGGTTAAGTATATGACCAAAGTACAGCTAGCAAGAATGAATTTGGAATTTGAATCCAGGTAGGGTATATCTCTGATGAAGAATATTTAAACAATGAACACTGGGGATCCCTGGATGGCTCAGTGGTTTAGCGCCATCTTCAGCCCATGGTGTGATCCTGGAGACCCGGGATCAAGTCCCATGTCGGGCTCCCCGCATGGAGCCTGCTTCTCCCTCTGCCTGTGTCTCTGCCTCCCTCTCTCTCTGTGTCTCCCATGAATAAATAAAATAAAATCTTTAAAAAAAAATAAATAAACGAGGAACACTGTATTTACTACCAAATAGTAAATGAAACATGCATGAAGAATAATGCATAGAAAAAATAGTTCCTAGAGCAATTTCTATTTTGTACTTAAAATTTACTCTCTTATTTATTAAGATATATCTTGGATTCTTAAAACCACACAAATGAATTAAAGTTATAAATTTACTTCCAGGGAATGGGTGCTTGGGGATAAGTCTGAAGTGTGTTTTGGGGGTTTAATAACTTCTCAACAAATTCTGAAAAATAACACGAAGCATGCTGTCCATTTACTTGTCAAGTCTTCATATCATTGCATGAATGGTTTTATTGTGTGATTCCCAGAAATATCTACTCAAATTGGCAGCTACAAATCATGATACATTGGAAAGCTGAGAGAACCCTCTTGATGGAAATGGTCTTTTAAAATGAAGATGTTTTGGGGAACCTGATTGGCTCAGTCAGCAGAGCATGCAACTCTTGATCTCGGTGGTGAGTTTGAGACTCTCATTGAGGGGAGAGTTTACTTAATAAAACATTTTAAAAAAAGATAAATATCTTTTTAAATATCTTTTTGACTACCACTTCAATTAAAAAAATAAAATGAAGATGTTTTATGGATGTAAATAAAAATCAAGCCTCAAACACATGGTTTTTAATTTTAGGTTATATCAATACCTCTAGGAGTTAGGCAAGTTTAGCTGTATTACTCTGATGAAGAACTTATTTTCTACTAATAGAGGCAGAAATTAGCAGATGTTTCTTTTTCTCTGAAATGAGCATGGATTTGGTATGGATAAAACAAGTAGGATTTCTGATGTCATCTGTCATCTCTGAGATCTACTACAGTAGCTTACACTGCTTATATGATTTTATTCCTTACTTTTCTCTTCAACATTATGTTGTAAACATTTCCTATATTTTTATAGTCTTTTATTTTTTATTTATTCACTTTTAAAAAGATTTTATTTATTTTTTTTCTTTTTTTTTTAATTTTTATTTATTTATGATAGTCACACAGGGAGAGAGAGAGAGAGAGAGAGGCAGAGACACAGGCAGAGGGAGAAGCAGGCTCCATGCACCAGGAGCCCGATGTGGGATTCGATCCCGGGTCTCCAGGATCGCGCCCTGGGCCAAAGGCAGGCGCCAAACCGCTGCGCCACCCAGGGATCCCTAAAAAGATTTTATTTATTGGAGAAAGATGCACAGAGAGAGAGAGAGAGAGAGAGAGAGAGAGAGAGTAAGCATGAATGGGGCTGAGAGGGAAGAGGGAGAGGAGAAGCAGGTTCCCTACTGAGTAGGGAGCCCAATGCGGGGCTTGATTCCAGGACACTGGGATTGTAACCTAAGCCAAAGGCAGATGCTTAACTGGCTGAGCCACCCAGGTACCCCTGGTATGGTCTTTTATTTATTTATCACTTATTTATTTTTATAGGGATATAATTGGCATAGTACTACATAATGATTAGATATTTGTATATACTGCGAAATGATTGTAAGTCTGGTTAGTATCCATCACACACAGTTACAGTTTTACCCCCTTGTGATGAGAACTTTTAACTTGTACTCTTTTAGCAACTTTCAAATGTACACAACAGTCACCCTGCTGTACATCGCATTCCCATGACTTATTTTATAACTAGAAGTTTGTACTTTTTAACCACCTTCATTCATTTCGTCTGCCTTTCATCCCCCACCTCTGCCAATCACTAATCCATTCTCTATATGTATGAGTTAAAATTTTTTTTAAGTGAGATTATTCAGTATTTGACTTTCTCTGTCAACTTATTTCACTTAGCATAATAGCATAATACCCTCAAGATCCATTCATACTGTCACAAATGGCAAGATCTTCTTTTTTAGGGCTGGATAATATTCCAGTGCGTGTGTGTGTGTGTGTGTGTGTGTGTAGTACGATTTTTTTTGTTAAATCCATTCACCTATTGATGGACATTTAGGTCATTTCTATGTCTTGGTTATTGTAAATAATGCTGCAGTGAGCATAGGGGCAGAAATATTTTTTTTGAGTTAGTGCTTTCATTTCCTTTGGATAAATACTGAGAAGTAAAAATTGCTGGTCATGTGGCAGTTCTATTTTTAATTTTGTGGGAAATTGCCATATTGTTTTCCACAGTGGCTGTACCAACTTATATTCCGACTAACAGTGCACATGGGTTCCTTTTTCTCTATATCTTTGCTAACCCTTGTTATTTCTTGTCTTTTTGATAATAACCATTATAACAGGAGTAAGGTGATATATCATTGTGGTTTTGATTTGCATTTCTCTGATATTCAGTAATGTTGAGTATCTTTTCATATACTCGTTGGCTTTCTGCATGTGTTCTTTGGAAAAGTGTCAATTCAGATTCTCTACCCATTCTTAAGGGAATTGCTTGCTTTTTGCTATTGAGTTATATGAGCTCTTTATATTTTAGATATTAACCCATTATCAGATATATGGTTTGCAGATATTTTCTTCCATTTGGTAGGTTGTTTTCTCATTTTGTTGATTTTTTTTTCTGTAGTTTGATGTAGTCCCAAAGGTCCCATATTTGCTTTTGTTGCCTTGTCATAGTGTTTTTAAACATTATTTTTAGTGACTGAATAGCATTGGAAAGGTGGGTATACCATTGTTAATATTATTCTATGGAAATTTAAATTGTTCTTTCCTTTTGGTTTTTCTATTACAGATAATATTGGGAAGAGCTACTTGTATGTATTTTTTCCCTCAGATTTATAATTATTTTCTTAGAATACATTCCCAGAGTAGAGCACTAAAAACTTGGCTACAGATATCTCTGAAGGAAGTCAGGTCAGGGAAAAGGAGAAAATGGCAGATACCCAATGACATTCAGTGGCTTGTGCGTCTTCCCATGTGTGACATCCCAGGGAACCACTTAAAGGATGGATGTTCCCACAATAGCAAATGGACATGTGAGCTAGTAATATGGACCCCCCACTTAAAATATCCAGGCTGGGGGTGCCTGGCTGACTCAGTTGGTGGAGCATGCAACTTTTGATCTTAGGATTGTGAGTTTGAGCCCCACATTAGGTGTAGAGATTACTTATATTTTTAAAAAAATCAATTAATTACTTAAACTTAAAAAAAAAATCCCCAGGCTGCTGTGGCAAGAGGAAAGAGAGAATAGAGAACTACTGAATTTTATTAGTGTTCAAAGAAATTCAAATTTAAACAATGAAATACAGCAATCTTCATGTTTCAAATTGGTAGACACCTAGCAAAAGTCATAGTCAATGCTTCCAAGAAAGGGCCATTCTTTTATACTGCTGCTATGTATATACATTGGCACACATTTTCTGGGCAGCAATTTGAGAATATGTGAAAAGATTCTCATGTAATAAGTCAATCATTGCAATCCAAAAAATTAATCAATGAAGCAACGCAAAGACAGATATTTATCTGAACATTATTTGTCAAAGCAAAAGTTACAAATGACCTAAATGGACCATAGCGGTACATTTTCTCTGTTTTTTTTCTCAACATTCCTAAATTTTCTTTAATAAGTATTTATTACTTTTATAGAGAGAAAAATAATAATTAGAAAATAAAAAATCACTAGGCAATTCAGGTGTTAATACAAAAGTACAACAGAATATGGGTCACTTCTGAATCACATGGCCATGATCTGAATGACTAATGTATGTCCACTGCCAAAATAAGGCAAAAACACTGTTCCTCAGGGTATTGTAGTGTTTATTTAGAAGGACATGTCATATAATAAATTTAATTTCGGTAATCACAACAAAATTAGAGAAATTTTCCACCCATCCAATTTTCTATTCACAAAATTATCCTATTTTAACAGTCTAGGACATTCAGATGCAACCAAAGAATGTTGTTTCTTAAGTAAATTCAGAAAATGTGTTTGGATCTCTATGAACTTTCTACATTTAAGGCAAATTTAAACAATGCTAGATTCTTATGAAAAAAAAGAGGAAGGAGACTGAGAGAAAGAGAATCTAACTTTATATTGCAAAGAAAGATAAAGAGGAGAGTGGCTTGCAAGGAATAGAGCTCTTTTAATATCTATATTATTATTATTATTATTAACTGGTCACAAAAATTTGTATAATTCACCCATGTTTCTCCAGTCCTTTTTTCTCTTTCCACTTTTTTCCACCACCACCACCACTGGTTCAAGTCACCATTGTCTTATTAAATCAGCTACAATAGTCTCTCAAGTGGTCTCTGTGCACCCCCTGGACACCATCATGAATTCATGCTTTGCAATGCATACAGAATGATGCTGTCAACCAACAAATGCAGTCAATTAAACTTCTTGCTTAGAATTCTTAAATGGTTCACCTGAGTCTGAAGATAAAGGCAGCATTGACCAACGTGGCTGACCTGGCCCAGCATCTCCCCACTATCTGCTTTGTTCTTTCTCCCCTTCAGCCACAGGGCTTCAGTTTCTTCAGGATCAACAGTTTCTCTCTTATTAATGGGCCTTGGCACATGCTTATTCCTCTGTCTGGAACCCTCTTCACTTTTTATTTTTTAAAGATTTACTTATTTATTTACTTATTTATTTACTTGAGAGAGAGAGCGTGAGAGAGAGAGAGCACAGAGGGAGAGGGAGAAGCAGACTCCCTTCTGAGCAAGGAGTCTGATGTAGAGCTCTATCCCAGGACCCTGGGATTATGACCTGAGCTGAAGACAAGATGCTTAGCCCACTTAGCCACCCAGGTGCTCCTTCCATTCATCTTTTAGATTTCAGTTCAGACATTTTCCCTTCTAAGCCTCCTTCAAAAAAATTTTATAGCCATGAATTTGTATTTTACTGTGTTCCCCATAGTTACAACTCTACTTTTGGGTGTAATTAATGCCTGCCTTTATAGATTTTGAGTTCCATAAGGTAATGATTGTGCTGTTCTTTCTCATTATTGTGCTTATTTTGTGTTGGTCCAGCCCTACCTCTATAGCTCACAAATTCTGTAAGTTTTTATTTATTTAAGTGATCTCTACACCCAGCATGGGGTTCAAACTCACAGCCCTGAGATCAGGAGTCACATGCCCTTCCACTTGAGTCAGCCAGGTGCCCCCATAAGCTCACTAATTCTGTGGAAAGTTAATTGATGCCAGAAACAGCCTCTTGGCATTTCATTTTCCTTATGAACAGGAAGCCTCGTTTCCTAGCCTCCTTTGTAATTGGATGTGATCACAGGACTGAGTTCTGGATAATGGAACATGAGTGGAACTGATGCGATTTATAGATTCTGAGGCTCTAGGGTATATTAATCTTACAAGATGGAAAGAGCCTGGATCCCTGCATGGCCATGTGGAAGGCCACTAACTAATATGGCTGTCCTAGACTCTAATGTAGGATATATATTAACTTTTATTGTGGTAAGCTACAGGGATTTTGGGTTTGTTTGTCAAAACAGTATTAATCTAATGAAAACAGTTACTACATATGAATTAGGATTTCCTTCAGAAAATGGGGGCAAATAATGCTTATCACATTGGGTTTTTGTGGGAATTAAAATGTGAATACATTTTGCATATGGTAGTTATTCAGTAGATATGGTCACTCTCATCATTATCATTTTATTGTAATTCTTTCCTGTTCCATGGAAAAATGCATTCCTCTGTTTCTTACTTTCATAGTGATTTTTGGTAGAAGTAGAATGCCTCCTTTTTTTTCTGTGTTCATTAGAGCTGTTACAGCATTCATAGGTTTTAAAGGATTTTATGGGTTCTCTATTGACAGGGCCTATGGAGATTTCAGTAATGGCTACAGTGATCTGATTCTTCAAATAACCTCCTGTCCCGCAAGGTGATTATTTCTTTCTTTATAGAATCTCTAAGCGAGTTCTGATTTGGTTTTTAGGGTTACAAAGGAATGCATTAATTCTTCTTGGAAACTAATCCACTGACTCCATTTGTAGTGGTATTAAGATCTGAGAGCAGAAAGAGAAAGGCCACTTTTTCTAATATTTAATAACAACTATTTGGGCTTATGCCTTTTTTCTTAATTTTCCTAGAGAATCAACTTTTTACTTTGTTCTATCAGAGAAACATTCCTCACTAGGGCTATTGAATTCTATGATTATTATATTTGGTCTCTCACGCAAACCTGAGCTGTCTGAATTTATCCACCACACTTTTTTTCTCTTCCAGAAACTGATCAACAGCTAAGAATGTGAGCAGAGTCCAAAGAGAGGAAACAAAATTCAACCTGCTGAATCTTATTAGCAGATTGTTTGTGCCTTCTGCATCTTGGAAACATCATTCCAAAGCCTATGGGGAAAGCTGCTCATTGTTACAAATCCCCTGAGGGGAAGGTATGCCTATTAACATAGCAGTTTTGAGGTGTTTGCTCAGGAATTATTTCTGATTATGGATATTAGTTGCTTTTGCTGATTTGTGATTTAAAAAAATCTCACAAGTAGACAAGACTTCAAATCCTTAACATCCTTTGTCTCTAAGTCATTAAATTTAAAGTCTAGAGTTCAGGAAGAATGACTATAGATAATAGATGTTTAATTTTTTTGTTCTCTTCAGATCCTCAGGCTACCAGATTTTAATCAAGCTGCTATTTATTTTAAAAATTGGTCTAAGACATCTTGCTTCTAGTATTGTTTCCAAACTCTCCTTTGGAAGTTTTGTGATGATTTCAAGTCTTACAAATTTTTATGGGTCATGTAGTCATAAGATCAATAATGATGATGACAATTATAATTAAAAAATTTGGACTACTTTCTTTTCTATGTGTCAGGTACTGTGCAGCGGGCTTTGCATTATCTTGTTTATTTAATTTAATTAATTTATTTATTTGCATTATCTTGTTTAAAGTAAAATAACCTATACTCACTGCATCCAACTAATCCAATTACATGAATTGTCATGTGACATTTAACTGAGCCTCTCCTAACAGCTGTGTACTGGTCACCAAAAGGAAAATAGAAGGTTACAACATTGGTACAAATTCCATATGAACTGGTTCCAAAGCTAATGACTTTTTCTGATTTTATCCTTTCTTTGCTTTACTTCAGGACTTCAGGTGAAACACAAGTTTAGAGTGGTCAAGTGGCTGTTTCAAGGTCACATACCTCTAGGACTGGAGGTAGGAGACAAGTTCATTTTAGCACTTTTTTTTTTAATTTTTTGACTTCTACATACTTGTAAAAAAAATAGCATCCTAGCATGCATCCCATTTTGTAGTGTGAGTCAATTATATGTCTCACGTATCTTTTCGTGTCAGTAAATACTTTTCGCATACAAAAAAACCTTGCAATTTGAACACAATTTTTTTTTGCATTTTTACCTATCAAGCTTTCATGTTTTCAGTTAAATCTTTTAAAAACTATTTTTATTTGGAGGATACTTATCCAAATAATCCCATATTCTTGAGACCCTGAGATCTCCGAAGAAAGTGTCTAGTTCAATAAACAATATGCCAATGTGAATCACAGAGCCCAAGGACTTTGGGTGGGGGAAATACACGCTTTACTCTGTAAAAATGAAAGATTGTCTAACAATGTGCAAGAATGGTTTACAGCTATACATGTGTGTCAATTTCTATATATCGCCTCCTGCTACAAAGGGATTCTTCTAATATGAATAGTTCTCTGCCCTCTGGCCTATAGCAATACAGGTTTACTCAGAGAAGGGTTACTCCCATTTGGTCTATTTCTAGTTGATGAAGTTAAGATTTGGTCTATGCAAGAGTTTCAGTAAAATAGACTTCCCCCAGAAAGAGTCTTTAGTGTACTTTTGAGAACAACTCTTTGGTAGAAGAGCTCTTCCTTTAAAAGGTAGTCTGGGTGTTTTAAACTCATCATTTATAGAATGTGTCTTCCTGAGGTTTCAGAGAAGTTAGCAATTTTGCATTGATGAATCTGATGGAAGATTCATACCCCAAAGATGGATGGCTAGTGTGTACTTGCAAAAGAGTGGTATTACATGATCTCAGAGGCAGAAGAAGAGGAGAGTCCTAACAGTGGTCCTTATCTGGGGTGGCACTTTACATGGTAGAAGCATCAAGGTAGGTGTTGGGCGAACTCTGGGGTTATTTCAATAACTTGGGCCCCACAAGTATTTATTGCCTAGGACCAGTTCTGCATTATGTCTGGTTCTCCTATACTAGCTAGCATTATCCTACTCAAGATGCCAATGATGGCTTTTCTGCTGTATTGAAGGGTAACACGAAAATTTTGTCTATTCATAGATCTCCTTGTGATAAGAAGAATAAGGACCGATTATGCAAGTTATTAAAAGAATGTATTATGTACATTTTCATTTTCATTGTAAATGTTTTCAGTTTTCTTATTCTCTTTCAAAAAAAAGTTTTGCTGATTTTGGTGCTATGCATTTCCCACCATTTAGTGTACAATGTGTTATGGTCTTTTTATTATGAAAGTATTCAAGTTAAGATGTATTGATGACTTTATTTATAGGCTGCTGGTTTTTGTTTCCTTTTTTAAGTAGGGTCTACACCCAGCATGGAGCCCATGTGGGGCTTGACCCCATGACCCTGAGATCAAGACCTTAGCTGAGATCACGTGTCAGATGCTTAACTGACTGAGCCACTCAGGCACTCCTGTTGTATTTTCTTGAATACTAACCAAGCATAAAATTTGATGGGAGATATATTTCTGCCCCTTCCTTCTTTGAATTACTAAAATTTAAATAAAGCTCAGTCTGTTTAAAACGTGTTATTTTTGTGATCACTGACTTAATACATATTCAAATATCCTTAAAATTCTAATGTAGCAATCACTGAATTATAGTTGGCCAAATTATGGTATAAGTCAAACAACTATTTGACAGCTGCTCAAAGCAAATGGAGAATAGTTCATTGCTGAATGGTAGTTAAACAACAAGTGAAACTTGTGATCTAATGTTTTGAAGTTTAATTCAAAGCCTCCATATGCTCTGCAATTATTATTCTCCTGTCAGTTAGTGTGGTATCTTTATTTTTATACTGTCAAGGTGGGATTCAAGAATATAATTTTTATTCAGGGTCACCGAGTCACTAGAAGAGCTGAAAAGAAATCTCTGTATATTTGATTACTAATTTTGTTTCATGAAATTTTCCTTTTGGTAGGCTTTTAAAATTAGTCAATAAGCTAAAAAAAAAAAAGAATATTTGTTGAGCATCTAGGTTGAGGCCTTATAGGAAGTAGCGACATACTAAAATTGTTTTTCATATAATAACCAGTGGCAAGCTGAAGAGTGGGCAGTAATCTGGAACAATCAATGATTGACAGGCCAGACAACAGTCCATTGCCATAGTCCTACTAGACATTTCGAAGGCTAACATAAGGTACTAGCGATAAGGAAGGAGAGAAAAGGTTAGATGTGTGAGTCAGTTCTGAAATAAAACTGACGTGATTTGATGCCTTGTGAGATAAATATGGAGACTGAAATAAATGTTGAAGATAATATTGACATGTGTAGTGTGAATATACAAAGAATTTACAGTGAAAACTAAGTTCCAATTCTACACTTGGCCTCAAGTCTCCAGAATCAACCACTGTCACCACTTTTTGTGATGTCAGTTACTTATCACACACCGATTTTCTCTTTCTTCTTTATCAGAAGGGGGCTCAGCAAATATCATTTTCTCTAGCCTTCTTTTCAAATAGAAAAGGCTATGTGACTAAGTTCTGGTCAGTGACATTAAGTAGAAGTTATTAGATTGACTTTATGAGAAAGTTCTTTAAAACAGCTTTTGGTCCTCTTCCCTTTCTCCTTCATTACTATTTGGCCTGGAATGTGGATGTGATGAGTTGGGCAAAAAAGGAACCACGAGGATGGGAACCATTCACTGATGATGGTGGACCAGAAAGATGAAAGGAGGTAAGGGGTCTGATGGCTATGGAGCCACCAGCCTAGTAGTGGACTATTTACTTCCTGATAACTTTGAGGTGAAAGAGCTATAAACCTGCATCTTACTTAGAAGTTCTCTCTACAGCCAAAAAATCTTAATTGATGTAGGATTCTTTCATGAATTTCCTTTTGAACAAATTAAATATGAGGACATCCAGATGTAGATATCAGGTAGATAGTTCACACATGTTCTGAAAATTCTTTAAGTGCTGAGACAAAGTGGATGCTCAAAAAAATATTTATTTAATGGGCTAAAGAGAGAGGTCTGGAGGTGAAAGTTTTTTGAGTGATTGGCAAATGTGTGGTGGTTGAACAATAATTGCACTTAATGGAGGGAAAGCTAAGTGGTTCTGTTGGTGAAGCATCTGACTCTTGATTTCAGCTCAAGTCACCATCTCAGGGTTGTGAGATTGAGCCCTGTTTGGGGCTCCATGCTCAGTTTAAGACTTTCTCTCCCTCTCTCTCTGCCTTTCCTCTTCTACTCTCTTTCTCTCTCTAAAAATAACAACAACAACAACAACAGCAAACTCCACTTAATGGAGGTTATGTAGAGTAAAAATACAATGATAGAATGAAATATGTAAGTTTAATAAGAGATATTGAGTTTCTTGTTCTTCAGCATTATCTATCTCTCCATTTATTTAGGCCTTCCTTAAAGTCCCCAGTAAGTTTATAATTGTATCTCTACTGGTTTTCCAAATTTATTGTCAGGTTTATGCCTAAGTACGTTGTACTTTTTGTTACTATTATAAGTTAAATTTTTGAAAAAAAAAATGAAAGTTTCTAATCAGATACCAATAGCATTTTGAAAGTTATGGGAGCTTCTGTGTTGATCTTGTGTCTAACCACCTGGCTAGACTAAAATTTCTCAAGTTGATTTTCTAAATTGTTGATCATATCACTGCAAATGTTAATAGTTTCATCTCTTCCATTTTCATTTCTTTTCTCTTTCTTATTTCATGGACTAGCATCTCTAATACAATGTATTTTAGTGCAAACAGCAGCCAAACTTATTTTATTTTCTTGTTTAATTGAAATTCTAATATCTCATTATTAAGCATGATTTTCATTAAAGCTTTTTTTAAAAAAACATGCTTGATCAAGTTAGGAAATTGTCTTTTTTTTTTTTTTAATGCCAATAAGCAACACTCCCAGTCCACATCCTGGATCAGTTTCCTGTTTCCATCACTTCCAGTCATACAACACCTTTGGTATGGCTCATATTTCCTAAAATGTACCTAATTTTGTGTATCTGGGCTACAATTTCTCGCTTCAATTCTTCAAATATTTTGTTATTTCCTCACATAGATTTTGTTTTGCTCAGAGTTTTTCTAATTTTAGAGCATAGCTATCTATTATTTTATTACTGTATCTTTTATATAACATTTCTGGAAACATGATGCAGGAAGGGAAGGCTGAATGGAAGGTTTGTATTAATTTGTAAATGTTGACAACTGACAGTCTGCACGAACATAGTGAATGTAGGAATTTAATGGAGCTCTGAGGATTTATTTACTTGAACTTTTATAAGGTTTAAGAACTTGAGACATTAGTTGTTAAATACTGGCCTTCTATGTGAACTTTATGTAATATATCAACTGTTTTAAAAGCAATGTATTTTTAAGCAGTTATTGATGTAAAAATTCAATATGTGTTTTGGTAATTTTTTCTTAATCAAAAGTTGAAGCTTTAAAAAGTATATAAGATATCTTAATTATATTATTCCTTTCAAAAGAATAGTGTCTTTCAAATGGCTGATTTCTCATTTTTTCTACATTGTGGTGAATATAAGCTGAATAATAGTAATTTGTTGGAAGTTGTTGAGATTTCATTTGTGGTCTACTATTTTGTCAATTGTTGTAAATGTTCCTTTCACCAATGTTTAAAAAGAATGAGTTTTAAATCAAGTTTTTGATTGTTAATAATTTTCTCTATGTAATGATGTTTTTGTCTACTTGATATTTTGAGAGGTTAAACTCTACTGATAATAAATTTTCTCAAATTCTTCTATAAGTTCTATCAATTTTGCTATGCATATATTGAAGACATGTTATTAGGTGAACATATATTCATGATATATATTAATCTTAGGTTTGAAAATTTTATTACTGTAAATTTCCTGTATTGTTTTAATTCTGTTTGATTCTAAAATGCCTATTTTTTATATTAACCTTGTTATGTTCTACCTTTCCTATTCTTTTATTTTTTAACTTTTTTGTACCAGTTTGGTTTAGTCTTATTTATAAAGAGCACTTGCCTTGGTTTTTAAAAATTCTATCTGTCAGTGTTACCCATTTATATTTATTTTGATTGCTGTTATGTTTGTAGCTACGTAAGCCATCTTATTTCATGTTTTACACTTATATGCTTTCATATTTATCTATCCTGACTTTTATTGGAATAATTAAGTTTTCCTTGTTCTTCTTTTTTCCTCTACTGTATACATATTATACTAAACATATTTTTTTTCTCAAAATATTTAGAGTAAAACCCTCAGCAAAAGATAAAAGTTCAATGTGTTTTACTTCCTTTTGTATTTCACTTCCACTTATTTTCTCTCTTCAAACTTACATTTTGATACAACTTGTACTTTTAGATACAGATTTTTTAAAAGGGATCCCTGGGTGGCGCAGCGGTTTGGCGCCTGCCTTTGGCCCAGGGCGCGATCCTGGAGACCCGGGATCGGATCCCACGTCAGGCTCCCGGTGCATGGAGCCTGCTTCTCCCTCTGCCTGTGTCTCTGCCTCTCTCTCTCTCTCTCTCTCTCTCTCTCTCTCTCTCTCTCTCTGTGTGACTATCATAAATAAATAAAAATTAATTAAAAAAATCAATGAATTTTGTTAATAATGTTTTACTCATTTTTTTCTCATCATTATTTGTTGTTTCCTATAATTTTTTAACAGATTTTATTTATTTATTCATGAGAGGCACAGAGAGAAGGCAGAGACCTAGGTATAGGGAGAAGCAGACTCCCTGCAGAGAGCCTGATGTGGGACTCAATTCCAGATCCTGGGATCATGCCCTGAGCCGAAGGCAGATGCTCAAACACTGAGCCACCCAGGCATCCCTGTATCCTATAATTCATCTTAGAGTCATTTTTCTTCTTTTTATGAAAACATTTTCTAGTAATTTTCCTAAAGACAAGTGATGAGTATTAAATAGTACTTCAATGTTTGAAAATGTCTGTGTTTTATTTTGAATAAAATAAAGCATGGAGCTCTGAGTTTATAGAAATGGTAGACTACAAAAAGACCCTAATTCTTTACTCTTTCCTGTATGGCTTGATTCAGGGCTCAAGTCACATGACTTATTTTGGCAAACAGAATGTTAGCAAATACAACACAAGCAGGGTATTGAAAAGCCCTTGTTTTACTCAAAAATGTTCAGCCATTGCCTGGAATGAACTTACCCCAGTTATCCTTATCCACATGAAGCCATTCTAGGTTAGCCCATAGCCAAGTGACCCCCATACATAAAGATGAACTTAACTGAGACCAAAAAAAAATCACAGAGGAGAGTCAGCCTAATTGGCCAATTTTCAGACTGATGGGCTAAATAAATCAGTATCGTTTACAGTGGCATTTTGTGGCAGTAGGTGACTGATAGAACAGGTGTTCTTTGCCACTTGTTACCATCTTGCATATGGCATTACTATTGAGAAGTATAATAGCTATTTGATTATTTTTCCTTTATGAATAAAAACTTTCTGGACTTTCTCTCTGCCTAGATGTTCAGAAGTTTTGCTACTATATACTATATCTATCTATACCTACATATATAGCAATAATCGCGCTTCGGATAAACCTCATTGGCTATGATACTGCCACTGCGCAAAGCTCTATACCTACATATATGAAACTAATATTTTCGGTAGATGCATTTTTGGTATGCTAATACAAAGAAAAGTGTATTAAAGAATAATGAGGTGCAGCTTGAGAAAAGGAAGTATTGTTTTTAAGTCACCACTTCAGACTCGTGGTGAGTTAGCAATCAAGATGGAATTGTAGGTCAATAGCAGTCAAGTCTACTGCTGTAATACAGGAATTCTGATACTGGCATGAAGATCCAAGGTTCACAGTATCATATGCTTATTGGCATTACATATATACCTATAGGATTGCCATTTTGGAGCTGATAAACCTTAGAAACTGAAAGCCTGCTTTTTAAAGGCTCCACCCAGAACCCCCAACTCTAACAATAGGAAGGAGTTGCTAATTTTTTTTTTAGGAGTTGCTAATATTAAGAAAAATTCTCTCCTATGCCTTTCTCAGAAGTGATTTTAAGAACAGATGTAAGGACAATATTCCCAGAAAGTAAAACAGAGCAAGTTTTTTGGTTGGCAGTCATTATTTGTAGCTGCCTTTTCTCTGCTAGGCCAGTTATTTGTTCTATATCCACATTCTGTCTTCAAAAACTTTTTTACATCTCTAAATCATTCAAAGAACCAATTACTAGAATTAATAGACTATGTGTTCCATCAAAAGGAAAACTGAATCCTAGAGGATTTAAAAATTAAGCAAAGCAAAAACAGTATCTCAATTTCTGCCTTTTACTAAAAAATTGAATTCGTGATTTTTTTCTTGCTCTTTATTTTATTGGTTTTTACATGTATATCTATATCTATCTGTTCTACTGAACTTCTAGAAGTAAGGAAAAGTAGTTGTAGTACACTACTTACCCAATAACATTTATAGCTGGTGACAATGTAAGCACTGACTATGACCCTATTGGGATGATGGGGGAGGAGATGAAGTGAAATAGATCACATCAAAGAGCCAAAAAATCATGAAAAAACTGATAAATCAGAAGTGGCATCATACACATATTTAGGAATGCAGAAAAAATTTTATAAATGACCCCAAATTTGAAAATGGTTGCCCCGGTGGGCAGTAACTGGGTATGGTATGTGGTGATAAGGAGAATTGTTCTTTTTAGATGTATCGTTTGGTAGGTGTTTGATTTTTGAAAACCATGTGCAAGCATAAAGCATTTATAACTATTTTTGAAAATAAAAAAGATATCTTTAATATTGTCTATATCTATATTATATAGATATTATGTACCTATTGTCTATGTAATGGAAAGCTATTTTCAAAGATATAACAGAGGGAATATAAAGGAACTATAAGAATAGTTCTCTGAGCCCTTTCATGAAGATGGCACCAAAAGTTGAGAAGGAAGCCCCTGCCCATCCCAAAGGCTTTGAAGGCAAAGAAAGCAATGCTGAAAGGTGTCCATGGTCACACAAAAAAGATCTGCATGTCACTTACCTAACCATAGCCCAAGACTGAGTCTCAGAAGGTAGCCCAAATATCCTTGAAAGAATGCCCCCAGGAGAAACAAGCTTGACCATTAGGCTATCATCAAGTTCCCCCTCATTACAGAGTCAGCCATGAAGAAAGCAGAAAATAACACACTTGGGTTCACTGTGGATGCCAAGGCTAACAAGCACCAGATCAAACAGGCTATAAAGATGCTCTATGACATTGATGTGGCCAAGGTCAACACCCTGATTAGGCCTGATGGGGAGAAGAAGGCATATGTTTGACTAGCTCCTGGCTATGATGCTTTGGATGTGCCAAGAAAATTGGAATCATCTAAACTGAGTCCAGCTGGCTAAATCTAAATATAAATTTTTTCACCATAAAAAAAGAATAAGTCTCTGAAATAGTTTTTTTCTTAAATGTGTATCAAAGGCCATCTTACTAACTTCATTTTATAAAGGGACATGAAGATGAAGGAAAAAGCAAATGATCATAAAACTCCAAACAGATGGAAGAAATACAATTAGAATGAAGATAGATTTTTGCTTTTATGACAGAAATACAGTTCTAAGCATATTATTATTGACATAGAATTAGCACTCCAAAGATTTTTGTTTCAGCAAAATCATTTTGTAGAAAAATTTCAATTTTATATTCTTTGATAGTAGATTACATTTTGATTTTGAGAAAAATGGAATTCAAGAGAGGAAGAAAAAGATGCAGAAGTTATAAGAAGTCCATAAAATATTGCTGATAAAATTAATGAGATATGAAATCCAATAAAGAATTACTGTTTAAGATAATCCAGTCAAGAAATGGAGAGAAGACATGAACAGACATTTCCCCCAAAGAAGACATACACATGACTAACAGACACATGAAAAAATGCTCCACATTACTTGGCGTCAGAGAAATGCAAATAAAAACCACAATGAGATATCACCTTATAACAGAATGGCTAAAATTAACAAGATAGGAAGCAACAAATGTTGGAGAGGATGTGGATAAAGAGAAACCCTCTTGTACTGTTGGTAGGAATGAAAGCTGGTGCAGCCACTCTGGAAAACGATATAGAGGTTCCTCAAGAAGTGGAAAATAGAGCTACCCTATGACCCAGCAATTGCACTACTAGGTATATATCCCAAAGAAAAACATGTAGTGATCTGAAGGTGCCCCTGCGCCCCAATATTCATAGCAATAATGCCCACAATAGCCAAGCTGTGGAAAGAGCTGAGGTATCCATCAACAGATGAATGTATAAAGAAGATGTGGTGTGTATACAATGGAATATTACTCAGCCATCAGAAGGGATGAATACTTACCATTTACATCGACATGGATGGAACTGGAGGGCATTATGATGAGTGAAATAAGTCAATCAGAAAAATACAATTATCATATGGTTTTACTCGTATGTGGAATATAAGAAACAATGCAGAGGATCACAGGGGAAGGGAGGGAAAACTGAATGGGAAGTCATCACAGAGGGAGAAAAACCATGAGAGACTCTTAACTACAGGAAACAAACTGAGGGTTGCTGGAGGGGGATGGGGTAATTGGGTGATGGGCATTAGGGAGGGCATGTGATGTGATGAAACCGGGTGTTGTATGGAACTGATGAATTATTGAACACTACATCTGAAACTAATCATGTATTATATTTTGGCTAATTGAATTTAAATTTAAAAAAAGAGAGAAAAAAAGAATTACTGTTTGGAAAAGGAATCATTGCCAAAGATCACTAGAATGAAAAGGGTGGAAAATAGAAAAGTAAATAATAAAGTGCAATGAGCCTAAAGACTGAAAAGAAAAAGAAATGGTGCTATAAATGGTTTAGAAATTCTATCGTACCTCAGAACCAAAGGCCCATTGAAAAGCTGAGGGGAACCAAAGAAAGAAATTTTTAATAAAAGCTTTTTGTAATTGTTGATATAATTTGAGTTTAGAATTATTTTACATTTTTGTCCTTTCTTTTGTGTTCCACCCTCTTCTAGTTTCTGTCTCCTTTCTTGCCTTCATCTAGATTTATTACTCTTTGTCAATCCATTGTTTCTCCTTTATTAGTTTGGATTTTAATAAAATATATATTTTATTTTGTTGAAGATTTTATTTATTTGGGAGAGTGAGAGAGAGAACACGAGCAGGGGATGGGGCAAAGGGAGAGGGGCAAACAGGCTCCACACTGAACCTGTCCCCCCTCTGCTGATCAACACGGGGCTTGACCCCAGGTCTCTGGGATCCTGACCTGGGCTGAAGGCAGATACTTAAATGATTGAGCCACCCGGGCACTCCAAAAGATACATTTTAAAATACATTTTAATGGTGATACTAACATTTCCACCAATTGAGAACAAAACTGATAATTTCAATTAGAAATACAAGTAATTTGGCAATTTATTTATATGATATCCAAATACCCTTTAAAAATTGTAGAATATGTTCAAAGTCTATACTGACTTTGGGTTATGATATATGCTTTGAAAGAAGAAAAAATCCCCAACAAAATACTAAAACCAAACCCTCAGACATAAATATTCAGTCTTTTGAAGTAATAGCAATTAAAAACCAACAATACTACTATTTCTAACTTATGTTCCTATTATCGCTCTGCAATCTTCCAGGTATTACTACTATTTATAGAGCCTAAAGTTAATGGATCTAGACAATTTTTTTATTAGAGTAAGCTTTCTATATGAACTTCTATGAGTTAATCTCTAAATAATCTGAAATAAACTATATTACATGTTACAATGATAAATTAGATGTGGAACAGTTCAATTTCTTATGAGTCTTTATATAGGTTTGATTAACTCCAACTTGATTAGAGCAGTCTGTAAAATAAAAATCTAATACCTTGAAAGGCATTCTTAAAATCTCATCCGCTCCTCTTTATGCCTGAGCTGAAGGCAGATGCTTAACCCACTGAGTCACCCAGGTGCCCCTAATATACATGTTTTTAATAAATAGTTGACTTAATAGATACTATTTACAAAAATGCTCTGAAGGACAAATTAATTGTCTCCTTATCTCATTATATATATTTGCAACTCCACTGGTATATACTCAATTTTAATATATCATTTCATTTGATTTTCTTGTTCTCTAACTTATAAAAAATCAATTCAAAGAAAAAGATAATGCAGTTCAAGATTTGGGGATGAGTAATACCCTGTTTCACTAAGTTAATATACAAAACAAAGACATCTACTTAGATTTCAGTTCCATTCTGCATTATGGTACCCTTGGGAAATTTGCTTTAAAAGTCCTGCTCCATTAGGCACTATTTTTTCTATGTGCCAATAGTTTTCATATTTGTTTTAGTCTGAAATGGACAGAGACCAAATAGAGTTATTAATATCTTTGTGAAATGTTTTTTTAAGTAAATGTTAAAGAGTAACAAATTGGTGAGTATGTGATTTCTTATCTCCATGGTAAATCAGCACTTAGAACTCAACATCACCATCCCAATACTGTTGGCACTCATAGCCATTCCCACAAAGTCTATTTCAAGTATTCTTCACATTTTGGCTTTGGTTACGTTGCAAGAATGTCACTTATGGATATAACAAAATATTTTAAGATTAGCTCTTTCCTGGCATGGCCTGCTATAGTATTTCTCCAACTAGAATCCAAGACCGCTATGATCCTCAGATATATTCTCTATAAGAATTTTTAAACTTTGTATTTTCTTTTGATGAAAATCTTCAAAAAATGTAAGTATATTTGGAGCTGTTTGTATGCCTACGTTATAACCAAATGTGGCAATTTCAGTTTTCATGTTTGATTTTGTGTTGATCATGGGATCATCTCAAATGATATTGTTTAATTTATTTAAAGATTTTATTTCTAGATAATCTCTACACCCAACATCAGCTTGAACTCACAACTGAGATCAAGAGTCCCGTACTCTTTTGACTGAGCCAGTCAGGCACCCCAAGTGATGTTTAAGTTTTGGTAAGGAGGATAGACACTTCTCATCACTGGATTCAGTGAATGTATTCTCAAGATCAAAGACTTCTCAAGTTTGAGATGTACTGGTCTGGCTATTTAGGTGAGGAAAAAGCTATTGCTTTCTGTACAGAGCAGTACTTCTTTGGGGAGAAGTCTGTGAATATATATATATGTGTATATATATATACACATATATATGTATTCAAAAAGACACTTTAATTTATTATTATTATTTTTTTAGTAGGCTCCATGCCCAACATGGTGCTTGAACTCAGGGCTTGGAGACCAAGAGTCACATGCTTTATTGACCAAGCCAGTCAGGCACCCTAATAAATATTTCATCATCATATTTTTTTGAGGGTGCTTTCTTTTCTAAAACTTTCTCAAACAAATATCTTTGTTGGGTCATGTAAAACTACCTTGATTAAAGGTGTGGATATCCACATGCAAAGAATGAAATTACAACCTTATCATACATCATATATAACAATTAACTCAGAATGGATTTAAGACTTAAACATAAGACCTGGAACTATAAATCTCCTGGAAGAAGACATAGGGGAAAAAGTTTATGACATTGGTCTTGGCAATGATTACATGGATATGATATCAAAAGCACAGGCAAAAAAAAAAAAAAAAAAAAAAGCAAAAAAAAAAAAAAAAAAAAAAAAACAAAAGCACAGGCAACAAAAGTATAAATCAGCAAGTGGGACTACATCAAACTAAAAAGTTTTTACACAGCAAAGGAATAGTCAAGAGGGTGAAAAGGCCAACCTATGGAATGGGAGGAGATATTTACAAACCATGTATATGATAGGGGGTTAATTTCTAAAATATATAAGAAACCCTTACAACTCAATAACCCGCCCCATAACCTGATTAGAAATCGGGCTTAAAACTTGAATAGATATTTCTTCAAAGAAGACATATACATGTGAATAGGTATATGAAAAAAATGCTCAGTCTTAATTGTCAGGGAAATTGAAACCAAAACCAAAACAAGATATCTGTCAGGATGGCTATTATAAAAACAAAAAGACAACCAGTGTTGGTAAGAATGTGGAGCAAAAGGAATCCTTGCACACTGTTGGTGGAAGTGTACATGCTACATCCAATATGGAAAACAGTATGGAATTTCCTCAGAAAATTAAAAAAAATAAAACTATTATATAATCTAGCAATCCTACTTCTGGGTATTTAAAAGAATTAAAATCAAGGTCTTGAAGAGATAATAAACTCCCATGTTCATTGTGACACTATTAACAATAGCCAAGATGTGGAAACAACCTAAATGTACATCGACTGATGAATGGATAAAGAAAATGTGGTACATACACACAATGGAACTATTTAGCCTTAAAAAAGAGGGAAATTTTAAAATATGTGACAACCTGGATGAATCTTGAGGATATTATGCTAAGTAAACCAGCCAGTCATAGAAAGACAAATACTACATGATTTGACTTATATGGGGTATCTGAAATAGTCAAATTTATGGAGTCAAAGAATGGAATGATGGTTCTAGGGGCTGGGGAAATGAGGAAATGGAGAACTGCTCATCAGTGAGCATAAAGTTTCAGTTAAGCAAGCTATATAAGCTCTAGAGATATGATGTACAACACTGTACTTGTAACCAACAGTACATATTGTGCACTTAAACATTTATGGAGATGGCAGATGTCATGCTAAATATTCTTTCTACAATAAAATAAAATGAAAAAAAGATAAAAAATCCAAACCCCCAAATTCTGAGTCTCTGTTCTCAGTTTACGCTATTCCTCTCAACTTGTTATGTCTTCTTCCTTCAAAAATCTACCCATGATTAAGGACTACCTTTTGCTCTCACGTTTCTAAATGACTCTGAATAAAACTGATCTCTCCATCACTTCATTCTGTAATTATTTTCTTAATATCCTGAATTTCATCTCTTTTGAAAACGAAGTGCAGCCTACTAACTTGCTTGTCTCTGCTGTTAACAGTAATGATTCATGTTCCCCCTCGTGGCATAGACTTACAGATATCACAGCTGGAAAGGATTCATTAAATTATTTACTGAGGATACCTTAATAACACTTGTTTAGTCCACTGTTAAATAACTACAATTCCTATTTGAGCCCCAAGAGAGTGACAGACCCAAAGTTGGAAGCTAACCAGCAAGACCACCTGCTCATAGCTTTCTGGTGGAGCAGAACTCTTTCAAGGATATCAAGTTCCTGGGAATGAGGAGGAAGGAGGAGCCAAAACGCCTTCACTACAACACTTAACACTTATTGCCACTCTCTGATGTTGAGACAGTGAGTATAGTGTTTTTTTGGGCATAATCAAATCTAATATTCACAACCAGGGAGGTAGTTATTCTTACTATCTGAATCCATTCTGAATGATTCTAACTACTAGATCTACAATTACAGTCAGTATATGGACAGTTTTGCTTAAAACTATGAATGTGTAATGGAGAAAGGTTCAGATCAGGCTTGCCTGTGAATTGCTTTTTTTTTTCAGGGCTTTGTCTCTGCTTATTTTTCCAAACCTTAATTTAATATTCCCATGAAACTTCATCAGAGTTATTTAGGTAGTTCTTTTTCTTATTGCATTTCTGCTGATAAGGTACAAAGAGTTCATTTCTTCAAAGCAACATCACATTGGAAAACCTGATTTATTAAAACTTCTACATGATTTAGCTACAATTATCTCACTCCCAAGTTAATAGAGATTGTATATTAACCTACATTCCTTATTTGAAATATAGTCCATATTTATTGTTTTTTCCTTTTTTTATTTATTGTTTTTTTAGGACAAAATAGTGGTGTCACCTTTTGTTTTAGTTAATACAAAGCATCTCTTCCAAGATAGACTCTTCTGTCAACATAATTAATAGGCTTTTTAAAATTAAGTCTGCACATTTAGTATATATGATATGATGAGTTTGGACATAGTATTTGTGATACTATCACCACGATCATGGTAGACATGCCCAACATCTACCAAAGTTTCTTTGTGGCTCTTTGTTTTTGTTTTAGGATTCATACGCTTTCCAATTTCCTTAGAGATCATTAATGATAAATGAAGGAAAATAAATATTTTCTCATTGTTAATAGCCCTTACAATCTAGTCTATATAGTTGACAGGTACTTTCCCATTTATTTGGTTTTGTATTTTATTTGCACATGGCTATGCTATTATATATGTTAATCTAAACAATTTTTAAATTAATCAAGTGTATGGGCAGCCCGGGTGGCTCAGTGGTTTAGCGCCGCCTTCAGCCCAGGGCCTGATCCTGTAGACCCGGGATCGAGTCCCACATTGGGCTCCCTGCATGGAGCCCGCTTCTCCCTCTGCCTGTGTCTCTGCCTCTCTCTCTGTGTCTCTCATGAATAAATAAATAAAATCTTAAAAAATATATATTTTAAAATTAAGCAAGTGTTTAAAGATACTCTTTTAACTTAGATATGTAAAGGTTTCTCTGCTGAGTGTTCACTGCAGAAGAAAAATTCTATTGCCTTTTATTCTTCAAACATTTTAAAAGAATAATTTGTTTATTAAAAACAAATCATGATCCTTTTTTTCCCCCGAGGACACTTTAACAATGCTTATAATTTTTTGTCATTAAATTTCCAATCCTTTTTTATTACTTGTTAAACTATTTCTTAGTATTGTTTTCCTTTTTAAAAAATTAACGTTTTTCATCAATAAATAGTGCAATTAAACAACATGGATAGAACTAGAGAGTATAATGCTATGTAAAATAAGCTAGTCAGGAAAGACAAATACCATAATTCATTCATATGTGGAATTTAAGAAACAAACAAACAAAAATGAACAAAGTGGAAAAAAAAAAGAAGGGGAGGCAAACCAAGAAACAGACTCTTAACTATAGGGAACAAACTGGTGGTTACCAGAGGGGAGGTGGGTGGCAGAATGGGGAATATAGGTGAAGGGGATTAAGAGTATACTTACCACGATGAGCTCTGAATAATGTATGGAATCCTTGCATCACTATATTGTACACCTGAAGCTAATATAGCACTGTATATTAACTATGGAATTAAAATGAAAAACAATAAAAAATAAGTAGCACAACTAGCTAATTATATTTAAAAATTTCCATAGGTTTTACCAAATTTTTTTTATTTTTTTATTTTTTTATTTTTTAAATTTTTTTCCAAATTTTAATTCAACAAATATTTCTTGAGTATCTACTCTATGCAAGGTACTAAGCTAGGTAATGGGGACTTACTCGCATTAGTGCAAAAACCTATATTTGACATCTGGAAGTTTTTGGTGACCGTATAATTCTCTTGTTTCACATTTTGGTGGGTTGTGGTCCCTCTCTTCATATTTAAAATGGGAGTGTCTTAAAGAAAGATTTGCTTTTTTCTTTACTCTTGTCTCTCCTTTGCTTGAATGGAACATAAGTAAGTATAGTAGGTTGAATAATGGCCCCCAAAGATATTGGATCCTACCGATTGGAATGTGTAAATGTGACATTGTTCTGAAGAAGGGTCTCTGCAGATAGGAATTATGTTAATGATTCTGAAATAGGGACATTATCCTGGATTATCCAGTTGGGCCCTTAAATGCTACCACATGTATCTCCAATTAAAGAGAGGAAAACGGAGATTTGAATACACACACAGACACACACATACACACTCATGCTGAGGAGAAGAGGATGTGAAGACAGAGACAGATACTGGAGTGATGTGGCCACAAATCAAGCAATGCCAGCAACCACCAGTCACCAGAAACTGGAAGGAATACATTCTTCCCCAAAGGACCCAGAGGGAATGCCACCCTAGAGACACCTTGATTCCACCCAATGATAATGATTTTGGACCTTTGATCACCAGAAATGTAAGAGAATACATTTCTATTGTTTTAAGTCATGTAGTTTGTAGTCATTTGTTATAGTAGGCATAGGTAACTCATTCGATACAGTAGGTAAATCTCTTAATAGTAATGGGCAGGCTGTGGGGTAGCAAAGAAACAGCTTGTAGCTGTGGAGCCCAACACATCTGATTTTGTTTACTGGCCCTGCCACTTTCTAGAGTTTGCTTAAACTCCATGAGTTTCAACACCCTTGTTTGTAAAAATGAGCCTAGTAAAATCTCTCCAGGTAATTATTGTAAGTTATTGACTTGATCCTTAGCATCTAGAATTGAATAAGCATTCAATAAATCATTTTGTCATTGTCATCATTGATATTTACAACATGCTAGTGCTAAAAATCTGACTCGTACGCAGAAGTTGACACTTTGCTTCTCACTCTCAAGTTGCTAAAAATAATAAATAAATAAATAAATAAATAAATAGTAGCACAAAGGAGAGCCAGAGACCCATGTACAAATAATCTATCAAAATGACTACTGGAGCAACCTCCTCCTTGCTGAAATACTCTTTTCCATCTCTCCTTGTTAATGAAACTCTCGTGTTCAGCTAAATTAAAAAGCTAAAGGATGGACTTCATGAGTGTCAATTAGGATGAGTCCTTCTTTTGCAAATGCTAAGGCACTAGCCCAGAATAATGAGTTTGGAATAAACAAAATTTTAAAGTACCCCCTTTAAAAGTTGGAAGCAGCTCAAAGGAAACCCGGGAACAGACGGCATGAACAAAGTATGTGAAGAAAGATAATCCAGATGAACCTTGACCCTCCAGAGAGGACCAGGTTTAGGTGCCCTGAAGAAGGACCACTGCCTGAAAGACAATGTTTTTCTCCTAACTTTATTCTTTGCTCAGGAAAATACTCTTTCAAAGGATGGGTTTCTCAACAATTTCTCTTCACTTTGGAAATTATACTGCAACCTAACTCTGAATCAAATTTGAGTAATTTAAGTTAATGAATAATGGCAGCAGAAGTAAAAGTAGTATAAAAACTTGTTCCTCCACATTTTCTTCCTGTAATCTGTAAAAACTTTATTAAAGGACATAAATGTTTACCTGAATGTGGAGCTGTAATGAATTTATGCTTCTGGATGGGAAGACTCACTACTGTAAATGTCAAGTCTTTTCAAAATTATATTCAATGCAACCACAATAAAAACTTGATAGGATTTTAAGATGGAATTTAAAAAGCTAATGTTAAAGGTCATCTTTAAATGTTCAAGGCCCGTCAGGAAAATTCTGAAAAATGAAAAAGAATGAGTAGGAACTGGCCTTATTAGATCTTAAAATGTACCACGAAGTCAGAAATTTGTCTATGTGTAGACAATAGGTGAATTGAGAAAAAAATAAGAGTGTACAGAAATACATGTATGAAAAAAAAAAAAAAAAAAAGAAATACATGTATGTATATGGAGATTAGGTATGTGATAATGTTGGCATATAGTGGTGAACTATTTAGCAAATGGCATTAAAAAACTTAGCTATAGATCTGAAAAGAAATCCAAAAACAGATTATTAAAATATCATACACAAAGATGAATTCAAGACAGTGTGTATATAACAAAACTAAGAAACATATTGAAAGAAAACAGAAAAATATTTAGAAAATTTTGCTTAGAAGAACTTTCTACTAAGCAATGCACAAATCCCTGAAATAACAAAGGAAGTAAACAAAAACTCTGGTTATTTAAAATTTTTGGCAATTGATGTCAAAGACTTAACAAACAAAGTTAAAGGTGAACGATAGAGAATGTATCTGTATCATTCCCAAGAAAATGACTATCCATAAAATATAAAGTACTTCTATAAATGACTAAGAAAGCCAACAACCCATCAAAAAATGAATAATGAAGATTTTAAAACATGCATTGTATTGATGAGAATGGTCCACCAGGGAGAGAGAAAAAACTATGCATGAGAGATAGAAAGGAGATTGACCCAAGGTTTAGCCCTCTTAAAAAGGATACAGGTGATGGGTCCTACAAAATATAAGGACTAATTCTTGTTAGAGATAATGGATAGAAAGATCGAGAAGGTGAACTGAGTTTCAGGGTAAGTTTGTAGAGTTGGCGGTTAGAAGATGAAGGTGTTGCCATCTTATGGCCTTAGTTTTTGTAATGATGTAGAATAGAGGCAAAGTTATTAGTTGTGAATAGGGAAAAGGGCAGAAAGCGTAGTGGGGTGAGGAGAGGAAGAGAGCAAACATACTTGAGAAATACAGTAAGACCTCTGATAAATTCGAGAGGCCATCTGAGATTTGAGTAACGTGAAATAAAAACAGTTTGTCCAGATGCATATTTTCCCCTATTTTAAGAATCTCAAGTCTAAATAACAGAAGATAGTGGGTTCATTAAAAACTAAAGAGAATGTTCAAATGGTCTTTATTGGGGCTTCTCAGTTAGCAAACAGTTATCTGCTAGTCATTCAATGTGGAGGCTGTGTGAGGCATTAAGGAAAATAGAAAAAGGACTTTCCTTTGAGGATATTAGAATCTAAATGAGAGACGAAGCTTTTTTTTTTTTTTTAAGATTTATTTATTTATTTTAGAGAGAGAGTGCATGGGTGAGTGAATGAGAAACAGCAGAGGGAGAGGGAGAGAAATCCTCAAGCAGACTCCCCGCTGATGGGGGTGTCTGATGCAGGGCTCCGTGTGAGGCTCCCTGAGGGCCTCCATCCCAGGACCTTGAGATCAAGACCTCAACCAAAATCAAGAGTCTGGTGCTTAACCAACTGAGACACCCAATGAGAGATAAAGCTTACTTGGGAAATAAGTCAACAACAAAAGAGCAGCTCAAGGATGTTCAAATAAAGGATTACTTGGACTCCTCCATAGGTGACAAGGAAAGTGAATCTGGGGGTTCACTGCACAGTCAAGATAATATTTGTGGGAAATCCTTCCTGACGTTGAGAGCCAATGGCATCCAAGAGCTGCATGTAAGAGCATACACTTGAATCTCATGGAGAAGATAAACATTTTTAAATGGCTTCATCATTTTCCAGGACTAGTTTACTCCTCACATTTATATACTGGTCAATTTACTTAGGTCAAGATTGTCTACTTACTGTATTTTTGAATAGTGTCATGTACTAATTAAATGCTCAGATTTTGGGTTAGAGAAGCCTAGTTTCAATACAAATTCAATACAAATTCCACCACTTAAGCAATCCCGTGTCAAAAATTGTGGAGGATTTGAGATTTTTCAAGCTCACAATTTAACCTGCCTCAATTTTGTGGAGATGGACATAAGACACAAGATTCTTGGACCAGAGATAAAGAACTTCATTACTCATGGCACAGCGGACCACATGAGCTTCATGTTAGTATAGGTTCTCTTTGGTCCCGAGTGCCAGGGGGCCTTCATACATACATGGAAAATTTATTGGCTTGGTTCCTTGATCTGTAAAACTGAAGATAATAACTACCTAAAGTTTTATTTAACAAACTGATGTTAAATTATTAAACACGTTAGCTAAAATTATACATTAGCAAAAATGTATGAAACTGTCCTATACTTTTTCTTAACCTCAAAATATTAGTGTAACTTCCCTCCAGAGAGAATAAAGGCCCATTCTTGAGAGACATGTTTTTTGGATTTCTATCCTCCTCTTACACATCTCTCATATTTGTCTTCACTTCTTTTGAAAAGCTTTTACATATTTGACCGTTAGAGGATTTTGTGTTCTCTGAATTTAAGTTATTTTCACTCAGAGCCTAAATTGTATATAGAACTAGAAAGAAAACTTAGGTGTAATTTTGTCCCATCTCACTATTTTATAAGGATAAGACTATTTGCTTAGATTCAATAAGTCAAAATAAGCTTTGTTTAAAAGCTTCACAATTTTTAATATCTATGTCAAATATATTTGGCATTATAAAATAATCGGAAGACTAATTAAAACACACACATACTTATATTGCCAAAATGTACAAATTCCATGAGACATAATTTATTTGCTCACTCAAATAAAATTGTGATTAAATGGGTTCCATTTTTTCAGCTAAAAATGGGGAAAATAATAAAACTTGCCATAGAGCAATATTAGTAGAGTTGACTGAGATAAGAAAAACTGTTAACTGCAAAGTTTTAAAAAATATTGTTTTTGTATTTTTAGAAATAAAATTATTGTGCAAAACAAGAAATCTAGCATCAAATGAGGCAATGAATAAGAAAGCATCTTGAAAATTGTAAATTATTATGCAAAGCTAAGTTATTATACATGAAGACATTTACAGAAACTCTGAATTTCTCCACGTTAAATAATTGGTAGGTTAAACTAGACCACAAAAACCTCATTTTTTATTTACTTTTCCCCTCTTCTTCCCTTCATTTTTTATTTACTTTTTAAAGTTTTTATTTAAAAATTTTATTTTTTAATTTACTTTATAAAAATTATGAAATGCAGCATTGTGTAAGTCATGGTTTGGTCAGAAAAACAAACATTTTTAGATCTTTCAAGCAGGAATGGATTTGAAAGAGGGAGTTATACCATACAGGAAAGGGTGGGGCAAAAAGTTAAGGAAACCTGTTGCAGAAGTATCAGAGGGGTCAAGAGTATGCCTGTTTAACTCATGATCAAATCCCATTTTGGTTGGCATGTAGTAGATGCTCCATAAATATTTGTCAAACAGAAGAGTGAAATGCTTGTAATTTGAAAGAAAACAATAAAATTAATGTTGAATCTCTTCCCTACAATGATGCTTAAACAAATTCCATATGGGGTCAAGGGTTAAGTATTTATACTTAAACCATAAAAGTATTAGAAAAAAATATAGGAGATAATTTTTCAAACAAGACACCAAAAGCAGTTATCGTAAAAGAATAGGTTGATGAGATAGCCTAGCTAAAACTTAAAACCTAGATAAAAATTTCCTAAATATCATTAAAAGTCAGATGATTGAGAAAAAGTTTTGTTAACTATGCAACAGATGGCTGATAATCTTAATAAAAAGGAAATTTTGGTATCCAACAAATAAATTGATAACATATAACTGAAAAAATAGGTCAGTGAGGAATTTTATATAAAAAGATACAGATTCAGGGCACAAATCAAGAGATGCTCAATCTTACCAAAATAATAACAAAGATATTCATTTAAAGGAAACAGTATTAAATAGAAAAGGATAAAAAGAATAATTACATTTGTTTTGGTACACTGGGAAGAGAACTAGAGTCTTCTATAACTTCTTTCTAGCAGTTTAAATTGGAATACGTTTTCTAGTATTTAAGCTAATTGAAATAGAGCACCCTTCTCAAGCTAGGCATTTATTTTTAGTATATATCAGAAAAACTATGATAAATATATAAGGTTGTGCAGTGCACAGAACCTTTTTTTAAAAATTATAAAAATTAGAAACATTCTAAATGATTATTAAAAGGGTATATTTTAATTAAGTTGTAGTATACACCTATAAAATAGAATAGTAGGCAATCACTACTATGTGGGTTGTTACTTATGCCATAGAAAAATGCTAAAAATAAGCTGTAAGCTGAAAGATGGTTGGCAAAAACATATGTCTAGTGCTATTCTATATTGCTTTTTTTTAAAAAAAGATTTTATTTATTCATGAGAGACAGAGAGAGAGAGGCAGAGACACAGGCAGAGGGAGAAGCAGGCTCCATGCCAGGAACCCAATGTGGGACTTGATCCCCGGACTCCAGGATCAGGCCCTGAGCCAAAGGCAAGCGTGTAACCACTGAGCCACCTGGGCGTCCCTCCATATTGTTTTATTTTTTTTTTAAATCTAGCCAGTTTGCCCATCTAAGCTTTATCTATCATCCATCCAAATACTGAAAAGTGATTCAATAAATGTTAAAATTTATTTTATATTGGAAAAATATTCAATAAATATTGGAAATATTCAATAAATGTTAAAAGTGATTATTTTGGGTGTTATAGCTAATTGTGCCATTTCCATATTAAAAACATTACACAATCATTACATTATATAAGCAAAAAGATAACATAATTAGACAAAACTATAACTATTTCCACTTGAAAAGGATACATGAGAGTACAGATAATACACAACTATATTTGGTAGGAAGAGCACAAAATATATGTATATACAAAAAATGATACTGAAAAATATTAGAAGTTTGTTAACGTTTACATTTTTTTGAATGTATTAATTTTGAAGTCCACTCATTATAAAAAATATCCTTGAAATTTCTCATGAGAAGGCTGACCATCAATTTCCTGTACAGTTTTGGCTTTAGTCACAAGTATGGCATAAGTAACTATTTCAGAACTCCCATTTAAAATAAATAAGCAAATTCATGGATATATAAGAGCCACAAGAAAGAAATTCTTGATTTTTTTGAACTATAAATACAGTCTATCCAGTTTTAGTTCAAGTCTTGGAAAAAACCTACACATATTTTTGTGTGTTACGTGAGTAAATTCATATCCTGGTGGACACTTGGGATGTTTATTTTTCCTAGATTTATTTATTTATATTTCTTATTTTTATTTTTTGTTTTTAGAGAGAGTGTGTGTGAGTGTCACAGGGAGGGGCAGAGGGAGAGGGAGAGAGAATCCAAGCAGGCTCCACCCACAGCACAGAGCAGAGCCCAACCTGGGGCTTGATCTCCAGACCCTGAGATCAGGATCTGAGCTGAAATCAAGAGTCAGCCACTTAACCAACTGAGCCACCCAAGCACCCCATATTTTTCCTAGATTTATAAACAAAGGTCAGCTGCCCCAAACTTAGTGGACTATAGGCCACTTTGTTTCCCGATAATATTGCCTAATAGCTCTTCTAACCCTACTCTGAATAGTGGATGATTGTTATCAGGAGTCTGCTCTCTGGAACCAATTTCAAATACTGAAATATTTGTATAGTGGTGAGCAAAAAACAAATATTTAAATCTGACAATTACTGATTGTGTGGTCTGTTTCCTTAAACTTTCTAGTCCTTTGTGTCCTCCTTCATAAAGGGCCACTTAAGAAACACTTAATAAATGTTGCTTTTATTTGATTACTTTATCAACCACATAAGCATGGTTCTGCTTAATTTGATTCAGATCTATTCCAGTTGTTAAAAGGATAGAAGAGTGCCAATAGAATACAATAATAATGAATATCTGAAAGATATAGAACAGATGAGAAATATACTATTCTAACGACATGAAAGAAAAGAAAATGTGAATTTTCCCAGATGAATTCCAGAATGCTTCCAGCTCCAGCTAAGTGTGTACAAAGGTCTGGACCACAAGCAGTCAGCATTTTAACTGAAGAATGGGGAACAGTTGTATTTGCCCCCTACCCTTAGGTCAAAGCCCACTAGTAAATTTCTCTAAAGTGGGAATTTTGATTCCAGAGATCTCAGAAAAAATGTTTCAGCCATATTGTACTGTTTAAATGTCTACAAATACACAAATGTGAATAGGCAATTTAAAAATAGTAGTTACTTAATGAAAGAGAGGCTCAGACTCAGTAAATAGAAAAAAAATGCCCATTGGAAACACAGTTAACACAGGGAAAAAAACCTTAAGATAAATAAAATAAGTATCTTTAGAGATTTGAACCATATTTTGTCCACCATAAAAGGCTGTTATGAGAAAGAAGAAACTTTCATGGAAATTAAAATTTTTTTGATTAAAAGAAGAGAAAGGACTAGACTAAAGAGAGTAGATTGAAGACTAAATCCATGAACCAGGCGATGGTTCAGAAAGCTACAACTAGAGCTGAATGCAAAAAGCCAAAGCAAGGGAGTGTTCTGGAAGATAGACCCAGAGGACTTTATGCTTATATGAGGAGATGATGAGAAAGAACAGTGTAGAGAAAGAATTCAACAAGTAATTGAAGAATAGAATAATGGCTCTGGTCTTCAGATGGAAGGGATCCTCTCAATATTAGGTAGAAAGTAGGGGTGGGGAAATAACATTCATGCCCAGAAGCAGTAAGGTGAAATGTCTGGAAGTCAAAGATAAAGAGAAAAATCTCAAGAGCTTCAAGAAAGAAAAAGCAACTTACTGATTTAAAAAAAATCAATCTAGTCACAAACAAACCAAAACAAAATCCCATAAAATATATAGCTAAGTATAAACACTTAACTCTTGAACTGATACCAAAGTTTCCCCTTTAAGCTTACAGAAATTAAGAAAATTTCTAAAAAGCAAAAATACAATGTTAAAGAAAAAGAGAACATTTAAGACAAAAATATCTGGATTATTGCAGCAAAACATGAAATGGCAGTATAGAGAAAAATAAACGCCTGCTTGATTCTTTTCTAGGCTGAAGTTATAGATGCTGATTACTTCTTGTATTGATATTTATTCCTTTTTTTTAAAAAAAGATTTTATTTGTTTATTTGAGGGAGAGAGTTTGTGCATGAATGGGGAGGGGCAGAGGGAGAGGAACTAGCAGACTCTGTGCTGAGCATGGTGCCCGACACGGGGTTTGATCCCATGACCCTGGGATCATGACCTGAGCTGAAATCAAGAGTCCGACGCTTTGACTGAGCCACCCAGGAGCCCCTGATATTTATTCTTATATTGATAATTCCTATAGATGAAGCAGTTTTGTATAAATCCAAGGGTAAGAACAGCCCAGGGAGAGAGTGTCTATGTCTATTCAGTAGAGGATCTGCTTGGAGCACCTGTAACAGTGCCTTTGCATGGTTTTACTGGGAAGTGATATTTGTTTAGTGGTTGTGAAGCTGTGGTGAGGAAATGATGGGGAACAAGAAGACATAATACTAATAATTCTTCCTCAGAACCTGTTTATTGCTTATCATTCTCTTTAAATAAAGACAAAGTAAAAGGGTCAATGATTAATCCAGTGTTAAAAAGACAAAAAAACCCATAAATGATCAAAACAAAACAGAATGGTAAAGATAAAACTTATAGGTATAACAACGGATAACAAAACTCATTGAAATTGTGTAAAATAAATTTAAAAATGCAACGCAGCTGTAATTAAGTTACCCAGGAGGTTGGGAAATAGATAGGAAAAGAAAAAGCAGCACAGTGATAATAAAAATAATTTGTAGTAATATTAAAATTAGAAGAAACATTTTTTTCTTATAGTAATCTCTGCACCCAACATGGGACTGGAACTCACGCCCCCAGATCAAGAGTCACATGCTCCACTGCCTGAGCCAGCCAGGTACCTTTAGAAGAAAGTTTTGAGGTAAAGGGGTTATGTGGCATGGTGCCATTATGTTAATTATAATACACTGTGAACATTTTGCATTTTATTGCACTGCTTCAACATTATAGAGCATAGGTATTAGGAATATAAGGAGATAAAAACCACTTGCATTAATTTTCTATGACTGCTGTAACAATTTACCAAAAATTTAATGGGTTTACAACTCCACAAATGTATTATCAAAATGGTTCTCTGCTTTAGAAGTCTAAATTAGGCTTTATTGAGCTAAAATCAAGGTGTCAGTAGGGCTGCATTCCTTTTTGAAGTTTCTAGGAGAGAACCTATGTCCTTGCCTTTTCTGGGTTTTAGAGTCTCTCATACTTCTTGGCTCATGACACTCTTCTACCATCTTCCACTCTTGATTTTTTAAGAAAAGATTTATTTATTTATTTATTTATTTATTTATTTATTTATTTATTTATTTATTTAAATTTTCGTTTGCATTTATTCTTTGCAGAATTTACTCCCGGCCCATAAGGTTTTGTTTCTTCAGTTTCTTCTGGGATATCTTTTCCTTCTGTGCAACCTCCTCTTCTGGTTTGGGAACAATCTGCTGTTTTTCAGTAAGGATCATCTCATTGTGACAGGGAGAGCTCATATATGGGTTAACCCGGCCATGAGCCCTCTAAGTTCTACTTCCCATCTTAGGGGCTTTGTTTACCTGGACTTGCTCAATGGCCAGAGAATATACATCTCAACCCTTAAGTTCAGCATTACTCTGCATTTTTAAGCATATGCAGTAAAAATGAGCACTCTTCATGGGACACCAACCCTGTGTCCAGCCCCACTGTTTGACCTGGGCACACCTATCAGCTCCACCATTGTAGCAATGGAATGGCACACACTACTTATGCAAAGTGACATCTTTCAGATACTTGTGGCTTTTCGGATATGCATACCCTTGATGGCCTGGGCAGTTTCACGTGTGTTTTTAAAGTGAGCTAGGAAGGTTTGAACCTCTGGATTTGCATGATTCTGTAGGGTTTTCTGGGTCCAGTGAATAGCGGACCATTTTCAGAGGTTACCTAAGGCTGCTTAGGGGAAGAGGCTGTTTATTTATTTTAGAGAGAGAGTGAGAGAGCGAGCATGAGTGGGGGGAGGGGCAGGAGAGGGAGAGAGAGAATCTCAAGCAGATTCCCCTCTCAGTATGGAGCTCAACTTGAGGCTTGATACCATGACCCAACCTGAAACCAAGAGTCGGATGCTTAACAGACTGAGCCGCCCAGGCTCCCCCACTACCTTCCACTCTTAAGGGCCCTTGTGATTACACTAAATCCACCAAAATAATCCAGCATAATCTCCCTATTTTGAGGTCAGCTAATTAGCAACCTTAATTTAATTCTCCTGTGCCATATATCAATGCAGTCACAGGTTCTGGGGATTAAGATGAGGACTTCTTTGAAGAACCATTATTTTGCCTGCCATAATTCTGTTCTTAAAAATAATCAAATAAAAAATAAGTATAGTGATTTAAATAAATTTTTTAAAGTTTGATTTAAAGTATAATAAAGAAATTTGATTTGAACAGAGCATGGATATTATTTGTAAACACTCATGGAACATTTATGGGATATGACCATGTATGGGTTCACAAGGAAAATATTGATAGAAGTGATAAATGCTTATATTCTCTAAACACATAAACTTGTAAATAGAAATTAATAAATTAAGGATGGAATAAAATCTATTCCACTTGGAAATAAATCAAAACCCTTTCTAAATTATGTTTAAAGAACTAAATTAGTTATTGTTAAAGAAGATATTGAAGTTGATATTACAGATCATCTAGAAAACATGACAACAGTAAGAGTTCAAAATGTATTTAGGGAAATGTCTATAGCTTCATATGCAATTACTAGAAAACAATGAAGATGGAAAATAAAACAGCTAAATATCTACTTAAAATTGAGAAAAGTAATTATAATAGAAGGAAATAATCACAAAAAAGAAATTAATAAAACAAAATAAACACAGAAAAACAACCAAGCATGGCTCTGCATAAACACTAAAAACTGAGACAAACTATGGAACACTCTTAAAAGATTAAGTAATGAAAAACATGGAGGAGAATATAAAGGACATAATGGGACTTCCTTTTCCATGTAGATTGAGCTAGTTGCCCCAGCTTTCCTGCTTTAAATGATTAAAAATGCTGGATGAAATATATAAACCATATTCTTACAAAGCACTGAAAATCTGTCAAGATAGTAAAAATATGTCAAACCAAGATTGAAGGGAAATTGTCCTGAGGGCTTTTGCCCATTCTTGTCAACTTGAATGTTGCATCTCACAGCTTCCCAGGTAAAGCAGACACAAATAAAAGCTCGTGATTATTTTAAGTAGAAAGTCTAACAAGTGACTCTTCTCACATTAAGTTGGGACCCCAAAGAGCTACACTGTCAGAGTCGAAGGAACCAGTAGTATACCAGCACTCAAGAAACTTTGCAGTCCCTAAATTATATCACCAGAGAGGTCCAAAATAAGTCAAGCCACAAATACAAAGTGATACCAGACTAATGCACCCCCCGCCAAAACTTCCATATCTTCTCTAGGAGATATATACTTCCATTGCAGATTTCAAACTATTCCTACAAATATATACATATCCCCTTTTCTGGGACAATGTATAGCATAGAGTCAAAGGTAACAAGGAACACACACAAAAAGCATTTCAGATGAAAACTAGCAGATACTACAATCAAAAGAAAAAATCTGTAAATCTATAATAATCAGAATTACTAGATGTAGTATCTAAAAGAACAAGTATAATTTAGCCAGAGAAAAAGATATTATCTTCAGTGGATTGAAAGTGAGACAGTCAACTTCTCCATGGTGCAATGGAAGCTGGTCGACAGTAGATTATCTCCAACTTACTGAGAAGCGAAGAATTGCCAACTCTGAATTCTATACTTAGTGAAAATATTTTTCAAAAGTGAAGGTTAAAAAAATATTTTTAGATAAAAACATCTAGTCTCTCACTAGAGAAATTTCTAAAGAGGTTCATAGGTAAAAAGATCTTAGAAGGCACATGATGAAAAAAAGAGGAAACAAGTACATCAGCAAATCTAAAGGGACATTGACTTGATAAAACAAAAGTAACAATGTCTCTGGGGCTATGAATGATGCTTTGATTGCGTATAAATGGTGATGATGATGATGGTGATGGTAATGACTACTGTTCTTAGTATATACCAGGGGTTGTACTTGGTACTTCTCTGACATCAACCCAGTTGGTCACAATAACTCTTGAGGAAGGTACAACTGTCACATCCATTTTATAGATGATGAACAGAAACATAAAGAGTAAGTCACTTACCCAAAGTCATGCAACTGGTGAGTGATAAGAGTTGGGATTAGTCCAGTTTGGCACTAGAACCTATGCTTTTAACCATCCTGCTACTCATGTCATCTTGAGGAATGTACAGATAAATTACCAAACTTCATAATAATTTACCAATTTGATGGATACAACATCATTTTTTTTTTAGAGAGGGAGGGGGAAGGGGCTGAGAGAGAGAGAATCTTAAGCAGCTCTGTGCCCAGTGTGGAGCTCCACGTGGGGCTCAACCCCATAACCGTGAGATCATGAGCTGAGTTGAAATCGAGAGTCAGATGCTTAACTGATTGAGCCACTCAGGCATTCCCACAAAAACAATTTTATTTCTATAGACCCAAGACAAATAGAAAATTGTAGCAGTCACAGGGCATGAAACATTATCAAGTATTCAGGATAAATCTGTTAAAATATGTATAATACCTCATGGAAAAATTTTAAGGACTTAACAGAGATTTTAAAGGAGACCTAATAAATGGTGAAATAATTCATTTTTAAGAACTGAAGACTGTATGTTGTAAAGATGTCAGTTTATCACACATGATCTATAGTTCTATAGATCCCAAATGAATCTATAAATTCAATGTAATCTCAATCAAATCTCAATCAAAATGTCACTAATGTTTTTTTGTGAGTACATTGCCAAACTGATTCCAAAAATTACATGAAAATGCCTGAGGTAAAAAATAACTAGAGGTTAAAGAAGATCAAAGTCAGAGGATTTTAAACTTCGGATATAAAGACTTATTATAAAGCAGTAGCAATTAAGAGAGTGCAGTATTGGCAAATGGGCAAAAAAGAGTTAACATAGCAGGCCTGACTTCTACCCTTTGGTAGGTCTACTTATGAGGTTCACTCTTGGTTCCCATCTAGAGAACTTGAATTTAATATAAGAGTCACTCATTTTTCTTAACTCTTTATCATTTGTGTTGATCACCTGCTTTCCTCCTGGGAGTCTAGAATTTTAGCATATTCCAGGCAGAGAATGCCTAGGTCCCAGCCTCTAATAAAAATCTTAGGTGCTGAGTCTGTAATGAGCTTCCTCGGTGGACAGCATTTCATGGGTCATTACGAGTCCTGCTGGGGGAGGTTAGCATGTCCTCTGGGACTCTGCTGTGAGAGGACCTTTAGAAGCTTGCACTTCCTTTCCTCTGGTCTTCCCCTTCCCCTTCTAATCTTCTTCCTCTTCCCCTCCTCTTTCCTGATCATGCTCCCGTGTATGTAAAGTTCAAAATTATGCCAAACTACATTCTACTGTTTAGCTGTGCATATGTAGCAATAAATCTAAAAATAAAAGTGAAATTTAAAAGTTACCTGGGGAAAAAAAAAATAAAATAAAATAAAATAAAAGTTACCTGGGGCAGCCCGGGTGGCTCAGCGGTTTAGGGCCGCCTCCAGCTCAGGGTGTAATCCTGGAGACCTGGGATCGAGTCCCACGTCGGGCTCCCTGCAGGGAATGGAGCCTGCTTCTCCCTCTGCCTGTGTCTCTGCCTCTCTCTCTCTCTCTGCGTGTGTGTCTCTCATGAATAAATAAATAAAATCTTTAAAAAAATAAAAGTTATCTGAAGAATCAGGAGATTGGGTATCTCTCTGGGGAAAGTGGCTGGAAATGGACAGATGAGAGGATTCTTGAGGGCTGGCAATACTTCACAATTTGAGTTGTGTTTATATCAGCAACTGTTTTGTGACAATTTATTGAACTAGATATATATGTTCTATGCATTTTCTGCATGTATGTTCTGTTTTATAAGAAAACCTTAAAAATAATTTTTATGTTGTTTTGTACCAATAAATATCTATCTCAACCCGAGGAATAAGTGTTTCTTAGAAAATAAATGTCAACAATGATTCACAAAAACTGAACAGCTGAATAAGTATAAAGTAAATAATAATAGTTGCTAAAAATTTAAATCTAGCTCTCACTCTGCAAAGAACCATCAAAGTATCAAGGCAAGGGAGAATTATGGGCTTGTGACAAAAAAATATTCAAAAAATGAATATTCTAAATGTTGAAAAAATAACAGCTTCATTGAGATATAATTTATGTATCATAGAATTTACCCATTTAACATATAAAATTGAATTGTTTTTAATATATTCACAGTTGTGCAACTATAATTATAACTAATTTTAGAACATTTTCATCATCCCTAAAAGGAACCCCATACCCACTGGCAGTCACTCTTCACTTCTGCTCATGCCTCTAGTCCTAGGCAACTACTGGTCTATAGATTTGCTTATTCTATACATTTCCTATAAATAGACTCATTCAACATATGGCCTTTTATGTCTGATTTCTTACACTTTGTGTAATGCAAATACCATATGATTCCATTCATGAGTGGAGTCTAAAAAGAATAATGAATAAACAAACAAATAAAAGATAAGACCTATAAGTATAGAGAACCAATTGATGGTTGCCAGGCAGGAGGGGAATAAGAGGTTGGGCAAAATGGTTGAAGGGGAGTGGGAGATACAGATTTCCAGTTATGGGATGAACAAGTCACAGGGATAAATGCACAGCCTAAGTAATATAGTCAATGATGTTGTAATAGTGATATAACGGGACACATAGTAGCTACACTTGGGGTGAGCCTAGCATAATGTATAAATTTGTCAAATCACAAATTGTACACCTGAAACTAATATAAACATTGTGTACCACCCTTACTAAAAAAAGAAAGAAAAAATAAAGAAAACTGACCACAATGAGAAAACAGAAAATAAGGTCCATATTGTTCATAGATAATTTTTTAAAAAGATACAATGGAATAAGATAAAGAAATGTATTATAATAAGATAATGAAACATTTTACTGTCACTAGAACAATGTCAAAAAGAAGTAAACATAATAGGAAATCATCCTTAATGGCAGTTGTTTCTTTTTAAAGATTCATCCCTCTTGTCTCAGTACTTCATTCCATTTTTGGCGGAATGATATTCTACTGTAGGAATATATCACATTTTATATATCCATTCATCTGTTGATGAACATTTGGATCGTTTCCACTTTGTGGTTATTATGAGTAATGATGCTGTAAACACCCATGTGTTACTTCTTGTGAGGACACAATGTTTTCATTTCTCTTGAGTATATAACTAGGAATAAAACTTCTGAGTCATATGGTCATTCTACCTTTAACCAGATGAGCGAGTGCCAGGCTCTCTTCCAAATTGACTGCATCATTTTATATTCCCGTCAGCAGTGTATGAGGGTTCCAATATTTTATACCTTTTGTTTTTTGAACCACACAACTGTATGAGCATATACATAGAAAAAGATGAAGAAAGGTGAGGGTAGTATGACAAGATGGGGTTGGAAAGGAAGGCTGGCTCCTGATCCTGTAGGGCTTGTAGGCCTCAGTGAAGTGTTGAGTTTTATTGTGATTTCAGGGAGCAGCTCTTGGAGGCTTTTAAGCAAGGAACGAACATGAACTGATTTGTATGTGCATGTATATGTGTGTGTTTTCCTAGTTTTTATGTTTGCTCTCTGAGTAATAATTCATAGGGTTCTCCTTTCCCTACAACAGTAACTACTATTTTATTCCCTTATGCGTTGGTTCAGGTTTTTGGAGACCATAGTACAAGATAGATTCTTAATTCTTAAAATACACTTCTTATTGTGAAAATAAATATAATAATATTACGACTCCATACAGCCATTTCTTATCTCTTCTACAAGACGGTGATAGTTGAAGGTCAAGACTATTGTCAGAGTCGTCTTTATATTCTCTAGGGGGTATCCACCACAGTGCTTCCAATGGATTTACTCATGGAATATTAATTGCATAATAATTTGCCCATGAACATACTTAGGAGTGAAGTCTCTTGACTGGTGTATAAGCCAATTTCGCATGGAAATTTTCACTCTGAAGAGTTTCACAGAATTTATGAGGTTGATGTGTACTTATATGAAGGGAGCTGGAATTAGCAGACAAAGATATATTAGGTAATTAAGCAGGCTCTCATATCACTGACTCAGCACTGATAAATCTGCTCATTAACAGGACTGCAGTTGTTTGGCTAAGGAAAATGTTTGTATTAGTCTGGAATGTAAATTATCTGCCTCTTTGGTGATTATTTTTAATTATAATCACCATGTGTTAAGTGAAAATAAAACTACCCCTGAGATAATACTGTTAAAATCAACAGCACGATGGCCACTCTTCTATGAGAGTTTAGACATTATCCAGGAATGAGGGGACAGGTGATTTTCCTTCGAGCTTGAGCTAATCAGTACTTTGATGCTAATGATAATCACTTTAAAATACACCTCCTTCCTTTCTCTGGACCTTTTGGGTAAGACATCCAAAATAGTATTTCCAGAACTTCAGGGACTTCTACTTTCAGGAAATCAAAGTACTTTCCCTTAATATCCTTATCAGAGGAATTATGGCTATTTATTTATTTATTTATTTATTCATTATTTTTAAATTTAAATTCAATTAGCCACACATAGTACATCATTAGTCTCAGATGTAGTGTTCAACAATTTATCAGTTATGTATAACACCCACTGCTCATCACATCAAGTGCTCTCCTTAATGCCCATCACCCAGTTACCCCACCACCAAGCTACCTCCCCTGTCCAGGTGACACGTACTGGGGTTTGTGTGATTCAAGGGGCAGGTGTCATTTGCAGGAAGCCCTCCCCTGGTCTGTGGCAGAGGAGAGGGAAAAGGGTGGCCTGGTTTAGGAGCAGGAATTAAATAAAAATTTTTGGTAAAGTGGTCAGGGAAGTTCTCTCTAAAAGCAGAGGCTAAATAAAGAGACGGAACAAGTACTAGAAGCCCCATGGTCTGTGGGGAAGGAGCATCCTAGGCAGTGGGAACGGTGTGAAATTTGCTTTGGAGGGCTAAGTGCAACTATGTTGGAACCACTAGAAAGAAAACAGAGGATCTGGCTTTATGGCAGAAAGTGAGAGACATTCTTGATGTTCCTGGGCTGTGAAATCTGGCTCATCAGAGTAGAAAGACTGCTCAAGAGATGTGTTAACCAGGAGCAAAGACTGTGCCTTTGCTGGAATAGTCCTTATATCACATCTCATAGGAACCTAAAGTGTACAGATGTAGGAGCAGGTCTTGGCATACACTCAAGATAAACTCAAAGATCTAAATGTGAGACCAGAACCCATCAAAATCCTAGAGGAGAACACAGGCAACAGCCTTTGTGAACTCAGCCACTGCAACTTCTTGCAAGATAGATCTATGAAGGCAAAGGAAACAAAAGCAAAAATGAATATTGGGACTTAAGATAAAAAGCTTCTGCACAGCAAAAGAAACAGTCAAAAAAACTAAAAGACAACCTACAGAACGGGAGAAGATATCTGCAAATGACCTATCGGATAAAGGGCTAGTTTCCAAGATCTATAAAGAACTTATTAAACTCAACAGCAAAGAAACAAACAATCCAATCATGAAATGGGCAAAAGACATGAAGAGAAATCTCACAGAGGAAGACATAGACATGGCCAACACGCACATGAGAAAATGCTCTGCATCACTTGCCATCAGGGAAATACAATCAAAACCACAATGAGAAAGAAAAAAAAAAAACCCACAATAAGATCCCACCTCACACCAGTGAGAATGGTGAAAATTAACAAGACAGTAAACAAGTGTTGGAGAGGATGTGGAGAAAGGGGAACCCTCTTGCACTGTTGGGGGGAATGTGAACTGGTGCAGCCACTCTGGAAAACTGTGTGGAGGTTCCTCAAAGAGTTAAAAATTGAACTTTCCTACAACCCAGCAATTGCACTGTTGGGGATTTACCCCAAAGATACAGATGCAATGAAACGCCAGGACACCTTCACCCCGATGTTTATAGCAGCAATGTCCACAATGGCCAAACTGTGGAAGGAGCCTCAGTGTCCATCGACAGATGAGTGGTTAAAGAAGATGTGGTTTATGTATACAATGGAATATTCCTCAGCCATTAGAAACAACAAATACCCACCATTTGCTTCGACGTGGATGGAACTGGAGGGTATTATGCTGAATGAAATAAGTCAATCGGAGAAGGACAAACATTATATGGTCTCATTCATTTGGGGAATATAAAAATTAGTGAAAGGGAATAAAGGGAAAGGAGAGAAAATGAGTGAAAATATCAGTGAGGGAGACAGACCATGAGAGACTCCTAACTCTGGGAAACGAACAAGGGGTAGTGGACGGGGGGTGGGGGTGAATGCGTGATGGGCACTGAGGGGGGCACTTGACAGGATGAGCACTGGGTATTACACTATATGTTGACAAATCGAAATCCAATAAAAAAAATAAACCAAAAAAAAAAAAAAAAAAAAGGAGCAGGTCTTGGTGTACATCTGCCAGGGAACAGCTCAACATTTGATGAAGTTGACAGAACAAAATCCAACATCTGACACTTGACTGGAAGATATTAATTTAATGCATGGTTTCCATTTCTTACCCTGTTTCCTCTTTAAGGCTGTACTTCAGTTTTCAGAAGGCAACATATTTATATGTTAAAAATGTGCAAATGTTTCTAGAACACCTTCACAGACTGACTCATCTCTCACTCCCAATTCTTTTCCTCAATCGTTCCACATCAGTTGAGTTGCTGGGAATTATGGCCTATCAGATGTCTTTCAAACATGAATTTTTATCAAGTATGTTTTTTGTAATTCATATCCAAGGTTCTCCATCCAATATTCTGAAAATTCTCTCCATGTTTCAACTCCTTAGCTTGAGAAATCACTGGTTGAAGGTGTTCTGCTCTCTTGGGTTTTCTTTGGTGTATCTACTTGAACGGAGTGGTCCAATTTACTCACATGGGCTACTTCTGATACGTTACACACAATTTCCATTACTAGATGGGATTTAAAACCTTGACAGTTTAGTCTTTTGTTTCCCATTGTCCACTGGAAGTGACAAAACTTTTGATCAAAAACAGAAACCACCAGGTTGACTGGCTCCCCAGAGAGAAGTTATTTCAGAGGAAATAAAGTATAATTACAGGAACAGGTATTTGCTGAACAGTCGCCATGAGCTGGGGATGGAACAGTGAACACAATACTCAAAATCCTGCTGTCATAGGTCTTTCATCTACTTTAATCTCATTGGAGGCAGAGGTGAGAACAGCTTTAACAGGACAGTGGGAGGTGATCTTGAAAGGTAACTTGGTTTATTCTCTGGTTTCTAGGAACATAGGAACTTTAGAGTTGGAATATCATCTGTCTACTTGCTGTTCAAAAAAATTATAAAGGTCCTCTGGGTTTGGATGCTTAGATTGCTGAGGTTTTATACCTTAGTTCTTTTTCTCCTAAAGTAGTATGAAGTACTTTAATTTAAAAAAAAAATTTATTTTTGGGCAGCCCAGATGGCTCAGCCGTTTAGCGCCGCCTTCAGCCCAGGGCGTGATCCTGGCGACCTGGGGTCGAGTCCCACATCGGGTTCCCTGCATGGAGCCTGCTTCTCTCTATGCCTCTCTTTCTCTGTGTATCTCATGAATGGATAAATAAAATCTTTTTTTAAAAAGATTTTATTTTTAAGTAATCTCTATAGCCAACATGGGGTCCAACTTAAAACCTGGAAATCGAGAGTCACACATTCCACTGACTGAGCCAGCCAGGAGCCCCTGAAGTACTTTAATCTTATTCCACTGGTTCTTTTTCAAAATGTTTTCTGTCTCCTCTTGGAAAAGATTTTCTCATTTCATTGAATATGAAATAAAGAAGTTCTCTGTATCCTCTATTTTATATAGATGTGATATTTCAAAACTACTTTTAAATTCTACTGGTACAATCTGATAAACATGAAGAAGGGTTATCAAGAATAGTAAATCAATTATTTTTAAAAGATTTTATTTATTTATTTGAGAGAGAATGCAAGAGTAAGAGTGAGAGAAAGTGCACAAGCAGGGGAAGGGGAGAGGGAGAGGGAGAGGGAGAAGTAGACTCCTCACTGAGTAGGGAGGCTGATGTGGGGCTCGATCCCAGGACCCTGAGATCATGACTTGAGCCGAAGGCAGATGCTTAACCGACAGAGCCACCCAGGAGGGCCCATAAATCAGTTTTTCTAAGTTTTACAATAAAATGAGCTGAGGGCTAATAGGTAAAACCTTTGCCAACTTGGAATAAGATGGTTGAAAGAATCAGCTTTTCTCATTTAAAAAAATCACAGCTGGAAGACTTATTTAGCATTGAAAGGTGAATAATGCTCCTTTCTTCCCAATAATTTTTGGCTAACAGTAATAAAGGCTTCTTTGAGGTACATTAATAAATACAACATACATAACAGTGACAATTATGTAAAAAGTATTTCTTTTCCCACTATTTTTCAAATAACCAGTTCCAGTTTCACCATGAAGAGTTTCTTTTCAGAGAACAGCTGGGTTCGTTAAAAAGTTCATAAGTTTTTCTCCAAGATATTCAAAAGTGCTCAATGACGTGTGCCCCCCCCGCCCCCCCACCGGTTGCTCCAATTATCAGAACAGCAGAGACCAAGGAAAGCTCTATTTTCCTCCCTCTGTTGAAAATTAATGAAATGTAACTTTTTCCATTTATTGTATTACTTTTCATTTAGTATAGAAGCATTTTTACTTTCTAGAGTGACGGGCCATTCTTTTTGAACAAATGAATCTAAATTAAGGCTTTTTGATTCCGAGAAGTGTGAAAGATAATGTTTTTGCTCCTTGTTTGGTTGTCACTATAAATGCCCTGGCTGGAAACAATACACACATTCACACACCAGTCTCTCTGAGTTATTAGTTGGAATTGCCATTTTTACATCATAATAGGACTCTATTCAAGTTCCCTATGCTTGTCAGTATTTTCCCATCTAGAAATGTCCCATGTGATACATGGCATTAAGCATTCATATAGATTGTTTATCTTGAGCTGCACTGTCTAATATACTAAGAGCCACATGTGACTATTTAATTAAAATTAAATAAATTTGGGGCACCTGGGTGACTCAGTCAGTAGGGTCTGCCTTTGGCTCAGGTCATGATCTCGGGGTCCTGGGATGGAGCTCCGAGTCACTGCTCCCTGCTTAGCAGGGAGTGTGTTTCTCCTTCTCTGTCTGCCCCTCCTCCTGCTTGTGCTCTCTTTCCCAAATAAATAAATAAAAATCTTTAAAAGAAATTAAATAAAATCAGAAATTTAGGTTCTCAGTCAAATGTTCAATAGCCACATATTGGTTGCCCTACTGCACAGCACAGGTAAGTTCTAGTCAACAGTGTTTAGAAAACAATCTGGTTTTCTTTTAAAAAACCTTATTAGCTACATTTCCTATTAAGTTTTTTTTTAACTCCAGGGTAGTTAACATACAGTGTTATATTACTTTCAGGTGTACAATTTAGTGATTCAACAATTCTGTACATCATCCAGTGCTCATCACGGAGTGTGCTCCTTTATCCTCATCACCTATTTCACCCAACCCCCTCTCACCTCCCCTTTGATAACCATTCATTCTCTAGTTAAGAGTCTGTTTCCTGGTTTTTCTTTCTCTTTTTTTTTCTTTGCTTGTTGTTTTGTTTCTTAAATCCTACATACTTTTCTTATTCCTTTAATCCTTGGGGACAGAGATACAAAATCTATTTTAAAAATACATTAATAAAATTACTAATGTATTTATAATAATCTAAATTACACAAGCTCTATCTGGTCATTACCTGCTCAATTGTAACTATATGTTGAGAAGGTCATGTTGAGTGATTTGAGTCAATATTAACTTTCCAACAATAGAATCAATAGAGATGGTTATCAGCAATACGACTGACTAGAAAAATTAATGGATCAAAGACCTCAGACTTAGGATAGTCAGGAAATTAGGTTGAAGTATTCAAAAAAGAGGGCAAGTATCATGTCACATAATCTTTATCCCCAAGAGTTAGTACACATAGGATTATATGAGAAATGCTTACTGAAATCGAAATTTAGTGCAAATAATTACCGGATCTCTCGGATCGAAATACTAGTTGTATTTGGATGACATGATTGTAGTAGGGAAAACTCACAATCTTTGTCTCTTCTCTCCATCTTCCTTCTACAGTAGACTCTTCAAATTTTAGCTGGACACATGGCCACCTTGAATAAAGATTATAATTATCAGCCTCTCTTGCAGCTAGTTGTCATCATCTAAATTTTTCCAATTATATCTAAGCAGGAGTGATATGTGCAACTGCTTTTTTCTCCTTTCCTGCTGGGTCCATCATTGAGGGTGAAGATGACCCTCAAGTACTGACAGAAACTGGAAAGAAGGAGCCTGAAGCTTTGACACTGTTAATTGTCAATTGGCTATGCTTAGGTACTTACATAAAAGATAAATATACTTCTGTCTTACTTAAGTTGTATTATTTTGAGTTTTATTTTAGTAGTTACCACAATAGAAGTATTGCAGTGGTGAATAGAATAAATACAACAGTACGACAGAACTAATCTAATAATGATCACTCTAACACTGGAGTAGCTGGGGAATAGGATGGGAAAATTGTCAGATTTACAAAATGTATCTACCCTCATTGTTCCTTGTAGATCTTATTAACTACTTTATGAAAAAGTCCTTTCACCATGTTTAGTCTCCAGTACAAATATCTCTAGTTCCTCTTCTATCAAGGTAAACAGATTCTCTTCATGATTTTTTTTTTTTTTACCATTTGAAGTCACTTTTACATCTCTTAATTTTAGTTCATCTTCATCCAAGTTCTATGAGATACTGTCATTTCCTTTATATTATAAATATGGAAACTGAGACTCCCAAAATTTGAGTGACTTATAAAGTATACACAGCCAGTGAGTGGTGGGGCTGAGACCCCCACTCTGAGATGAAACCCACTGTGAGTCTAACTAACGTGTAGTTTTATTTGTGTTATCTATAGGCAAACTTATGATTGTAAATGAAAGATGTTATTTAATTGTTGGGAAAATTGGAAACTTTCTCATATGGAGATGATAGCTTCTATCCCAACAGTGATCCAGAAAAGGTTCCTTGGAACACTAGTGACTATCTTAGAAGGGATTTTTTTCAACTGTTTACAGAATGATGCACACTGTATTCCTATTCTGAAGAGTCACAGTTCACATTGTACATTAAAGGCCCTGAGATGGGGATCCCTGGGTGGCGCAGCGGTTTGGCGCCTGCCTTTGGCCCAGGGCGCGATCCTGGAAACCCGGGATCGAATCCCACGTCAGGCTCCCGGTGCATGGAGCCTGCTTCTCCCTCTGCCTCTCTCTCTCTCTCTCTCTCTCTCTCTCTGTGTGACTATCATAAATAAATAAATAAAAAATATTTAAAAAAAAAATAAAGGCCCTGAGAAATCCCATTGTAAGGAGGCCTTTTATTTTTATTTATAATTTTTAAAGATTTTTATTTTGTTTATTTATTTCAGAGAGAGAGAGAGAGAGAGTGCAAGTGAGTTCGGGGAGGGGCAGAGCAAAAGAAATCCTCAAGTAGACTCAATAGTGTGTAGCCCAACACAGGGCTTGATCTCAAGACCTTATGATCATGACCCAAGCTGAAATCAAGAGTTGGCCTCTTAACTGGACTCAGTTACCCAGGTGCCCCATAAGAAGGCCTTTTAAGTTTCAATTCTGATGTGCTCAAACTTATTCACTTCAGAACTCCCTTTATATATATATATATACTTTATATATTATATATAATAAATATATATAATATATATAACTCTCTCTCTCTCTCTCTCTCTCTCTCTCTCTCTCTATATATATATATATATATATATATATATATATATATATATATATATACAGGCAGCATACTCTTTGGAAGTCCTGCCTTACTGCTGGACAGTTCAGTTTCTGCTAGAGATATATAATGGTGGTCTAAAACTTGAAGGCATTTTAGAAACTGTAGCTTAATGAGTTTCTTTGACCATAAAATCATATACCCGCAAAGATGCTTGGGGACTTGAGGTATGTGGGAAGTAGACAACTCATTCATTCTTGGACTTATATGGACCCCAATTCTTGGGAAGTTCTTTTTATGGATTTGGCAATAGTAGTTACTCCTCAGGGAGGTTGTGTCTGCTATATATCCCATTCTGGATTAGTAATCTTTTCAGACTTCTCAGACTCAGGACAAGGCAAATATGTTTAAGGTTACTTGTTGGGAAAGTCTTATAATTATATGTATGTTTGTAAGACTATGAGATAGGACATTATAATAATTAGAAGATATTTTAAGTATTGTAAAGAAAAAACACCAGTTTCATATGCAGAAAAAAAAAATAAAAGACCACAAGTTCCTTCCAAAGTTTCCCCAAATGAGAAATGCTTATTGACTTGAAGTTTTATAGGTACTTGATATATATCATTTACATATTAGATCCTGTGTCACCAAAGAAGCATAAAGTTTCTTCATGTTAATGTTAGATACAGGATATGGAAGCCAACCTGGATATTAAATGAAAATAAAGACAACCAAATTATCATCATTATTTATTATTTTCATAGCTGTAATGGAAAGTACTTTGCAGTAACCATGTTTATTATGGCAGGAGACAAAAGTATGAAGTAGTCCCTGAAAAGTTTCAAATTAGGCTTAATGAAACTTTAATAAAAAAATCAATGTAAATTAAAAAACAAATAGTCCTGAATCTGAGTAAGATGACTTAGGATTTGATACTGGCAAGGATGCTCAAAAAAAGCAACTATTTTAAAAATGTAATTCTCTGCAAAATAATTTGTATATTTTCAAATAATTCTAATACAAATCTCAATAGACTTTTCTTTTGAGGTTGGAAAATCATTTCTAAAATCATCTGGAAGGGGAAGGCAGCCTGGGTGGCTCAGTGGTTTAGCGCCGCCTTCAGCCCAGGGTGTGATCCTGGAGTCCCAGGATCGAGTCCCACTTTGGGCTCCTTGCATGGAGCCTGCTTCTCCCTCTGCCTGTGTCTCTGCCTATCTCTGCCTCTCATGAATAAATAAAATCTTTTAAAAAAATCATCTGGAAGAATAAATGGATGAAAATGCCCAAGAACATTTGAGAGAGAAAATTTTTGCGTGGAAATTTTCACTACTAAATGTTAAAACAGATTATAAAACTTCAGCAATTAATGTGTACTAGTGACAAAAGAATAAGTCATAGAATGGAGAGGCAAGGAATTGACTCTAATATATTAGAGGGACTTGATACGGAGATAAAGATGGCATTTCAAGGTGGTGTGAAAGGTGAGATCATTTAATGAACAGAACAGTGGAGACAGTATCATGACTTGGAAAATGTAATATAGTAAGTTTAAGAAGTAAATGGAGTAAAATTAAGAAGCTATAAGTATGAAAGTATATTTTTCCAAGCCTAAAAACGAAAAGAATAAAACTAAAGTAAAATATTGTTAGATTTTCACTACATAATGAAATTTCAAAATTAAAAAGCAAACAAACTGTATTTAATAAACATGTGACTGACAACATTTAATATCCTTAATATAACAAAAATTCTTACAAATTATTGGGAGATTCATTCATTAAAAGAATAATAGGCAAAGAAGTGAAGAGCACATTTAAAAAAGAGGAGATACAGATAGCCAAAGTTCATGTGAATATATGTCTAAATCAGTAGTCATCAAATAAATAAAAACAAGACAATCTTAAGGCACAGCAGATAAATATTAAAGATTGTTTAAAAAGCTATTCTTGGTGAAGGTGAAATAAAATGGGAAATTCCTTTGATTGCTTATGGCAGAGTAAATTGATACAGTCTTTCTGAACGTCAGTTTGGTAATATATATCAAGAATCGAACACACATTCAAATCTCCTGATTTGTTAGTTTTACTTCAAAACAATCTATCCTAAGGATATATTTTAAAATACACATAAAGTTTATGTACAGAGGTTTTTATTGTTAAAATCTGAATATTCCCTAAAAGATCAATTATTATCTCAGAGATACTGTGCTTAAAACCACCAGCCTTGGCGGACACAAACCTGATTTGAATTTCAGTTCTTAAAAGTTCTGTGTCCTTGAGCAAGTTACTTCAGTTTTCTGAGGCTATTACTGATCTGAAAGAGGGATGCAAAAATTTGCCATTTGCAATGACATGGATGGAAATAGAGGGTATTAAGCTAAGCAAAATAAGTCAGAGAAAGACAAATATCAGATGATTTCACTCATATGTGGTATTTAAGAAACAAAACAGATGAACATGGGAGAAGGGAAAGAAAATAAAAGAAGATGAAATCAGAGAGGGAGACAAACCGTAAGAGACTCTTCAATGTAAGAAACAAACTGAGGGTTGCTGGAGGGGAGGAGGTGGGGGGGGATGGGGTAACTGGGTGATGGGCATTAAGGAGGACACATGGTGGAATGAGCACTGGGTGTTGCATGCAGCTGATGAATCAAGAAGTTCTACCCCAGAAACTAACAACACACTATAAGTTACCTAAATTGAATTTAAATAAAAAAATAAAAAAACCCAACAATGTCCACACTTCTTCACATGTGTGTCAAGATGGGAAATTCCTTATATCACAGTATACTTATCATCTTTGAGATTGTCTGATATCAACACATAAGAAACAAAGGAAAAAATAGATACCCTTCATCCTCAGATTCTTTAAATTGGCTATTATGCAAAACATAAACATCTAAATAAAGTACTCTCTCACATATCTATGTCATTTAGGATAAATCATGTTCTGTAGTGCTAACAAACATCCTCCAATAACCCAATGACTTATGATTATAGAAGTTCATTTGTTTTGCCCCTGCAACATGTCTGATGAGGATCAGCAGAAGTGACCTCCTCAGTAGTCATTCAGACCCCAGGGTAGAAGTAGCTGGGGGCTTCTACTCCACCAGGGCAAGGGAAGGAATAAACCACTGAACACCAGCGATGACCTACTTCCACCCATAAAGACGTATACTACTTTGTTCAAATTCATGGCCAAAGTAAGTCCTATAGTCATGGTGGCAGGGAAGTCTCTCTTGTGAGACCAAAGGAGAGAGGAATGCCACGTTGTTAAAAAGTTAGTAATGTCCAAACATGTGCCCAATAATATTACAACATCCATTCTAAAGTGAATTCTGATCCCCAGATTCACACTGGGAGAAGAGGTTATTGGAAGGAAGCAATAGATTGCTTTTGGCGGAAGTGTTACTAACTGTACTGTGGCAATCATGTCACAATAAGCGTGCATCAGATCGTGCGATTGCATGCCTCAAACTTCCACAGTGCAACATGTCAATCATAGCTTAATAAAACTAGGGGAGAAAACTCTTCAGACTTTAAAGTGATTTATTCTGTGACGTGGTAAATCAAATGTGACTATCATGCATCCCAATGTCAAAAAAAAAAACACATTATTTGAACTGTAAATTTTTTTTAATTGTAAAAATTCATGTTATTTATTCTTCAGGAAAAGATTTCTCAAATACTAAGCTTAAGCAGCGAGAGAAAGAGGAATAAATTTGCAGGACAGAGAAGAAGATAGTAATTTTTCTTTCTGCTCTTTTGGTTTCCTTTTGGTGAGTGTCATGTTTGTCTTCTAGCTGTTTGAAGCCAGGAGATGGAGCCAAGTAGCTGAAGACATTCTAGCACCCAGTTTCTCAGGGTGTTTCTGAGTGAACTCTTCCCATTACTCAAGAAGTAGCATTTAATTTGCAAACTTGCAAGGAAAAAATAAGTTTTACTGCAATGTCTCATTCTCTCTACAAATAGTTTATAATAGATCTAAAAGAAATATAGCTGGGCCACTATGTTCAGGAATTAAGGCTCAAGAATAGTTTATCTTTTTCACAAATACCCCTAGCCATGTGATTTTTATATCTATTTCATGTTCATTTTATTCTGCTTGGCTCCATACAGAGTGTGTATCAGTCTATGTTAAGCAGAAAGATCCTTCTGTCTAAATCGTGACAAAATCTGATATTTGAATCAAGTCTTAAATGAAGGATGGGTATCTTAGGTGCCAACAAGGGCCAGGCACGCAGAGTGATGCCTGACAGGGGCTACGTGGGAACTGTGGCCAACAGCATATACGCCTATGTGGGGGAGCGGCTTCTCGTGTCTCACCAGTCTAGCTACCAGGAAATGTAAAGCCCATACTGTCAGACTTTCTTATTGTTAAAGACAAATGCTCCCCATCACTGGCCATCAGAGAAATACAAATCAAAACCACAATGAGATCCCACCTCACACCAGTGAGAATGGGGAAAATTAACAAGGCAGGAAACAACAAGTGTTGGAGAGGATGTGGAGAAGGGGGAACCCTCTTGCACTGTTGGTGGGAATGTGAACTGGTGCAGCCACTCTGGAAAACTGTGTGGAGGTTCCTCAAAGAGTTAGAAATAGACCTGCCCTACGACCCAGCAATTGCACTGCTGGGGATTTACCCCAAAGATACAGATGCAATGAAACGCCGGGACACCTGCACCCTGATGTTTCTAGCAGCAATGGCCACAATAGCCAAACTGTGGAAGGAGCCTCGGTGTCCATCGAAAGATGAATGGATAAAGAAGATGTGGTCTATGTATGTAATGGAATATTCCTCAGCCATTAGAAATGACAAATACCCACCATCTGCTTCGACGTGGATGGAACTGGAGGGTATTATGCTGAGTGAAGTAAGTCAGTCGGAGAAGGACAAACATTATATGGTCTCATTCATTTGGGGAATATAAAGGAGAGTGAAAGGGAATAAAGGGGAAAGGAGAAAAGATGAGCGGGAAATATCAGAAAGGGAGACAGACCATGAGAGACTCCTAACTCTGGGAAACGCACAAGGGGTAGTGGAAGGGGAGGAGGGCGGGGGTGGGGGTGATGGGCACTGAGGGGGGCACTTGGCGGGATGAGCACTGGGTGTTAAGCTATATGTTGGCAAATTGAACTCCAATAAAAAATTTTTTTTAATGAATTACTAAATTAGAAAAAAAAGACAAACCAAATCCTACATTTTAATGTAAAATCTTCAGATATTTATGATTTTAAGCTATTTTTAAACTGTTACAAAAGCTCTCCAGGCTAAACAAACACCTCGAGGTTGCCAGTATATGACTTAAATAGTTTAGAGACAATTTTACATTTTTTTTCTCTTTGAATCCTAATAAGAATGCTATGAATTATTTTTTAATTGCTTTTTCATCATCATGGGTATGAGATTATCATAATTATGAGACTGAGCACAATCAAGTTAATTTGCCCAAAGTCACAGAATTACTATGTATACTTTCTGATTCCAATTCTATGTAGTGTTCTTTCACTTTTTAAGCTTTTCTAGATGTTTTCTGAATATTGAAATGGACATGGGATCAGACTTCTGGCTATTTCTGTCCTGGTCACAGTTTCTATGATTCCATGTGACTCTGAATTTGACCTGTCAGATGAAGGGCACTGTAGACCTCTTGGCTTCTATGGCCACTTCTAATTCTGAAACCCCATTGTTCCGTGTGTGTGTGTGTGTGTGTGTGTGTGTGTGTGTGTGTGTGTATGTAAAATCCCATGAGTCAATACAGTCCTCTAACCCCACAAGAGGTTCAGGTCACCAGATTACATTATGGCCATGATAATCTGGGATATAATGATTAATTAGTAGACACAAGGCACCATTCTTGCCCATGCTATTTGCATTTTTGGCATTCTCTTTCTTGTCTCCACACAATCTTAAAAGCTATGAGATCCGAGACCCTAAAGAAATTAATATGGTCCCTACTTTTAAAGTAAGAGTTATGAAATTGATCTTTTACTTCTTTCTGGATATATACATTTTTATGTTTAGCTTTAAATTCAATGGTTAGAGTGGAGATAAAAGCAATTCTTGCCTGGGGTTCTTTTATAATTATAAGCTCTAATTTATGACTCATATCCTTTCAATGAGTTTCTCTACTCTAATGAAATGGGATGCCATTAAATCAGTCTAAGTACTATTAGCTCTTTAGGATGATTTCAAATATAAATGCCTACTTTTACTACCTTTTGGGAAAATCTGTTGCATACTTAGTTTTCAAATAGGTCAGAAGACTTAGGAGACAGAGTTTTCTTGAACTCTTGACTTAGGATTTTCTCCACTATAGGAGAAAATAGGAGGAGTTGCCACATTTTTTCTCTAATGCTACCTTTTTGGTTACCTTCATACCTTAAGAACTCAAGAAAGGTCCATGCCATACAGAATTAAGCTTTGGAGTAACCAGAGAAGACACATTTCATTAGGAGCCGGGGTGTCACATTTGTCCGGTATACGTCCTGAACATATTGTGTATTGTCCTATCAACTCTCTCAACAACCAAGTGACATAGATATCAGTATTCCAGATTCAGAAGGGTTACCTAACTTTCCCAAGATTACATGGTTAATTAGTGGTGAAACTTGAACCAGAACTGAAGACAGGTCCAAAGCTCTTAGAGGTCTATGCTGTATCATTGTCCTCATTCTACAGGTGGCTGTATGCAACTAGTTTCACTTCCTGTCCATCTTTTTCTCTCCATTTTTGAAGAGTCACTTGGGTGCCATCATGAATGGAAATTAATTGTAATGAAAATGAAAAGATCTAAAATCCTTATAACTAGTTAGAGGTCTTTTTTAATGTACTCTGGGTAGATATTTAGAAACAATGCTATTAATTTATTGAAGCTAATTATTTAAGTTGGATACATTATTGATACCTGCATCCACCAGGGATATATAACTTAGTAAATCCATAGCAGTTGTGATAGATGAAATTACTGGCTCCAATAATTTCACCTTTCTCTGTATCTACATCCTTGTCACTGGCCTCCTAATGGGTGAGATATACATGCCTGTCCCTTGGCTTTGAGTTTGGCCAAGGGCAGGGAAGAAATTACAGTGTGCCAGTTCTACTAGGATTTAAGAGATTTCCCATGTTTTTGATTATCCTCTCATACTTTTGCCATTGTCATGAGAAAAAAGGCACAACTGACCACTGGTCCAAGAAGGATGGGAAACATGTGCAGCATAGCTACCTCTGTGGCTTCATAGACCAGCAGTGAGAAATATAGCCTCTGTAGACATTGCAGTTTGAAGCAGGGCCTCCTAGGCATGCCCAATCTGAATTTATTGAATCCCACCAACCCTCAGATCTGTGAAAATAAATACTAGCTGTTATATGCCACTGAGAATTTGAGATTGTTTTATGCCATATCATTTTATTTGTATTTTTTTATGCCATATGATTTTAGCAACAGTAGACTGATAAAGCAGTCAAGGGTCATCTACCTTCCAATTCTATTATACCATTAATCATATATATAACCTGTTCTTAACACCTAGTGGGTTCTTTTCAATATTTTAAAATCCATTCCAGGGATCCCTGCGTGGCGCAGCGGTTTGGCGCCTGCCTTTGGCCCAGGGCGCGATCCTGGAGACCCAGGATCGAATCCCACATCGGGCTCCCGGTGCATGGAGCCTGCCTCTCTCTCTGCCTATGTCTCTGCCTCTCTCTCTCTGTGTGACAATCATAAATAAATAAAAAATTAAAAAAAAAATAAAATCCATTCCAACTTATCCTTAATATTGAATAAGAATTAACAAAATAAAAGATAATAGAGGAGAAAAGCAATTGATAACTCATTCTTTAAATTTCTACTTAAATATCAGTTCTTCAAAGGGACCCTTCCCAACCCTCCAAATTATATTAGGTACCTCTTGTTAGATACCCTCACATAGAAATCAGCCCCTTTCCTTTATACCTTGTCCCTATTAGTAATTATGTAATTGATTTTAATTTCTAAAATAATATTCATCACCCTCACTGGACTGTAGTTCATGAAGGTGAGACCATATCCTTCTTATTCATCACTCTACCTTGTTAGCATCAAGCACAGTATTTGGCCAAAAGTAGGCACCCAATATATACTTGTTAGATAAATAAAAAGAAACAATTTGAGGATCTGATTATTATTGCAGCATGCTTCAAGTTGTTTTTCTGGTTAAAATCTGTTATATAGCAGTTTTCTGGCAGATTATTCTCTGTCAACATCTCTGTAAGGCTTTATATGCTAGTTATAAAACTCATACGTTCACTCTTTATAAAGAATGCCTTCAACTGCAATTTGTCCCTTGCACATTATGGTGGGCTCTCACATCACACAATGCGAGCACCTTTGAGGTTTCTTGTTCTCACTGTATAGGTTCCCCAGTGACGTTGGAATCCAGGTCACATGCAGATATGTTCATATATGAGTACAGAGAGAGCATATCATATCAGTAGGGATTCAAGATGGGTCACTGGAGAAAAATTCATTTTGGAAGTAAAAAAATGGACGATATGCATTTGAATCTCAATTCTACAACTTTCTAATTATGTTGTTAACCTGAAAAACTGGGATGATAACATCTACTCTGTAAAGTGGTTATGAGAGATGGATGAATTATGAAAAATTCTTTGAAAGCTCTAAAACATTACATGAATATTAATAATTCCAGTATCTATGTCTATTTTATAAAATACATGTTGACTATGTTGCACTGAACATTAAAGTTGCTCATAACCACTGCTAGAAATGCCCATTGTCATGCATTCAGGCTCATCGGGATGTTTTAAAATTTAGCTCCTACAATGAATAATTGCAATGGGCCATGTGATATTTTCTTTAACGGTTTCATAAATTGGGAGATTGTTAGCATCCACATCTATTGAAGGCATTCCCACAAGTTAGAGTGAGCATAATTTTTAGTTTAGAAAATATGATGGCCAAAGGTCACTGGTCACAACACAGTACCTGAAATATATTCTAAGCATTTCATCGTTAAACCATTTTACCTTGCTGAATCCATAAATCATGTTATCTCATCACTAATACCGTGTCAAATTGACTGAAAGCTGTTAATCAGTTTCAGAATTTAAAGTCTTATGAAAAATGGTGGGTTTACACGTTGAATCTAAATAGTCTTAGGAAAATTGATGGATGGAATAGATCTTTATGTCAAATACAGAGGTCTTCTCTAGCACAAACTGTTGATTCAGGTTGTTAATCCCTGCACTGCTGAGAAAAACATTATGTCTACCATTCCTGACTGGTTTTATAAATCTTTGAAATCAGTATGAAGTTTATATCTAAATTCCTCCAGGTCTCATTTAAAAGATTCTGAAGCAAATATTGCTCATGGTCGACCTGCATTGCTGCTTTATGAAGGGCATGTTTCCCACTATGATTTCTTGCAAAGGGAGCAAAGTGTTTTATTCAGGGAAACCAAGCCACATAATATCCTCATTTTTCCATTTTGTTGCCACTTAAAATGATAATAGCTGCATAGATATTAGAGTGAAACATATAGTATGGCACACAATGTAGAGGAGCTTATGCATGGACTATCCCAAATGGCTTAAGTTATTTACCTAACAAAGCAGATTGAGCTGAATTTTATATGTGGGTAGTGATGATTCAAGTAAATTAGACATTCTGTGTCTTTCAACAAGACTACATGTACTCTCAACGGGTTAAAGTACATGTAGTCTTGTTGCAATAGTGAATTGAGTTGATTTATACATCTCTGTAATATAAGAAAATGCATATCAGATATGCTTTAGTATAAATGTTAACGATCTTCAGGAGCAAACTCTGTTTTTTGCACTTTGGTGAGACACACCATGAAAAATAAGCTTCAGAAAGTCCCTACATGGTGCTTGGAACAAAGTAGGTGCTTGCTAAATGTCAGTGTTTTCCCATTGCCCATTTTCTCCTGCTTATTGAGGCTTGAATCACATAGTTTTCTTTGGTTTGGGATTGTTTGAAGTAATAGTCACTTAAGTTATATTATCATTAAAGTTCATTTTGTCTTTATAGAATCCATACAAAATTGAGGCTGAAAATTTTGCTTTATTTCATAAACACCTGATGGTCTCTCTGGAGATGATTTTATTTTATTTTCTTTTTTTAAAGATTTTATTTATTTATTCATGAGATACACAGAGAGAGGTAAAGACACAGGCAGAGGGTGAAGCAGGCTCCCCCCTAGGGAGCCCGACTTGGGACTTGATCCCAGAGCCCCAGGATCACGCCCTGAGTTGAAGGCAGATGCTCAACCACTGAGCCACTCAGGCATCTCTTGTTTTCATTTTTTACTTCTTTTTTTTTTTTTTTTTCATTTTTTACTTCTGATCCTGGTAAGCATGGGCTGAGTTTACACAGTCTTCCAATACACGGAAGACATGTGAATATGAAAATCTAAAATAAACTAGGTAACTACATATAAAATTAAAAAGTACTTATGAATATATTTATCCTTTAAAGTTCCATTTTAGTCTCTTTTTACTCAAATTATAAAATCAAACTGACATTTCCACTGATGTGGTAGAGGAACTCACGGTTTTAGGATACCTCAGTGTAATATTTCCTCATTATAAACAGAACCAATTGTTTTAAAAACCTGAGTGAGAATGACTGAAACAAAGTTAAGGAATTTAATATAGTTTAAATGCGGACAGTAAAATTGGTGCTAAGTTTTGTGGCTTGCCATGTCATTGAGTAATCCGTTAAGATAAAATTATTCTTTTTCTTTTAAAGATGTTGTTTTTAAGTAATCTCAACACCCAATGTGGGGCTTGAACTCACAAACCTGAGATCAAGAATCACACACTCTGCTGACTGAGCCAGCCAGCGCTCCAAGATAAAATTATTCTCTGTGACAACAGAGAATAATAACAACCCAACTTTTAATTAAAACAACATGTGGTCTAGGGCAACTGCACATGGTTGGAAAAAAGCTATGCAACTGCACATCTTTTAAAATTTATGATCACTAATCTCAAATGGGTCAAAAAGGCTGGAATCCCTCTAATAAATTTACTATGTATTCTCAGATGATGGTTTTATATTTTCTCCTCTCTCCTTGAATCTTTTGCATGTTTTCCTCTCTCTCAGCTGATGAATTCATCTCATGCTTCACTGAGAAAGAAGTAATCAGATGAGAAATCACATCATCTTTCCAATGGCAAACATAGGAACCTACAGGGAAAAATTGTCCACACTCTTATCCAAGCTCTCACTCTACACCTGGTTCCCATCTGTCTCACCTGTATGACGTAAGTGCTCTCCCTTCATAAAATTCTTCCTCTCTTCTCTCCCATTCTCATGTCGTTCTCCAATAGCTCCACTCTCCTATTTAGCAAAACTTCCCAAAATGTGGTCTGCATTTGTTGCCTTTTTGGTGGCTTCCCATTTTCTTCTCAACACACTCCCTTTCAGGTTCCATCCTCACCCGTCCACTGAAATGATTACTGGCTACGTGGTAAACATTCCCACTTGTTCAGCAAATAGTAGCTCAAAGTTAACATGTCCAAATATATCTCTTTATTTCCCTCAGGGAAAACGTTCCTTCAATGGTGCTTTGAATTTTATTATTTATTTAGTTAGTTAGTTAGTTTTGATTTTTTTTTTGAATTTTATTTTAAATTGAAGTATGGTTTGGGGCACGTGGGTGGGTGGCTCAGTGGTTGAGCATCTGCCTTTGGCTCAGGTCATGATCCTGGGGTCCTGGGATCGAGTCCCATGTCGGGCTCCCTGCCTGGAGCCTGCTTCTCCCTCTGTCTATGTCTCTGCCTCTCTCTCTGTGTCTCTCATGAATAAATAAATAAAATAAAATAAATTATTTAACCTCCATTGCCTCAGTGGTAAAATATGGAAAATCACAATCTCTAACATACTATAATATTGTTCTCTGATAATTGAATGAGATAAATCCATGTAAAACACAAGAATTGTGCATAGTACTCACTACGTAGCAGCTATATCATAATCATCATATTATCTCCCATTTCTAACTCAATTCTGAGTCTTATCCTGACTTGACAAGTGAAGAAATTAGGGTTTGGAGATAGTGAGGTAAGACAGCTGAGTCCAGCTAGCATACTCACCGCGACCTTTCTAGCGTCTCTGCATGCCATGTCCCTCAGCGTGCAAAAGACATTTTTATAAGCTGGCCGTACCTGACTTCCCAGGATCACTTTCTTACTTTTTCCTCCAGTTTTCTCTCATTGACCCCATCACCAATGCTTTGTTCCCAGCAGACCCTCATTATCCCTGAGTATGTAATGAATTTGCTCCTTTCCACCTGCTGTTCTCTATCGCGTCCAGCTTTTGCCCATCCGTTGAGTCTTACGACCACTGTTCATGCCTTTTGCCAAGTTCTAATATCCCCCTCCTCTCTGTTGCTTCTCCACCTTCCCCTCCCACACCTCTTTAACCTATGTGAGTGTAAGACCTGTATTTGCTTGTTTGCATACCTTTCCATTTGCTAAGTTTCCCCAGGCTACAGCTTTGAGTTTGTTCTTTTTCAAACCCCTAGGACCTGGCATATGATGCTACTTACTGTGTGTTTCTTGAAGGAAAGAATAAACGAATTAATGAAAGAATGAGTATAGCATAAGACTTCACAATTGGATTTCCTTTTTTCCTTTTTTTTTTTTTTTTTCATATGCAAGTGCCTGATTTAAGCTGAGGCACCGACTTCAAAGAAGCATCTACTTCAAAGACAGCTATCTTGGCTAAAAAAACAGTGCCAGCCACACACTAGATAAAGAGCCAGCTCCTCAACCCTACCCCCAAATTTCAGGCTCCTTTGTCTTAGAGATCTTGGTTAATTTTGATAAGATCATTTGTGCCTCTTGGTTTTTTTCTCCCTGTATTTTAAATTCCAACTCATATGTTTCAAATTCACCAAAAAGCGAGCCCATGAAAGCCACCGTCTGTCCAATAAGAGCAGGTCCCTAGGTCTGCACACACTCCCTCATGCATGCCTGCTTCTCTCTTTCCCTGAGACCTTGCTGTGTGGCCCCAGGTGTGCTTATAATTCCCAGGACTTGTAAGTAATCAACGTGTCCTTTCAAAGCTTCCTGATGAAGATTCCTGAGGGCCTCTTGCTACAACATTGGTTATCAATAGGCTAAGACCAGCACAAAACAATGAATGATTGAAAACCATGTTTTTTAAAGGCATTTGAAGTTGAAAGGAGAAATGAGAGTTGGGAAGAGGAGTATTTCATCTCTCTCTAATATTTCCTGTGTGAAGTCTTCCGCTGGGCTAGGTTGTGCAGTGAGCAGATCATCAGCACAGTTGGACAGCACCAGTGTTGTGGGTTACAAGGACTATATGGCTTTTGTTTCTAAGTGATTACTTGGATGACCTCGGAAGTTGGGATAACCTAACTGGGTTGACCTCACTGTGCATTTTATTACATTTTCCAGCTGACTGCATTGGTTGCTGGGAAGCAATTGTAAAGGGCCCAGCTTACCTGTGTTGAATGCCCCACATATCCTTCAAGTAATTAGGGTCTAAAAACCTTTCCGATATTTTTGTTTGTTTTTTTTTTGCCTCAGCAGGCGTTGAAGTGTTTTCCAGCCTGGCCAACAGAAACATGCAAGAGAGGATCTTGGGCCGTGGGACCCAGGACAATTTTAAGAAGTGAAAAAAGAAAAATGTGTGAAGGGAAAAGCTATAAAGCCATGATCATGAAAGTAGCACAGGAGACATCAGACCATACAACTGAGAACGACTCAGTATTATGGAATCAAAATGCATAAAGACAAACCACATGAAGGAAATTCGAGAGGAAGTCAAATAAACAACACAAATATTTACAAAACTGAATTTCCAGAAGTGGCAAAACAAGAACAATTTAATGGGAACAGTTTATGCAAATGAGCTTGTACCCCAGTTCTGTGGTATATAAAAAGAAATTCAGAAATGTTATTACCCACTCCACCCCTTACTGCTACTCTGTTATAATAATTACTAAACAAACCAAAAAAGAAGGGATTGACATTTTATTTGTTTTCGAAGGGGGAGAGGTGTGGAGGAAAGGCAGAGGGAGAGGGAGAGAGTCTGAAGCAGGCTCCAGGCCCAGCACTCAACTCGTCTCACAACCCTGAGATCATGACCTGAGCCGAAATCAAGAGTTGGGACACTTACCCAACTGAGCCCCCCAGGAATCCCAAAGGTATTGACATTTTAAAATCCCTACTCTGTGGCCAGCAGTTGACATAAAACATCTCACTGTATCCTCCCAGCAATTTGTGAACTATATATTATCACGGCTGAGAGTGTTCAAATAATGTGTCTAAGGTCACATGGTGCAGTGGCACAGACAGTATTAATTAAAACCCAAATCTGACCTCCAATTTTATCCATTTATCTCACTGTGCTGCTTTCCAGAATAATCTCATTATAGGAACATCTCTCCTATGACCTGGTGCCACTAAATTGAATCCAAAGACAGAGTGACAGGGCTGTTCTAAGTAGTAATGTGGTTACATTGGCAGTTATGGGATATCTTTTCTTTTTCCTTACAGAAAAATTTAAAATGGAGGAAAGCATCATGCAAACTCACATGCTCACCGAGCCAGCAACTATTAACTATCATATTTGATGTACCTCATTTTTTCCTACCAAACATTACATATTAAATCTTTTTGCTTCTCTTCTACTCTCCCACTCCTGCATCCAGTTCCGTTTATAGAAAAAGATTAAATTTGGTGAATTACAGATGGCCAGCTGTTTGCTTAAAGTTCTGCTCTCCTTTTCAGAGTTTGGAGTTGTCACTGAGAAATCACTGTCCAGCCAGGGGCCCCATCTCTTCTATTTAGCTATGTTCTCATAAGTATTTCTCACCAATGGAATGGTCGAGAGTCACTTCCTGCCAAAGCTTTTAAGAAGCACATGTGTTCCCTCTACATCTCTTTTCCCTTTTGTTGGCTGGATGTAGAAGACAAGGTTGTAAAAGATGTTAGAGTTTAATTTTTTTTTTTTTTTGGATGTTACAGTTTAAAGACTGAAGGAGTCCAAAACCCTGAATCATTTTATGAAGGAATAATATGTAATGATGAGGAAAATTTACACTACACTGTTACATGAGCAAGAAATAATTAGGTTAAGCCACTGCAATTTTAGAATTATTTTGTTATAATACCCAAATTACTCATTTGAATCACTTACCTAATGACAAATTTCATATTTTAGTTTTGTTGGTATATTGCTCTAATTACTTTAATTCTATTTTATACCTGTATTTCCTTAATTATGCTATTCCAATACTTAGTTTTCTGTAGATATATTACCCGAATTACTTTAATTAATCTAGGTATTTTTCTAATTAACTTTTTATCGAATTACCTTAATAGTACAGTTTTTATTTTTTGTAGTTATTTCTCAATAAGACAGTTTTTAGGGGCCCCTGGCTGGCTTCTTTCCTAGATCATACAACTCTTGGTCTCAGGGTTGTAAGTTGGAGCCCCATGTTGACTGTAGAGATTACTTAAAATCTTTAAAAAAAAAGACAGTTCTAATTTGTGTCATTTAAAGAAACTATATATGAAAAAATATAATGTGAACATTGATCTGTGTATTATTTTTCCATAGAAGAGCAGGTTTTTGGAATTTTTCATGTTGATATATGAATGTATTTATAATAGTATATATACTACAATGTATTATAGCTATTTAACTAAAAATAGATCACTTTTCTTTTTTTTAATAATAAATTTATTTTTTATTGGTGTTCAATTTGTCAACATACAGAATAACACCCAGTAGATCACTTTTCTTAACTGCTTTATAAAATTCTGGTTTATGACTATAAGTCATACTATTTATGGTGAGCATTTAGGTTGCTTTTTCTTGCTATTTTGCTATTATATACACTGTTGCAATGAATATCTTTCTTCAGTTTTCCTGAGCATAAATGCAAGAACCACTCTAGGATACATGCTTTTACTTAGAATTACATTTTAATGTTTTATGAGATATTGCCAAATTGCTCTCCAAAATGGTTGTTCCAATTTCTATTTAAAATTTTTTTTAAAGATTTTATTTTTTTGAGAGAGAGAGAGAGTACATGCACATGAGTGGTGTGTGTGTGTGTGTGTGTGTGTGTGTGTGGTACGTGGAGAGGCAGAGGGAGAGGGAGAGAAGGAGACTCTTCACTGAGCATGGAGCCTGACTTGGGGCTCAATCTTAGGAACCTGAGATCATGAGCCAAAGCCAAAATCAAGAATCAGATGCTTAACCAATGGAACCACCCAGCATCCCTTAATTTCTATTTCTATAGCCACATCTAGTATTCCCATTTCCCTGCATCCTTGCCAACACTTCAATGTTCTTGGCAATTTGATGATGAGAAATGATATCTTGTTGTTTGAATTTTCGTTTTCCAAATGGCTGAGCATTTTGTCTGGCTATTTGGGTTTCCTCTTACAATTGTTATATAGGAGGAATGGGCTGTTCATATCTAGCCCATTTTCTGTGGCATTATTTTTCTTTTTCTAATGGATTTTTGAAGTTTAAAAAAATCTACATATGAATTTGGTTATCTCTGCTTTATGTGTCTTACTTTTGGCTTTGATTACGTCTTTGTTGAACATACATTTTAATTTTTATGTAAAATTTATCAAATATGCTTTTTCTTCTTTTTTTTTTTTGTATAAGACAATCTTCCTTAGCATCAATATTACAAACTTATTTCTATATTTTCTTCCACTGTTTAAACTTCTATACTTCACATATAGATCTTAATCTAGGTGAGGATTACCAAGATAGAGATCTGATTTTATTTTTTTCATGTAGAAAATCATCATTCCAATATCATATATTGAACAGTCTACATTTTGTCTCCGCTTTGTAATGCTATCTTTTTTTTTTAAGGATTTTATATATTTATTCATGAGAGACACACACAGAGAGAGGCAGAAACACAGGCAGAGGGAGAAGCAGGCTCCATGCAGGGAGCCCGACATGGGACTTGATCCCGGGACCCCAGGATCATGCCCTGGGTTGAAGGTGGTGCTAAACTGCTGAGCCACCCGGGGACCCATGTAATGCTATCCTTACCACTTTCTAGCTGTGTGATTTGGGCAAGTTACTTGCTGTCTCCATACAATGGGAGTAATAATAATAATATCCTCCTCACAGAGTTATTGTGAGTAATGAATTATATATCTATTACTTGGAACCATACCCAGCATATGGTAAGTGCTATGTAGTTATTGGCCATTACTGTTTTGTCATAGCAACAATCCTAATCTTTGGAATAGGAATATTTAGATAAAAAGCATATAATTTTATGGTCAGTACATACTTCTATGATATATTAGTCCAACTAAGAGCTGGTTCCTTCAAGAGCCAGTCACTTTAAACTTGCCCTGCTCATTTGAGATAAAGAAACCACATTTTGACATGGATGATATAAACTACATAATCATCTGTTGTGTACAGAAACACTATAAACATAGTAATTTCATTGAAGAAATAATGATTAAGTATTCTTTAACATGAATGAAAATGACAGTGGAGGTAATGCCAAAATGTCCAGCCTTTCAACTTCAGAAGCGTTAAGTGTTCAGAGTTAATTAAGTAATTAATTCTGAATTTGACATGGTGATGGAAATTATAGATGGGGGAACATTAGGCTTACAATGACATATGCACAATGAGCAATGGAAAAGTAATAGACACTAATCAACAGAAGTGAAAGGATGGAAGTTAAAAATATAAAACTGGAAATAGCCAAGAGCCAGAAGTAAATTGTTGCATCTCAGCAACAAGGGCAGAGGAGATTTGAACCCAGGTCTCTCTGACTTAAAAATCTGAGCTCTAACTATCTTAGATTCCTCTTATATATGGAATGTAAGAAATACATAAGACGAGGTTTCAGGAGTTAGATTTGAATTCTGTCTATGTCAGTAATAGATCTGTGACCTTGCCTAGTTTCTTTCTCACTAAATTGGGAACAATAACATCTGCTTTCTATGGCTGCTAGAATTGAGATAATGTTGGTGACGCCTCTGATGTGTCCAGGTGCCTAATCAATGCAGCTTCCTTCCTGAGAAATTATGTAGATTGTATGAGTAGGAGTTAAATTAAGCCGTCCTCAGCTTCTTTGGCATACAAATTATTTCTACAGAAAAATTAGACTTATTTACCTCTATATTTTTTTTAAGAATAAAAATTGCAGCAAAATAAAGGGTGACTCTGATTTGGAGACAGAAACAGTGGCTTTATGCTGGGCACATGGAAGCACCACACATGCATATGCGCACACACCCATCTGGTGTCCCAGATGTTGCCCCTCTAACTAATCCCAAGGTTCTGTCTCCTTATTAAAACTTGTTGCCAGATTTTAAGATGCCAGGCCTGGCAAATTCAAACTTTAGCACGTATCAAGGATTCTAGAATGGTGTCTCTGTTCCTCCCTGTTAAATAGACAGTTGCATCTTCTGGTGCAGTGCCAGCTGCAACCCTGAGACACAATGGTCAAGGTCAGAGTAAATGGATTTGGCTATACTGGGTGCCTGGTTACCAGAGCTGCTTTTAATTCTGGCAAGTGGATACTGTCTCCATCAATGGCTCCTTCATTGACCTTCATTACATGGTATATATGTTCCAATATGATTCCACCCATGGCAAATTCAACAGCACAGTCAAGGCTGAGAATGGGACACTTGTCATCAATGGAAAACCCATCTCCATCTTCCAGGAGCAAGATCCCACCAACATCAAATGGGATGATGCTGGTGCTGAGTATGTTGTGGAGTCCACTGGGTCTTCACCACCATGGAGAAGGCTGGAGCCAGGAAAATCATCATCTCTGCCCCTTCTGTTGATGCCCCTATGTTTGTGATGGCTGTGAACCATGAGAAGTATGACAACTCCCTCAAGAATGGCAGCTATGTCTCCTGCACCACCAACCACTTGGCAAGGTCATTCATGACAATTCTGGCATAGAGGAAGGATTCACAGCCATGGTCCATGCCATCACTGCCACCCAGAAGACTGTGGACAGCCCCTCTAGGAACCTGTGGCATGACAGCCAAGGGGCTTTCCAGAACATCATCTCTGTTTCTATTGGCCCTGTCAAGGCTGTAAGCAAGGTCATTCATGAGCTGAATGGCAAGTTCACTGGCATGGCCTTCAATATCCCCACTCCCAACATGTAGGTTGTGGATCTGACCTGCCCCCTGGAGAAAGCTCCCAAATACAATGACATCAAGAAGGTGGTGAAGCAAGCATCACAGGGCCCCCTCAAGGGCATCCTGGGCTACACAGGACAGGTTGTCTCCTGCTCCTTTAACACCTACTCTTCCACTTTTGATGTTGGGGCTGGCATTGCTCTCAGTGACCGCTTTGTCAAGTTCATTTCCTGGTATGACAATGAGTTTGGCTATAGCAATTGGGAATTGGACCTTATGGTCCACCTGGCCTCCAAGGAGAAAGAGCACCCTGGACTACCAGCCCTAGTGAGATCAAGAGGAAAAGAGAGGCCCTCAGCTACTGGGAAGTCCTTGCCCAACTCATCCTCCAACACAATGAGAATCTTCTGACCTCCACAGTTTCCATCCCAGACTCCCCGAAGATGAGGAGTAGCTTGGGGAGCCCTACCTTGCCACGTACCACCAATAAAGTATGCTATACCCAGCCCCCAAGAAAGGATTCTAGAAAGACAAAAAATGTCATGACATTATGATATAATCTTATGTTTATGGTGTAAATTAACTATAGGTACTAGTAAGTAGGTGAGGAAAGTAATTGAGAGGAAGAGAAGATTCTCCCCTCAAGCCATTGAAAATGTGATTTTTAAACTCTTCAGGCAAGAGTGAACTTGGAGTGGTTGACCTGACTTAGATCACAGGGAATCTCAACTATACCTCAAGATGCAGAGTGATCCCAGGAACAGAACTTAGAGTATAAAGCCAGGAATATAGTCTTAATATTATATTAATGTGAGGGTACTGGGCAAGGAGAAAGAACCCACGGTGAGGGGTGGGATAGAAATTGAACACAGAAGATAAGAACAAGAGGGTTCATGATGGAAGGGAAAAGGGAGAACAGGCTATATATCCTGAGTCTCTGGAGAGTGTCCACACAGACCTCTATGGAGAAGATGCCACGAGGGGTCTCAGTTGCTTAAGGCATGTACCACCACCAGGTAAGGCGCCTTCCACACTTGTTGCTATAAAATGTGATGAAGACCCAATTTTAGAGAACACAGAGCACATCATTTCACTGTAAAGAACTTCTTTTTTAAATATTTTATTTATTTATTCATGAGACACAGAGGGAGAGACAGAGACATAGGCAGAAGGAGAAGCAGGTTCCCTGTGGGGAGCCTGATGGGGGACTTGATCTCAGGACCCTGGGATCACACCCTGAACCAAGGGCAACGCTCAACCACTGAACCACCCAGATGCCCCTCACTGTAAAGAGCTAAAATGGAATACCAGAATGCCTGCAAACTGCTCCTAGAACAAGTGAACCCATATTCTGAAATAAATGCAATTGTTCAAATAGTGATAATGAGTTATTTAGGGATGCTGAAGTAAAAATAAAAAATCCACAGGCTGTTGTCAGTGATATATTTTTTTCCAGTGACATTTTTAATGGGTTAGTCATATCACATTTTCACATCAGAGTTGTAGTTTTGGGGTCCAGCATGTGTCAGTTCACAGCTGAGAGGGGTTTTTTTTTTGACATTTATTGGCAACATTATGTCACTTGTAACCACAGCTTTTTCAACTGAAACCCAGTTTATTCATATTCAGTGGACACTTCACATTTTTTTATGTAGGAGTTCTCTGAATTGAAACTGGAACTCTATTTCTGTGTGTGCACATATGTGTGATTTCAGTTAAATACAAAGTCTTTCAATATATTTCATGTAAAAAAATTTTATTAAATAAAAGGGTGAAAAAAAAGGGTGACTCAGTGGTTGTGTGTCTGCCTTCAGCTAAAGTTGTAATCCCGGGGTCCTGGGATCGAGTCTCGCATTGGGCTCCCAGTCAGGAGCCTACTTCTCCCTCTGCCTGTGTCTCTGCCTCTATCTGTGTGTCTCTCATGAATAGATAAAAATCTTTAAAAGTTATAGAAAAAATAGATTTCATGTGACAAGTTACATGAAAGAGGCAGGAAGGGGTTGAAGAGTGGAAGTCTGAAGTCTGGCAGCCCAAGAGGATGGTAGAGTGCCATCAAGCAGTGTCAGAGTTTCGGTTCACATTGCAATTCCATTTTCCAGTAAGGTACTACAATGGATATTGCTTTTCTACTAAAAGGTCTGGGCAATAACTTTACTCATCAACAAACTGCATGCAGAAGAATAAGTCTTCAGTAGGTGGGATTTGAATAAGAGTTGAGGGAAAATAAGTGCCCTTAAAAACAATGGGAGACGACTTCTTAATGTGGAAGTCGAGCATGTACATCATTAGAGGCAGAAAGCAAGGAACAACATGAAACACAAGAGGAAGCAGCAGGATGTGGATTATATAAGAAAGAAGAGAATACAGACTATCAGAATAGAGACTGAGCTTTTATCTGTGGCTCACTCTACTGTGTAATATTCAGGGAGTCCATGTATTAAACTCAGTAGCTATTTAGTAAAAATATATATATAACTCATTTCAGAGCATGAACTCAGGCATCCTCAACTCATCTATTATTTTCATTAAAAAAACAAAACAAAACAGGAAAGCAAGCTCCCTAGCCCAGGCTGGGAAACAAATATTATGCTAGGATATGCTCTAGATTACATACTAATAATCACACCACCATGTCCAGGCATGGCTTTCTGATAGCCCTGAGCAACATCTTCTATGTTAGAAAGTAAGAAGAAAGTGAAACAAGAGAAAGTCAGAAGGAAAGGATGGGAGGCTAACTGGTCCATAGGACTGTTCATCTTTTTGTCATCTACATATATCCATCTTGTTTTCGTGAAACGTCCACTAGAAATGGTTTCAATGCAGAGAACATAGTGAAGAGGTTTATTTGACATCTCGATAAACACAGCATGCTAGGACTGGGAGGCAGGAGAAGCCATGAGAAAATAAATATCTGGAAAGCTAATGAAATCTAGAGAGAAGGTTCAGATGTTGCTAGATCATGGAATTTGTGGAAACCTAAAACATAACAATACTTAAAGCACTTAGGAGCAAAGGGTCTGAAATCATACCTAAATTTTATTGATATTTTTCATATGCTGATTCTAACACTAGGTCCGTGAATTGCTTCCAATAGTTGATCATGACTATTGTTCTGAGGTTGCAGGCAGGTGTCTATTTCCAGAATGACACGATCTGTTGCCTGTCATTTGGAATACCAGTGTTCTCATAAGCCAGCCACACTTGGCTTTCAAAGTGGTTAAAGCATGAGTTGGAGCTTTTCCTTTTTCTTTTTCCTTTTCTTTCTTCCTTCCTTTCTCCTGTTCCTTCTCCTTCTCTTTCTCCTTCTCCTCCTTCTCCTTCTTCACTAAAAGAAGCATGTATAGAAACTGATATCCTGGGGTATTTCCAGAGTTACAACTTTGAAAAGTGGAAATAAAAATTGTGAATATTTAGGAAAACAGCTCTAAAAATAATAAACTTACAAGTAAAGGAAGACAACATGTTTCAAAAGCTCTTCTTGGTTCTGAAGATCAGTGAAGAAAAAATGCACATCCCTATTTAAGTGTATGGAACACATAAATATAAATTTGATGGTTTTCTGAGATGGTTTTTCTGAGAATGTTTAACTTCATCAGACTTGGAAAAAATTAATCAAACTTCAAAGAAAATTAAATTTCCTAGGCTAGAGAATCAAGACTGCAGAGAGAGAGTGTGTGTAGAAGTGATCCGGTACTGCTGGATGTGGGCAGCCCTCTGCCATGGGCTTTGCTCCAGTAAAGCTATTTCAGCTTTAGCACCAAAGAAATTCAGTTTATCTGTGAAATCACAGGCAATTATCCAACCTTGGACATGGTTGACTCAAGGAAATACATATACGCGTTGATTATCTAGGTAGCAGTGTGAGGTGGTTGCAAATGTTCACACATTTAAAACTTTGTGCAAATCGAAAGGGAACTGAAAAAAAAAAAAAAACCAAGGATTTTTCTGCATAGAAGTCAGGGAAAACGTAAAGGGGGCTGGCTGTATAAAGGTAAATTTCACAGGCACTTTTATGTGAGCTTTAGTTTAATTGGGCAACTCTGGCTTTAAATTATTTGTAGGGTTGCTTTTAATTCTTCAGTGCTTTAATTCTCTCTCTTTTCATTCTATTTCAGTGCTATGCACAAATGTAAGAGTGATTTTTTTTTTCTTTTAAACTGACTTTGCAGTTGTTTTCTAGACCATAACAGCTGGGATTTAAACTAAGATTCCAAAGCAGAAAAAGACATCCCTCAAGGTCAACTTTCATGCTGCAACTATAAGGCCTCTTTGGCCAGTCAGTAATCTGTGCTAGAATCATGCCTTTCTCTACATTTTTACATTTATCTGAAATATCATGGGAATCACAGTACTTTGTGGGGGTGTCTCGGGTCATCTGTGTAGACATCACCGGCCAATATTTCTTTTGCTCCTGAAGCATGCCAAGCCTGGGGAAAATACTGAAGTCTTGTGTCGTTCCTATGCCCTATCCAAGGACGTGGTATGGGTCTCTCTTTCTTTATTCTCCTAGGTCTTCGGATCTATCAAAGGTCCTATGACCTCCCACACTCCACCAAGACTTCATCTGGGAAAGGAATAAGGACCCTGCCATGTTCTAAATTTCGTTTCCTTTCTAATCCTTTCTCCTCTCATCAGATTCAGCAACATTCTAGGCATTTATCCCTACTTGAAAGTATCTTTTGGGATCCCTGGGTGGCGCAGCGGTTTGGCGCCTGCCTTTGGCCCAGGGCGCGATCCTGGAGACCCCGGATCGAGTCCCACATCGGGCTCCCGGTGCATGGAGCCTGCTTCTCCCTCTGCCTGTGTCTCTGCCTTTCTCTCTCTCTCTCTCTCTGTGACTATCATAAATGAATAAAAAAAAAAAATTAAAAAAAAAGTATCTTTTTATTTTTATGTTGATGTGTTATCAGTCTCTGATCACTGCAAACTAAAATCCATGACAGTGACACTTCCTGTCTCATTTACCTCTGTATTCCCAGTTTCTAGAACACAGCAGTAACCACTCAATATTTTTTAAACAAATCTATAGGGCTAGGGGGACACTTTACTTAGACATGAATAGAATGGCTTAGGAAGAGCAAACAGGGTAAGAAATTAATCAACCACTCAGATGGATTTCAGTATAACACTGTCCTTCTGTACTGGTTTTATTTCAGAGGGAGGCGCAGTGTGAGTTCCATGGATGCAGAGAGTACAAAGCTCTTTCTGAAAAGGGAACATTTAAATTACAGCAATATTCCAAGACAGTGAGAATGGACTAAAAACGGTTAGATGTGTGTCAATGAGAGAAGGAAAGGAAGGGCATTTAGGGGAATACAACTGTGCCTATACTTGAAGAAAAGAAGCCTCAGCTCCTCAGTTATTACCTGGAATGGGATTCCAAGTTATCAGAAACGCTGTCCTCAGCTGAATAGTCTGCTAAGGGCAACAGAACTCTAGCCCCAGTCAGAACCCACAGTAGAATGTGCATTCAGGCACTGTCCTTGCCATGTGCTAAATCAATTTAAAACATCCTTTTAAATCATAACAAGTGCAAGGAGTTGAACTTAGGTTTAGTAACTATTACTAGGGATTCCTTGGCATTCTTGATTTTGGCATCTCAAGAAAGTTATAATCTTGCTGGAAAGAGTTGAGGAAGTGGCAACTTCGATGATCTCTTTGACTCAAAACCAGGTGCATAAAGGGTAAATATCTGACTTTAAATATCTGACTCTTTATAGAGTTAAAACACTGAGAAAGACTACGAAATATGAGTGAAGGCAAAATAGTGATTAAGGAAAAGAAAACTTACTGAGCACTCATTAAAAGAGTAAGACCCAACCATATTGTCTATGAGATATGCGCTTGTAATATACAACACAGATAAGCTGAAAGTAAATTGAATGGAAAAAGAAAAATATACCATGCAAACATTCAGCACAGGAAAGCTGATGACTATACTAATAGCAGATAAAGTAAATGTCTAGACAAAGAGTGTTAACAGATATAAAGGCCTATTGGAGTCAATTCATCAGGAAGACATAAAAATCATAAAAGGGTGAATATCTGGTAACAGCATTAAAATACATTAAAATGGACACAATTGAAAGGCGACATAGATCCACCATCATAATTGGAGATTTCATTTTTTTAAAAAGATTTTATTTATTTATTCATGAGAGACAGAGACAGAGACAGAGACAGAGAAGCAGACTCCATGCAGGGAGTCTGATGTGGGACTCAATCCCGAGACTCCAGGATCACACCCTGGGCCTAAGGCAGGTGCTAAACCGCTAAGCCACCCAAGGATCCCCAGCATAGTTGGAGATGTCAAAATCTCCCTAAGTAATAGAACAACTTCACAGATAATCAGTAAAGGATTATTTCTGAACACACTGTCAACTACTTTGACTTAATTAATATAAAACAGTACCACCAACAGTGGCACAATACATTATTTTCAAATGCAGATATTATATAAACCTAGATAGACTATATAGTGGGCCACAAAATAAGTCTCAATGAAATTAAAAATACTAAAATCATACAGAGTGTGTTCCCAGGCCACTATTAGAAACCAAAATAAAAAAGATATCAAGAGAAAAATGCCAAACATTTGGAAAGTAAATGATATATGTCTAAACAATTCATGAATCAAAGAAAAACTACACAGGGAATAAAAAAATAATTTTAGCTGTATGGTAAAGAAAATACAACATATCAAAATTTGTACGAAGCAGCTTAAAACAATGTTTAGAAGAAAATTTGTAACTTTAAATGCTTATACTAGAAAAGAAGAAAGTTCTAAAACCAATTATTGAAGATTTCACCTTAAGAATCTGGAAAAAGGGCACCTGGGTGGCTCAATGGTTGAGCCTCTGCCTTTGGCCTAGGGTGTGATCCTGGGATCCTGGGATTGAGTCCCACATCAGGCTCCCTGCATGGAGCCTGCTTCTCCCTCTGCCCGTGTCTCTGCCTCTCTCTCTGTCTCTGTCTCTCATGAATAAATAAATAAAATCTTAAAAAAAATAATCTGGAAAAAGAGTAAATTCAAAAGTAGTAGAAGGAAGGCAATAGTAAAGATAAGAATGAATATAAATGGAATAGACAACTGACAAGCAATAGAGAAAATTAACATCGTCAAAAATAGGTTCTTGAGCAACAACACTGACAAACCCCTAATTAAATTGATCAAGGAAGAAGAAAATAGAAATTACCAATAACAGGCATGAAAGAATGGTATTCACTATGGGTCTAACTGATATTAAAAGAATAGTCAAGAGATATTATAGCTTATACTACTTTATTATATATTTTATTATTATAGTTTTTTTGCCAACAGATATAGGTTTTGCCAACAAATACAATGTTTGCCAACTAAACAAATTTGATAAGACAAATGAATAGACAAATTACTTGAAAACTAACTTACTGATGCAAGATGCAATAGAAAATTTAATAGCATGCTCCTAATTGAAGTAATAGTTAGATAGTCAGCATATATATGGATGGAAAGTTTTTTGTTTTTGTATTGTGTGTATACGTGTGTGTGTCAATAAAAACTATTTTGAAATAGAATAATCTCACTTGTGATACAATCTTCCTTTTAAAAAATTTTTTAAAAAGATCTTATTTATTTATTTGAGAAAGAGCATGAGGGGCAGGGAGGGGCAGAGGGAGAGGGAGGGGCGCAGGGAGAGGGAGAAGCAGACTCCCTGCTGAGTAGGGAGCCTGAGGCAAAGACCTGGGGCTCCATCCCCAGGATCCCAGATCACGACCTGGGCTGAAGGCAGGTGCTTAACCCACTGAGCCACCCAGGCGCCCCCAGTCTTCTTTTATTTTTTTATTTTTTATTTTTTTTCCCCAGTCTTCTTTTAAAATACAAATGTAAATCTCTGGATATTGGTCCTAGTTCAAAGTATATTTTTTTACATAAATATTACATAAGTTCAAAGAAACAAACAGTGGGAAGGATTCTTACCACTCACTGACAATAACTAAAAACCTCATGTTGGAATTAAAATGTGAAAATCTTCCACCTGTCAGATTTCACATTTTTCCCAACAGCCTTTGTTATTCTAAAGTTCAATTCTCAGTAAATATGTAATTTTTATTCCTCTTACTAACATAATAACTGAGTTCTATTTTTGCATGTACGAATGAGCAAAAAACAAAACATGGAAACTCAGCTCTAGTGGCTGAGATCTATGTGAAGAGAACACTGTACCTGGCTACTTGCTTCTAAAATTTTTCTTAGGGGGTCAGGGTCAAACTCAACCCGGAAAAAGAAATCGCTTGGCAAATGGTAAATTTTAAATTCTCAGGTTCTTTTCTGCTAGCTGGATCTAACCCAACAGATACTTGTTGTTTAAGGATAAGTCAGAGAGATGAAAATATACCAGGGAGTGTGAAGGGTAGAAAAACGTCTCATAGTTCTGTTTCCCAAAGATCTTCATACTCCATGCATTCCAGAGAGCCCGAGAACCATACAAACCATGTTTTACCCTGTTTTCTTGTAAGGCAACCAAAGAATGGTGAGTTCCCCCTTTTGACTCTAAACGGAAAGAAAATGTGTGGCTGTTCCCACCAGACCTCAGGCTCCTCTTTGAATGAAGTTTAAACACAGCCCTGGCCACCCTGGTGGCAGGTCCTGTGTTCCATCACTTGGTGGGTGTTCTCAGAAGGGAGGTGATTGTTATTCTTCTCACCCTGTGGGTGACTGCCCAAGACATACGCAGGATAAAAAAGCCTCTCTGAAGAGCCACGCAGGAGTATTTATGAAGCCCCCTCTGTTTACAGAACACACTTATCCCAGGGGCAGGCCGGGAACACAAGGAAGCGGAAATCAACAGTAAGGGAAATAGCAAGCTCTGCATTTCTGGAAACATTTGCTAAAATCCCAGCATCCTTTCAACATTAACAAGGATTCTAATCGTTGAATATTTGCTTGGGAAATTGAGGGTGTCAAATAATCTGGAATGAAACCAGGATTTGTCAGACTGAAATTTTCAAGAATGTAGGCTTGAGTTGGGGGCTCAGTGGTGCAGCACCTGCCTGAGGCTCAGGTCATGACCCCAGGGTCCTGGGATGGGGTCCCAGAGGGAGCCTGCTTCTCCCTCTGCCTGTGTCTCTGCCTCTCTCTGTGTCTTTCATGAATAAATAAAAAAAAAGAAAGAAAAAAGAATATATGCTAGGTTTTGGTGGAAAAAAGGAAGAGGCGGTAGGCAGGGCAGGTGGCAGGAGCTAAGGCACCCCAGGGCGCTTGGTGCCTCACTAGTTTCAGTCCCTGAGGGTACTGTCTCCTTTCTGCCTCTCTCCCCTGTGGTGCAGGCTCTGGGGGAAAAAACTTAAGGAATCAACTTTTTCCTAAGCTCTAGTCTGCCATTTCCTCTGTGGCTTCCCATCCCTCTATGTGTCTGTGTCCACATTTCCTCTTTTACAAGAATCTATATCGGATCAGGGTCCACCTGTAGGACCTTGTTTGCACTAAACCACTTTAAAAAAATATTTTATTTATTTATTCATGAGAGACACAGAGAGAGAGGCAGAGACACAGGCAGAGAGAGAAGGAGGCTCCTTGAGAGAAGCCCGACGTGGGACTTGGTCCTGGGACCCCAGCCAGAATCACCCCCTAAGCTGAAGGCAGACACTCAACCACTGAGCAACCCAGGCGTCCTTTACTAAACCACTTCTTTAAAGTCCTTATCTCCAAATACAGTCACATCCTGATGTACTGGGTGATAGGGGACAGGGCTTCACCATATGAATTGGGGAGACACAGTTCAGGCCGTACAAGTATTTAGGAGCTTCTTCTTTTTTTTTTTTTTTGGAGCTTCTTTTTAGTCAGTGTTTCGCCTTCTGGTTTTACTGAACTGCTTAAAACTATTATTAAGTTGCCGAAAATATTTGGTTGCAGCCAAATATCCTTCTATCTGTCCAGTTGGCTCTGAAAAACGGAAATTGTGTCTAGGAAACAAATGGCTTCTTGAATTTAACTGACTCAAGTCAAAATCACCAAAAAACACATATTCATTTGCTGTTCGTTGGTTGTGCTGTAGCTCTCTGCTAAAAAGTGTGCAATCTAATAAAACTTATTTATCTCCTACGTCAACAATAATGAAGAGACTTGAAAGATTAAGTTTTAAATGTACATAATGTCTCTGTTTAGCTTATTTTTATTTCTTTTTAAGTGAAACATGAATTTTGAGCTCACTCCTATTCAAAGGGGGAAAAATCATTATTTTAATACATGATACACCTCTGAGTGTGGAATGTTTTTGTCTTAACAAGTGCTGTGCCAATCCTGACACCCTGAGAGATCTATTCCTACTTGATGTGCACAGCTGCGAGGGTGAGAACACAGCAGCAACAATAAAACAAAAATCCCACTGTTCAAGAGATTCTGAATATTTCAGGAGCCCTGATGGTTGGAACCCCATGCCAGGATTTGTTTTGTAATATTAAGATGAAAGCAGATGAGATTGTCATGATGATACGGAAATTAACTTGCTATGACTGAACCTTTCCTGCCATGTGAATTGCTCAAAAGAGCACACTGAAAATCAGATAAAAAGGCACATTGTAAGGAATATAGTCAGTGATGGGACAGATGGCAGCTAGACTTCCAGTGAACATAGTGTAATGTATAAACTTGCCAAATCACTAGGTCATACACCTGAAACTAATGACCATTGTGTTTCAACTATACTAAGAACACCCAACAATTAAAAACAACAAAAAAAATCAAACAAAAAAGTAGAACACTGAAAACCAGAATTGAATCATTATAGGCTCACTTCAAGTATCTTTTCAATGGAATTTTGTATGTGTGGGTACAACCAACTGGACAATAAATGCATCACAGGGGTCACTCATTTCTCTCATGTCTTCTACTAAACTCCAAACTCTGGAGGGCAGACGCCTCACTCTTGCATAGTACACACTACAGGATAATGAGAGTGAAAGGTATCATTTGTTAAGCACCCAGCAGCTACATGCTCTATCCTTAACCACTTGGAGAGAAGATGTATTATAATTCTCCATTTGCAGTTAGGGAAAGTGAACCTCAGGAAGGGCCGAAAGTTTGCCAAAGGCTATACAGCTACAGTAACTAAACATTACTGGCTCCACAGACTCTGTTCTTAATTAAGGATGAGCTTGGGTGCAAGCAGATGATGGGGATTGATACAATTTTAAATCAGCAATGTGGATTTAGAAGTTCATCAAACAAGTATCCTAAACTTGTCACTCCTACCCATTCCTTTCTATTCATAAATAGACTGAAATCTTACACGGCTCTTACTACCTCATTATTCTATTAAAATGGAAATTATTCTCCCTATTTTCTGGAATAGTAACTCCTTGCAAGGGTTTTTGAGTTAAAATATTCATAAAATAACTCATGATAATGCTTTCAGCTAATAATAAAAGCTGCTATCTCTCTATCATCCATCTTTAAAGATTTTATTTATTTATTCATGAGAAACACAGAGATAGAGGTAGAGAAAGAAGCAGGCTCCCTGTGGGGAACCTGATGGGGGACTCAATCCAGGAGCCTGCCCTGAGCCAAATATAGATGCTCAACCACTGAGCCACCCAGGTGCCCCAAAGTTACTATTTATTGATTCCCTGCTGTATAGTGTCCTGTACCTATTTTGTTATATGCTTTACTTTTTAGATTATTTGTTCAATGCAGCTCCTTGAGAACAGAGATCAAATATTTCTCATTCATTCCTATTTGTCTCTCCCTTTCCCGGCATCCAGTATGGTGGGATTTGTAGATGCTCAATAACTACTTGTTGAAAGAATCTGCTGGGCATTTTAATACATTTTAGTATTTAATGTTCACAACAATCTGGGGGCATAACTGCAGATAATTGAAATAAGTTGCACAGGGTCACATAGTAAAATCAGAGTTGGATTATCACCTCAGTCTATCTACTCCTATAGCTCATCCTGCTGTCACATCGCTTCTTACTTGAATATGTCCTCCTCTCTGGTGTCTTTTGGATGCAGAATTCCATTTTTCTATGAATGTACCATGTCACAATAGTCAAATACTATTATTTTATCCTTCATTTGATATAAATTGCTATGGGGCAGTATTATTTTTGAACAGTGTTTTTTCTGGAATTGTATTCTCTAAGACTACCTTTGTTGACTTGTCTTTGAGAACCACAGAATACTTTTAGGAGTTACTGGTTGTAAGTCTGTTTTGCCACTATTGCCAACAAAATATCTGGTTTGCCAGTTGATGCCTTCAAAGTTATATTTTATCAGATGGCAAGCAAATAGAAGAAAAACAAAACAAGAAAACTGATGGATAACTAGGATCTGGTTTTGACTATTCAAACAAAGCAATAACTCTACCTTCCCAAATATTCAGGATTTTTATAGAAATTTCTAGTAAGAAGGAGTCTACAAAATTCTAGGACAAAATATAATGACCCCCCGAATGGCCCCAAACAGGGAAAGTCAATCTAGCACTGCTCTGTGTTCTGTCTTGCTTTAAGATGTTGCTGAGCTCTCTGAGTTTCATCTGAACAAGGGTGTGATGGAGCTGACTCCAAGGAAACCATGCCTTCAGTCCCCTTTCCCCCGTCCCCATACGCAGCAGCTGCCACTCAGATTCTCAACAAAAATGTTGCTGAGCTGCCACTAAGTGCCACACCCACTGACACTTGGAGAAATCTAAGTAAATGAAGAGTAAAAGTAATACTGTTTTGTCCTTCTAAAACATCCACAAGTTGTTCTGGAAGTATAAAGAAGGCTACTGAGCTAGAGGAGATATGGGACAGATTTCCATCAATCTATAGCTGAAATAAACTTGGCTAAAAGGGAGTTTTTGAGGCTAAAGGAATGGAGTTGAGTGAAGTAAATGTTTCCCTCCACCTCTGACAAGGAAATCGGCTGTTGAGGACTGCAGCCCATGGGAAAGGGATCGCTATGTATACAGCCTCAGGAAACAGCAATGAGCTCTTTTTACTACAGGAGGATAATTGTCAGAGGTGCAATTGTTGGCTTATTTTAGGAAAAGAAATTTGCCAAACTAAACATACATTATATATATATTTACACTGTTCTTTTTTTTCTATTGCCTCAACAGGATAATTGTAATTTGTTCTTAGCATATTCATTCTGTATTTCATGTGTCCTCACTGGTTAGTTTTAGCTGAGAACTTCCAACTTTTTATCAGCTGCCCTGACCATTCCACTAAGATCTCAACTTCTATTTTTAATGGACCATTGACTTGTCCATCAAGATCTCTCACCAGTAGCATAAGCTCATCAAATCTAATACTGAATTCATAGTTCAGCTGCCCAAACCAGCCCTTCCTCCTGACTTGTCCATCCCTGCTAGCCTTACTACCAAAATGAGTCAGGCTGACAACCTGAACGTTGTCTTTTTCTCTCACTCTCACCCTGATCCAACCAGTTCCCAAGACTTTTTGTTCTACCTCCATTAGGGCTCTATTTTTTTTGAGCTGTGTGATCTTGGATAAATCATTTAACGTCTTTGAGCCTCAGATTCCTAATGTGAAAAAGAGGATGATAATTCTAACCATCTCCTTGAATTGATTTCTTATGAGGAGTTAGTGATACATGTGTAATACATAGTATATTGCTTAGAACAAAGAAAGAATTCAAAATTTTTCTTTTCCCTTTTCCCAATCCTCTACTTAAATCTGGCCCTGCTATATTTCTCACCTATATTAAAGTTTTCTAACTGGACTGCCTGCCCTTTATTTCTCTATATTCAGGATAAATATAGCCCAATACAGTCTTTCATTATTTCATATTATCTGAGGATGTAGCCCACGCTACTTTGCCTGGTATTAAAGACAGCTGTATATTTCTTGGTTTTGCTTTCTTTTTACTCTACTTTGCAAAATTTCATAGGTCAGCTTAACTGAATTTCATCTTTTTCAAAAGTCTTTGTTCCAGCTATTTCCTTTCCCTAGGAGGTCCTTTCTTCCATCTCTGTGTATTTGAATTTTACTCAATTAAAAATTATACCTTGAATATGTCTTGCTACTTAATGAACTCCTTAAGGGCAGAGGCTATCATTTGCCCATCTTCATACTCACAGGGTTGGTAGTGTTTCTGATGTGGAGGAAAGTAAGCGGTAAACTTTTGCGGAATAAGTGAATAGAAAGAATGGACAAACTTCCCTGTATTCCCAAAATGCTTTGAAAGAGTTTGGTTTTGGTCATTTGTATTTTACCTACTGTACTCCTGATATTACTAGCAGAAAATAATGTTTTATTGGAAGTGATAACTAGGATATTGTCCAGTATATTTATTTTAACTGTTTGACTTTCACTTCCTTTTCATCCAAAAAGTTTTCTTTCCTGGGTTGAATGAAAGAAATGATAATCTGAAGCTTTGTCTATGAGCCACAGGTAATTTTGAAATTATTTATAAGATTTTGTTTTCTTAATTTTAATTTGAAATAAAATAAGAAGAACCTCAAGATTATGATTTTAATTTTAATTAAAAATATGTTCTGGAAACACTCATTTATTATATGCTTTATTTTCCCTCCCCCTTTCTAAAGTGCTATTTCCTCTGGCTTTTTAAAGCTTCTATTTAATTTAAAATTTAGGCTTAAAATGGCTTACATGTTTATTGGGAGTCAACTGTATGCCAAAGGCTACTAGTGACGATAAATCAGAAAAAATTAACTGTAAGGCTACAGGCAGAAAATCTATCCCACTTGTCTCACAAGTTGTGAGAGAAGTGAGATTCTCTATAAACAGTACTCTGAGCTGCTCAGATTAAGAGTGGAATTCGTTTACGATCATTTTCTTGTTATTAGATTTAGGTGTCTGAGGCCTTCTAGGAACCTGGAGAACTTGCTGATGGCTTAAATATGGTGGTGAAAAGTTGTTAGCTAATCAGTTGCAAATTTCATAAATTTTTTTGAGTCAGAGAGGCTTATTAAAACTCTGCTTAAGTAATAGTGCATCTAATATGTTATTTCTGACTTTTTTATGGTTATTTTTTTTTTAAAGATTTTATTTATTCATGATAGTCACAGAGAGAGAGAGAGGCAGAGACACAGGCAGAGGGAGAAGCAGGCTCCACGCACCGGGAGCCCGATGCGGGATTCGATCCCGGGTCTCCAGGATCACGCCCTGGGCCAAAGGCAGGCGCCAAACCGCTGTGCCACCCAGGGATCCCTATTTCTGACTTTTTTTTTCTAAGGGTTCACTACCAGATAGGTCAGAGTAGAGAGCTCAAAACTTTGACAGATCCTCATTGGCAAATTAATATAATTCCAATTTCTCATCTATCATATTTGGCCACTGAATGACCTTTTCACCTTTTCTCCCATAACTCTTGTTTTTACATGCTTTCATCACATTGAATATTTTGCAGTTCTCTGATTTATATGGTGAGCTTCCTTAAACCTTGCCTGTGCTCACACTGATTCCTTTAATTGGAACTCATTTATTTATTTATTCAATCATTAAACAAATGTTTTTTGAGTATTTTATATGTGTCAGGCATTATGCTAGGCAGTGGAGAAAGAACATACACAGACCCTGCCCTCATGAAGTTTCTGTCCTAGTGAGGGAAACAAACAAAATGAAAATGAGCAATCACGTAAGCAGGATGGAATAGTTATTGCAATCATGGTAAATGCAGCAGAGAGGCCAAGCCATGGAGCCAGACACTGTTCAGGAGGGCAGGGAGAAACACTGCAGATCACATAGTTAGAGGACACCTCTTGGAGGAGGTCACCACCTAAATGAGATATAAAAGACAAGCCGGAGTTCATCAGTTCCAAAGTGAAGGAAGAGTTTCTGGGATAGGAGGAACACCTTTGGCAAAAACTCAAAGATCAGGAACGAGAGTGCATATTCTAAGAACTGACAGAGAACAGATACAGTTGAAGTCCTGTGAGTGGTGAGGAGAGAGGTGCGAGGTAAGGCTGGAGTAGTTAGGAGGCTGTATGCAAGAATGGCAGTAGAGAGACCAGTTAAGAGATTACTGCGGGTATGAACATACAGGAAAGGGGAAAAGAAAAAATGGAAAGAGGGAAACAATTCAAAAGAGACTCTTAATCATAGAGAACAAACTGAGGGTTTCTGGAGGGGAGATGGGTGGGGGATGGGCTAGGTGGCTGATGGGCATTAAGGAGGGCGCTTGTTGCAATGAGCACTGGGTGTTGTATGTAAATGATGAATCACTGAATTCTACTCTAGAAACCAATATTGCACTATATGTTAGCTAATAAAATTCAAATAAAAAAGTATTATTTTTTTTTTTAAAAGAGAGCTTATTGCAGTAAATTAGAAGAGAAAATGATGACCAAGGTGGAGGCTCCAGAGATGGAGGAAAGTAGAAGAATTCAATATATACTCTGAAATAAACAACAACAGCATCAACTGGGACTTGTTAAATGTAGGGAGTGATAAATAGAGAGGGACACATGAGGACTTTTAGGTTTCTAGTCTGAGGGTGTAGATTAAAAGTGATGGTACAAAGTAGTGAAAAACAAGATGACACAGATCAAATAGATCAAGTCTTTTAAGAGCTTCATGGAAATAAATTTGAAAATGAAGAGAACATTTTAAATTGTTTAGACCTTTAAAATTTAAATCTGAGTAGACTAACAACCATTAAATAAAGGCATTAAATATCTTACCCCAACCCACACTTCAGAGAGTTTTATAGGCTAGTTCTGTCAAATCTCCAATAAACATGTAATTTATACTTTATAAAAAACATTCTAGAAAGAGTGAAAGAGGAGAAACTATCCAATTTACGAGGTGGATATAATAAAGCCAGGCAAATGGATTATATGCCTGCCTCACATATAAACACAACAAATATGCTGAATTAAAATAGAAGAAAATTGAATTGAGTAATACACTAATAATTCGTTGTGAACAAATAACATTTATTCATGATATTTGGATGGTTACCATAAATATGTATTTTTTCTTTTTTTTAGAATTTCTTATTTAAATTCAATTTAATTAACATATACTGTATTATTTGTTTCAGAGGTAGAATTCAGGGATTCATCAGTTGCTTACAACACTGAGTCCTCATTACTTCAAGTGCCCTCCTTAATGCCCATCACCCAGTTACCCTGTCCCCCCCACCCCTTCTCTTCCAGGGACCCTCAGTTTGTTCCCTATAGTTAAGAGTCTCTTATGGTTTGTCTTCCTCTCTGTTTTCCTCTTATTTTTATTTATTTATTTATTTATTTATTTATTTATTTATTTATTTTTCCTTCCCTTCCCCTACTATGTTCATCCATTTTGTTTCTTAAATCTCACATATGAGTGAAATTAAATGGTGTTTGTCTTTCTCTGATTGACTTATTCCACTCAGCATAATATCTTCTAGTTCCATGCATGTCACTGCAAATGGCAAGATTTCATTCTTTTTGATAGCTGAGTAATATTCATTTATACAAATATATATATATTATGTATATACCACATCTTTATCCATTTATCTGTTGATGGACATCTTGGCTCTTTCCACTGTTTGGTTATTGTGGACATTGCTGCTATAAACATTGGGGTGCAGGTATTCCTTCGTATCACTATGTTTGTATCCTTTCAATAGATACTTAATAGTGCAATTGCTGGGTCATAGGGTAGCTCTATTTTTAACTTCTTGAGGAACCTCCACACTATTTTCCAGAGTGGCTGCACCAGTTTGCATTCCCCCCAACAGTGCAAGAAGGTTCCCCTTTCTCCATATCCTCACCAACATCTGTTGTTTCCTGAGTTGTTAATTTTAGCCATTCTGTCTGGTGTGAGGTGGTATCTCAATGGGGTTTTGATTTGTGTTTCCCTGATGATGAGTGATGTTGAGTATTTTTTCATGTATCTGTTGGCTATTTATATGTCTTCTTTGGAGAGGTATCTGTTCATGTCTCCTGCTGAATTCTTGACTAGATTCTTTGTTTTTTGGATGATGAGTTTGGTAAGTTCTTTATAGATTTTGGATACTAGCTCTTTATCTGATAAGACATTTGCAACCATCTTCTCCCATTCTGTAGGTTCCCTTTTAGTTTTGTTGACTGTTTCCTTTGTTGTGCGGAAGCTTTTTATCTTGATAAAGTCCCAATAGTCCATTTTTGCTTTTGTTTCTCTTGCCTTTGGATATATGTCAGCAATAGTTGCTGCAGTTGAGGTCAAAGAGGTTGCTACCCGTGTTCTCCTCTAGGATTTTAATGGATTCCTGTCTCACATTTAGGTCTTTCATCCATTTCGAGTTAATTTTTGTGTATGGTGTGAGAATGTGGTCCAGTTTCATTCTTCTGCATGTGGCTGGCAATTTTCTCAACACCATTTATTGAAGAGACTTTTTTTCCCCCATTGGATATTCTTTCCAGCTTTGTTGAGTGTCCATTTCAGAGTTGTCTATTAGAGTTGAGCGTCCATTTCTGGGTTCTGTAATCTGTTCCATTGATCTGTGTGTCTGTTTTTGTGCCAGTACCATACTTCTTGATGATTACAGCTTTGTAATCCAGCTTGAAGTCTGGGATTGTAATGCCTCCAGCTCTGATTTTCTTCTTCAACATTCTTTTGGCTATTTGGGGTCTTTTTTGGTTGCATAACATTAATATGTATTTTAATTGAATTTTGCAATTAAGTTTAAAGCAAAAAACCTACAGATTATTTCAGTAAATGCAGAAACAGCATTTAATAAAATCCAATACCTAAAGTGTTAACAAAACGGGGTGCTGCCTCCACTCTTGTCCCAAACTCCATTCTATTCTTAACCTGTAGTAGCTAATGGGTTTAATATAGAAGCCACTGAGATTATAGTAATTCCCTCTTATCTATGGGGGATACGTTCCAGACCCCCACTGGATGGCTGAAACTATAGATGGTACTGACCTCTATATATAGTATGTTTTTCCCTATACTTACATACCTATCATAAAGTTTAATTTATAAATTAGGCACTTTAAGAAGTTAATAATAATAAATTAGAATATAACAACATGCTGTAATAAACGTTATATGTATGTTGTCTCTCTTTCAAAATATCTTTTTTTTTTCAAAATATCTTATTGTACTGTATTTACCCTTCTTGTAATGGTGTGAGATGATAAAATCCCACACAATAAAATGAAGTGAGGTGAATGATGTAGGCATTGTGACATATCATTAGGCTACTACTGACCTTCTGAAAAGTCATCAGCAGGAGCATTTTCCACTGCCTTGCTGCAGTTGACTCGGGGTAACTGAAACCGTGGAAAGTGAAATTGCCAATAAGGGGGAATCCTGTCATTCTCTTGCTCTGCACCCTTCAATTATTTATCACATTTAGTAAAAATCTTCAAGATTCTTGCTGTGACCTTAGAGGGTCTGCATAATGTGGCCTCTGGCTACTTTTTCAATCTCACTTGACTATGCTGGTATGTTCTCAACTCAGGACGTTTACACTTGTGGTTCCCTCTGCCTAGAATGCTGTTTCCTACCACCGTTTCATTCAAGTCTCTCCTCAAATATTACCTCTTCAAAGAGGACTTTCAGGAAATCTTATATAAGATAACCATCCTCTCTTTTCCCCCCTAAAATTCTTTGCCTTATGTAGTTTTATTTTTTTGTAAGGGAGGGGATAACATTCATTTTTACCTAATATTCTATTATATGTTTATTTGTTCTCTCTTTCTTCCTGTTATAGGGTCTATGAGGATGGAGTCCTTCCCCCACCCTACTCTTCAACTATTTTATTCTCAATGAGCTTAAAACAGTATCTGCTGCATAGTACGGTCCCAATACATATTTATTGAATAAATAGATGCAGAAATGGGTTATTTCTAGGGTTATTTGTTGTGAAGACTGAGTAAGAGTGCTTAACACTCACTTTGCTCCAGCATTATTATAATTTTTTAAAGAATTTATTTATTTATTCATGAGAGACACAGACAGAGAGAGAGAGGCAGAGACATAGGCAGAGAAGCAGGCTCCATGAAGGGAACCCGACATGGGACTCGATCCTGGGACTTGATCCTGAGACTCCAGAATCACCCCCAACCCCCGCCCCGGGCAAGAAGGCAGATGCTCAATCGCTGAGTCATACGGGTGTCCCTTCCTCCAGCATTATTAAGCACTCTACAAATACTATTATTAACTCTTAAAGCAGTGCAAAGTAGGCATTCTACTCCATAGGTTTTCAGATGAGAAAATGGAAAGTTAACTCATACCTGGGTTGGCTTACAAAACAGCCTCCTTGTGCTGTATTTTTTTTTTTAAGATTTTTTATTTATTCTTTGAGGGAGAGCAAGCAAGCAGAGCAGAGCGGAGGGTCAGAGGGAGAGCAAGAAGCAGACTCTCCACTGAGCAGGGAGCCTGACACAGGGCTCGATCCCAGGACCCTGAGATCATGACCTGAGCTGAAGGCAGATGCTTAATCAACTGAGCCACCCAGGTGCCCCTTGCTATTTTATTTTTTTTAATTGTTTTTATTTTTATTTTTTTCCCCTTACTATATTCCTAAGAAGGCAAAAGAGCAATGCTCTTTCATGTGATTGTCATCCAGAACATATGGATGATGCCTATCAGTAGTACTAGTATGAGTCAACATTTATTATCTGCCCTTTTTTTTGTGGAGGGGGGAAGCCTTTATTGATAAATAGTTACAATGAAATAAATAGAGTGACGGTTTGTTGGGGAATAAAAACTCAGGCAGGACCTCAGTGTCTCCAACCCAGCTCTAGCTCTCAGTCTCTGCCTTCCTTGGTGGGCATGCCAGCCCTCCTAGGGCCCCTGGGGGCCTCTGTCTTCCTGGCCAGGAAGGTGGGTACCTTATCCCCAGGATTTATGTATTTAATCTTCTCAAGAATTTTTTAAAGTAGATGTTAATATTTCCCCTCTTTTTCACGTGAGGACATAGAAGTACAGAGAAGTCTAGCAACTGGACTAAGATCATATACTAGTAAGGTAGAGTAGCATTTAAATCCAATTCTCGCACTACACGCATGCACTTATTCAAATCTACACTTTGGTTTTTCATTTGGTGTACTTACGGTAACATAAATGTAATCATATAACATGACTTGCTTTTTGTGAGAGCTCTGGCCTATCTTGGGGCTCTCTCTGTGTGGGTATATATTCACCTTCCTCATTCTTTTTGATTATGTGTATATTCAAATATGGATGTATCATAATTTATTAAACTATCCAGAGATAAATTTATACATTTATAAAAATTTTATATATCTATATTTTTATCAGATTTCTTTATTCAACATATGTCCTATATATATTTTTAGATTATAGATTTTTTAAAGATTTTATTTAGGTATTCATGAGATACAGAGAGAGAGAGGCAGAGACACAGGCAGAGGGAGAAGAAGGCTCCACTCAGGGAGCCCAATGTGGGAGTCGATCCCAGGACCATGGAATCATGCTATAAGCTGAAGGTAGACACTCAACAGCTGAGCCACCCAGGCATCCCAGATTATAGATTTTTAAATGTCAGACAATGCTGAGATAAATGTACTCGTGGAACTCGTGTGTGTGTGTATAAATAGTTCTTTCGAATACTTAAGAGAATTTGCTGAATCTAGGAAAGCAATTACAAATTTCAACTGTCATCACTAGTTACCCACCAAATAGGTAGTAGCAACTTTATGTACATGGATAACGTCTGAATGTTTACTTCCCTACATGCTAATACTTGATTTTATGTTTTTTAATTTTGCTCATCTGATCAACAATATATAATTTCTACATGATTTTTTTTCAAGCTGAATATTTCAGATATTATTGGTTTTTGTTTTTGTTTTTGTTTTTTTTTTTTTGAGAGAGAGATGAGCAGGATGCCGAGGGAGAAGGATAGAATCTTAAGCAGGCTCCACACCCAGCACTGAGCTGGAGGTAGGGCTCAACCTCATGACCCTGAGATCATGACCCGAGCCAAAATCAAGAATTTGATATTTACTGGACTGAGCCACCCTGAAGCCCCTGCTGTTTCTTTTTCTATCTTTACATCTTTCTTTGCACCTTCAGCCCATTTTTGTATTGGTTTGTTTACTCTTATTCATTGGAGATTTTAAATGTGTATTTACTAACATGTTGCCAATATTTCTCCCCATCAGTTGCTGGTCTTTCAAGTTTTTTTAGCTTTCTTGAGGTATAAATGGCAACTAAAATTGTAAGATACTTATACGTATTTTAAATTTGTGTATACATAAAGATGTACTTTCCTATTTTTTTGTCCAGAAGTCTTCATAGGGTTAAATCCATCAATCTTTTCTTTTAAAATGTTTGGGTTGTTTGTTGCTTAGAAGAACATTTGTACCATACATTATTTTCTAGAATTCCAATATTTTCTTCCAAAATTATTATAATTCAGTTCCTTTTCCCATTTACAGATGGAGGTTTTTGTTGTTTGTTTTAGTGAGGTCAAGAGCAGTTCCTTGCAGCCTTACAGTGTGTTAGAAACAAATGCAAGCATTCCCTCTCTGACCTCAGCATGTAGGAGTACGTGGCGGTGCTGAGCATCTCAACTCACATGAATGCAGAGAATTTCTCTTCTGCCGCAGGCACATATTGTAGCTTTTCTAAAATCAGCAAGTAAAATACAGCAGCTTTTGGATTGGTTTTTCTCACGTTATTTGAACATTACAGTGTGCCAATGACTGCTTTCTGGAAGTAGCCAGAAATATTTTCCAATAGAAATTGTTCTCTTTTGATCTGGGAGCCGTGGGAAGGATCATGTCTCAGGGCAGCTGTGACGATTAAACTGAGCTGAGAATGGGTTCATGGCAATGACTTGATTAATAATTTCAAGGGGAAAATGGGCCCAGGTACCAGGCTGGTGAAGGTATTCCACAGATTGTTAGCACTTGAAGGAATCTTCTACATCTGGTTCAATGTCTGTAATTCTATACCTCTATAAATACAAATGAAGGGATCCCTGGGTGGCGCAGCGGTTTGGCGCCTGCCTTTGGCCCAGGGCACGATCCTGGAGACCCGGGATCGAATCCCACATCAGGCTCCCGGTGCATGGAGCCTGCTTCTCCCTCTGCCTGTCTCTCTCTCTCTCTCTCTCTCTCTCTCTCTGTGACTATCATAAATAAATAAAAACTTAAAAAAAAAATACAAATGAAGAAACTGAGGCAAGAAAGTGTCATTTAAGGGCACCCAGCTGGAAAGACAATGGTGAAGGGAATACCGTACAGATGATGTGATAAACAGAGAGCTTTGTTAGGCTTAGCAACAAACTCTGTGGCTTGCTGAGCTGACCTCCAGCATGTCTGACATTTGGGAAGTTTTGAGGTTTAGAATCCCATTCCCAAACATGAAAGAATAAATATAACCCTATAAATGCCCTAACTCATTCTGTGATAGAAACAAGCCCTCATTTTCCCCACACCCTAATGGACCGCAGATCTCTGAGGCTTTTATCTTACATTAAAATTAAAATTGCAATAATTTTTCTCATTTCAAAATACTTGCCTCTGCATGATCTCATTTTGATGTGGGACACAAAGGCAGAAGAAAAATTATTAAATTTCCTTACTATTTATAGCCCATTGACAAGTCCTTGAAACAGGCAGAGTGACATTCCTCTAGGGACTCAACAGTCTGGATGTTGACACTTTGCTAAGGGCAAAAGCCAATCAGCCCGGCCCCCAGGATCCTGTAAGTCTACTTTAACATATAAGAATTCCTGGGGCACCTGGGTGCCTCAGTGGTTGAACATCTGCCTTTGGCTCAGGGCGTGATCCCAGGGCCCAGGATTGAGTCCCACATTGAGCTCCCTGCAGGGAGCCTGCTTCTCCCTCTGCCTGTGTCTTTCATGAATAAATAAATAAAATGTTTTAAAAATATATAAAAATTCCTTTGAAAACTTTATCTCAGCACCCCCATACATGTTGGCAATCATCCACTACCTTAGACTTTTCTTTTTCTTTTTTTAATATTTTTAAAGATTTATTTATTTGACAAGGAGAGAGAGAGAGAGAGAGAGAGAGAGAGAGAACAAGCAGAGTGGCAAAGGGAGAGTCTCAAGCAGACTCTGCACAAGCTTGGAGTCCTATGCGGAACTCGATCCCAGGGTCCTGGGATCATGACCAGAGCTAAAGGAAGATGCTTAATCAACTGAGCCACTCAATTCCCCCCAGTATTTTCCTTCCTAGGGAAGGTGGTTATATTTTTTTCAGTGAAACCCTAAGGCACACTGTAGGAAATCAGTAAACTTAAAAACATTTTGTTTGCCCTTTTATAAAATGTGTTGATTTATTTATTTATAAATAGGTGATTATTATTATTTTTACAAAAGAATATACTATAAAAATGGACCCTCCTCCTTGTACTCTGACCACCCATTCCCCTCCCACAAGGCTATTACTAGGCCAGCACCTAGCAGTTGATTTAGAATTAGTGTGTGGCTGGCTGTTTTCCAGCTCCATGATCTGGGCAACTGTGTCAGAATCTCTGCACCTGGAAGTCCCATTCTGGCCTTTAGGAGCTAGTCAGTGTTTTGGTGTTTTTCAAATTTAGAAAAAAAAATCACAGCCCATAACAAGAATTGTATCTAAACAATGCACACATTTTAAATAACACACTCATTCGGGCAACGATACCCTTGCTATAGAAGATACACCCTTGTGTTTTCAGTTGTTTCATTTTTTAACAACCTACTAAACTTGCACCTGCATATTTTATGTCTTCAGCACAATTCAGTTTAAGAATATTTTTCTTGTAACGGTTACAGAGACTCTCTGTTAGATGCAGGGCTGAATAATCAAGTTCCCCCCCAGTTCCCCTGCAACTTTGCTTACCCCCATCCCACCAACATGATAAAGATATTTAAGTAAAAGGGCAAAACCACAAAGGCTAAGAGGAGGAAATAGCAACATTTTAGAAGCTGGACCATAGATGAGCAAGTGATAACAGATTTAGCTGAAGCCTTTCCCTGGGAAAAGCACAGAAGTTGAATGTTTCCAGACACAGAATCTCAGCAAGACTCCGGAAGTGGAGGTCCCAGTTGCCCCTGAAAGCACTGAAAGCCAACCCTCACTCCCTTCACCAGGGCTGGAGCTCAGAGGCTACATTTGCCAAGAGTGTGGGACTTTTCCTTCCAGGAATTTTCTACCTGGGTTGGGGAGGGGCATGAAGTAGAACTGACATTTATATGGAGATGTCCAAAGAGCCTCTGGGTTTCAGCCCCACTGTTCTTTCTTGCCTGAACCTCTGACCTTCACCCTGGGGCCAAGTCTCTCCTGGCTTTAGGCTTCTCCTTCGCACAGTTTGCCCTGCCATGCAACACCCTCGGGAAGCCTCTGTTACCTATTGGCTCTTCTCCCCACTCCTGTCTTTTCTTAAGCCATTGTTGTTACTGTCATCAGTATTTTTCATTTAATCAAATTCATTCATTTTATCAGTATTTCATTTTATTTTAGAAAGATGAGGGGGCTTCTGAGGTGGCTCGGTTGGTTAAGCATCTGCCTTTGGCTCAGGTCGTGATCCCAGGGTCCTGGAATCCAGGCCCAAAAGGGGTTCCTCGCTTAGTGGGAAGCCTACTTCTTCCTCTCCTTCCCCACTACTTGTACTCTTTCTTTCCCTCTCTCTCTTGTTCTCTCTCTCTCTTAAATAAATAAATAAAATCTATCTATCAGAAAGCAGGTTGAACAAGGAATTCTGTAAGTTTTCCATTGGTTAATATCTGTGTGTACAAATGAATACAGACTTACTTATGCAAGTCATAAAGCACAACAGTAACCCATCCCCTGACCTGCAGTTAGAACATGGACAGTTCCCATAAAGCTCCCTGGTGCCTCTATTTGCACCCACCTCCTTCATCCCAGAGGCAACCACTTTCCTAGACTGTGTGTTTACTGTATTTATACTTCTTTTTATGGCTTTATAGGTTTCATAAACAATGAATCCTATATAATTTCTTGTACCTTACCTTTCTTAATTTAGCATTTTGCTTCTAAAATCACCTCTGTCGGTGTGAGTACTCGTGTTCTTTTATTTTCACTGCTGTGTAGTGAGACTGTGCTGCCACTTATTCATCTATTTCCCTGGTGGCTGCTCATGCCAACTATTTCTTTTTTGTTTTTTTTTTTTCTGTCATATCTCAATGTTTAAATCCATGAACAGTGCTTCTATGAACGTTTTTCTATATGCTTTCTGATACAGATATGCAAGAATTTCTCTGGTTTAAGATTGGAATTACCAAGTTGTAGGGTATGCACAATTCAACCTTACAAGATAATGCCAATCTATTTTCCAAAAATTTTCTGCCAATTTACACTTCTAAAAACCATGAGTTCCCATTTTCTCACATTCTTGATAAAATTTTCCAAAGTCAGACTTCAAAATTTTCCCTATTCTTCTGGGCATAGTTTCCCATCATTGCATTTAATTTTTTTTAAATTTTACACTCCACATTATGTATTATATAGTACCAAGATGCACACAGATGATAAGTATATAGCTAGACAAATCTTCATAAAATGAACACATGGATCAAGAAACAGAGCATTGAAAATAAGCATGCAGATACACAAAAAAGACAATTTCTTATAGTTTTGAGTTTGAAAATTTTCTCAAATGAAACAAAAAGAATAGGTATCTATAGCAGGAAAAGTTTTGGGTTGGACTGCCTACCTTGAACCATTAGGAAGCTGATCTGGCTGGAGCACGATGCAAAGTTTAGATAGGGGGAGAATGACTCTGATTCCATTTCAGCCTATGGTGATTACCCAGCTGTTGGAAAGTTGAAGTATTGGACCTAATTATATTACCTAAGTTAAAATAAGCACCCTTGAGAATAAATTACCATATACATCAAGGTATATGTATTATGCAAGACTTGACATTCCCATTTCTTTATCTTATGAACAAGCCTTGGAATCTTCACTGAAAATAAATTCATTGTTGGTATGTTTTTGGCTATTTGTTTTCACTGATTGATATATACACTACTGGAACATTCCCAAGGCCATTACCTTCTGAGATTGAAATGTCAGAAACATTCTTGACTATGCCATCAATAAAAACAATACAAAAAAAACCAATAAATACTTAAAAACAATATTTTTTAATATAATAACAGAATTTGGGGTAAAACTGACATTTATTCACCCATGGCCTATTTGGTCCATACAGTAACCCTGTAGAATACACAGGGCATGTATTATAGTCTCTCCAGCTGACAAAGTCTTAGTAATAAATGACTTGCCCAAAGACACACAATTAGCAAGTGGCAGAGCCAGGACTTGCTTTCCATGTTTTCATGCTCCAATTCCAGATTCCTCTTTGGGGATACACGAATTAGAGGTAAGCATAAAGAAAATCATAAGACACAATTAAAATCACAACCAGTTAATCTATAGAATTTAAACTATTACTTATGATATCAACTATAAGACTGACAACTTATTTATTACAGTGTATTACAAAGACACATCTCATTGTTACTCTCTGGGAACCAAGCTGGTAATAAGATTTTGGTACTTAATTCATCAATAAATATTTACTGAGCACACACACGAAAAAAAAAAAAAAGAATTACAAGCACCCCAGTTACTTTCCCACGCTCTTTCAATTTATTCAACCCCCAAAGAACTGCTATCCCTACTACTAACAACATACATTTGTTTACATTCGCACATTTCTTGGATATCTGGCTGCTTGTCTTAGCATTATGGTTATGAGATTCATGCCTATTACGGGGTGTGCTGTTAATTTTGCAACCCCTTGCAAGCTCATTGTAACTCTAGCCCTTCCTCTCTTGTTCTATGACTCAACACATTTGGGACACAGAGGTTTAGAATTGCTGCCCTAAGCAGCTGAGAAATCAGAGTTCTGTTGTCCTGTCCATGGGGAAAACACAAAGTAGGGGATGAGAAATGGAGCCAAAGAGATTAGAAGCCCAAAAGATAGCAAACCGGAGCAAGAAGGAACAGGGCAAGAGGGCCCAGTACGTCTGTCAATAGTCCAGGAACATCTACGTTTCCTGGCCATGTTGGTGGTCAGCTTGTTGTAAGTAGACTTAAATAAGTAGTTTATATTCATTCACTATATGGGGTAAGGATTGAATAGTACACAGAACTTGCCTTCAAGAAATCCAGAATATGGGAAAGAGGACTGACATATAGAAAACAAGTAATTGCAATATAAAGTGGTAGGAATTGTAGTGGAAATGAAGCGCCTACAGGGGCTTTCATCTCTGCTAGCGGAGGTTCAGGCAACCCTTGTCCGAGAAAGAGCATTTTGCCTTAGGAGTTTGCTATGTGGACAGAAGTATAAAAATAGAAGAGTTTCCAGACACAGGGAATAATGTGCACAGTCATGAGGTCTGGGAAAGCATCATTTATGCAACCCATAGTCTTTCACTAAATCAGCAGCAGACTACGTATGTAGACACTGAATGTTGAAGACGTAAGAAGTTTTGATTGTGAAGACCCTTGCATGTCATGGCCAAGATTTAGGACTTATTCACTAAGCCACTAACGTATTTCATGTGGGGAAATATTGGCTCCGAAGCAGAGTTTTGGAGGGAGTGAGGAGGATTGATCGGTAAGTAGGAGATTGGACAGGCATAACTCCAGCCCCATTTGTAGAAATTTCTTGCTTACTCCACTCTTGCTCTGTTCTAGTGCCCACCCTGCTTCAGACTGTTTGGCTAAGTCTTTCCCTCTTTTACTCAGGACTTGACAAAAGAAAGGGGTTTTCTATGGGTAGGGGATGTTGACGAAGGATGATAACAAATTCCACTTACCTGCTCTGCGGAATGGTCAGGATCAGGCCAAGGATGCAGACTGGGCAGCTGAAGAGGGTTGGAGAATAATCCTCAGGAGAAAGGATGGAAAGAGACTCTTAAAGGATAAGTCAGCACCATGGACACTGAGGTCACCCTAGAAATGGTAGAGTTCAACTGAAGAGGAAGTGTTGTGAATTGGGTGCAAGAGCCCTCAATGAAAGTGGGGGTACTAACCAGTATTCATAATCGGCAGTGGCACGAAGAGGTAACGGGTAGCATAACCTACTAGCATGAGCTTGAAGGAAGATGTTTTTTGCACAATGGGGGAGGAAAAAAAATGGACACTGGGCTTTAAAAAAAAAAAGATTTTATTTATTTATTCATGAGAGACACACAGAGAGAGGCAGAGGGAGAAGCAGGCCCCATGCAGGGAGCCCGATGTGGGACACGATCTCAGGACTCCAGGATCACGCCCTGTGCAAGTGCTAAACTGCTGAGCCACCCAGGGATTCCCGGACACTGGGCTTCTAAGAGAAACCCAACATTGTTCTGAGTCCCATGGCCATGGTGTAGGGGAGGATAGATTGCCTCCATGGAAGACAGTGCAAGGAAGTGGTTTCATCAAGGAAAGTCAGGTCTCATTAAGGGAAAACAATGAGAAGAAATATTTTTCAAAAACAACTATTTTTGTTTTTCTTCATTGTGATGATCAATTTGAATGTGTCAACTTGGAGGGTGTTTTTAGAGATGAACATTTAAATCAGTGAACTTTGAGTAAGTAGATGGCCCTCCATGCTGTGAGTTGGCCTCATTCAATCTGTTAAAGGTCTCAATAGAACAAAAAGACCAGCCTCCCCAGGCCAGAGTGAATTCTCTAGCAAACTTCCCTTGGACATCATCTACACCACTGGCTCTTCTGGGTCTCCAGCCTGCCAGCCCAATATTGCAGATTTTGGACTCCTTGGTTTCTAGAATCACATGTGCCTATTTCTTTCCATATGGACACATGTCCTGTTGGTTCTCTGGAGAACTCTAATATATTCATCTTTCAGATTTTTCTTATATAGTGTTTCACAGAATCCTTAAAAAGATTGAGGACTTGGGAGAGTTTGTTTACAAAGCAACAGGGATTCTAGAGGGCAGAAGGCAAAAATTTTAGAGGGAAAACAACCTGGGTGGCCAATCAAGTCTTTGGAATAAGTGACAATGCCTGAAACCTAGGAAATTAATGTGTAACCCCATGATTTTTTTTAAAAAAGATTTTATTTATTTATTCATGAGAGACACAGAGAGGGGCAGAGACATAGGCAGAGGGAGGAGCGGACTCCCTGTGGGGAGCTCAATGCAGGACTCGATCCTGGGACCCCAGGATCATACCCAGAGCTGAAGACAGACACTCAACCACTGAGCCACCCAGGTGTCCCTGTGGCTGCATGATTTTAAATTAACTTACTATTTTCATACTAGAAATTATAAATCCCAGGAAAGCATGCAAAATTCCAGAGTATGTCATCTAGATGCTGCTTGCAGCCTCCCCTGCTGCTCTTTTGCCTCTGTAGGTCACTTCGAGAAACCCCAGGGTTGAGACCTCCTTTCCCAGCACAGGGCCTGCCCTGTAACAGGGCCTTGGTCTGATAGGCTTTTCAAAAACCTTTGACTCCTTCTCTTCTCTGAATGGCAAGTTCAGGACTGTTCATCTCTGGGGCACTGAGGAAGAGAACATCCTTCATGCTTTCCTAACTTCACACTCCAGTGGGCTGCATCCTGGCTGAAATCTGTAACCTTAGGGCTCTAGGCAGCAGCATCCTTTTTCTCAGTTTGCCTGAGAATCTCTTTGTCCCTCTGAATTTGTCCACCTGGGAAACGTGGCTTGCTACAATTACTTTCAGCCACACTGCTGATTCAGTAGCTGGTCCTTTAGGGTCCCTAAAGGATTTTGCTGACCCTCATCTTTCCCACTTTCTCTCTCACAGTGCCTGAAACTTCTACCATTAGTGATCACTTTTCAGTGACAGCAAGCAAAAACTCCTTGGTCTCTATTCCCCAAGCTAATAATATCAGATGGAAGCAGAGAAATGAATTAGGGATTATGTTTTATTATACCTAATGACCTTATTTCCTTGTATGGCCCATTCAGATAAGGAATTTGCCTTAATTGCTCTGTTTTGTTTTTTAAATAAATTTATTTTTTATTGGTGTTCAATTTACCAACATACAAATAACACCCAGTGCTCATCTCGTCAAGTGCCCCCCTCAGTGCCCGTCACCCATTCACCCCCACCCCCCACCCTCCTCCCCTTCCACCACCCCTAGTTCGTTTCCCAGAGTTAGGAGTCTTTATGTTCTGTCTCCCTTTCTGATATTTCCCACACATTTCTTCTCCCTTCCCTTATGTTCCCTTTCACTATTATTTATATTCCCTAAATGAATGAGAACATACACTGTTTGTCCTTTTCCGACTGACTTACTTCACTCAGCATAATACCCTCCAGTTCCATCCACATTGAAGCAAATGGTGGGTATTTGTCGTTTCTAATGGCTGAGGAATATTCCATTGTATACATAAACCACATCTTCTTTACCCATAGGGGCACCTGGGTGGCTCAGTTGGTTAAACGTCTGCCTTCAGCTCAGGTTGTGATCCCAGGGTCCTGGAATTGAGCAGAAGTCAGGCTCCTTGCTCAGCGGGGAGCCTGTTTCTCCCTCTGCCCCGCCCCCTGCGCATGTTCTAAAATAAATAAAATCTTCAAAAAATTTAGTAATACTTAGTAATAAAGACAAGATTTTTAATCTAGGGGATCCCTGGGTGGCGCAGCGGTTTGGCGCCTGCCTTTGGCCCAGGGCGCGATCCTGGAGACCCGGGATCGAATCCCACATCGGGCTCCCGGTGCATGGAGCCTGCTTCTCCCTCTGCCTGTGTCTCTGCCTCTCTCTCTCTCTCTCTGTAACTATCATAAATAAATAAAAATTTAAAAAAAAAAAAGAGTTTTAATCTAGGTGTCTCTGGGATTAACTAGTCATCTGTTATTTATTCTTATAATGATACATTTTACTGATAATACTTCTCACTCTGTGCAAGTATACAGTACCATCGGGAATAGTCTATAAAGCCTTCTGTATACCAGGATAATGCAGTTCATACAACCTGTTAGGACTCCCACGTAAAGAATGTTTTAAGAAGTCTTTCATGAATATCTCATGTTCCTGTGCAGGTGCTCAAGTCATGATCAATCTCATCTCACTTCCCCTTCTGCTGTATTGCTGCTGGGCAATCATCTTCAGGGCTAAGATAGTCTAAGTCAATATTAAAATGCAAAAGACAAATAATCAAGTCGTTATCAGATTCCCATCTGGAAGCAATTAGGAGCCTGAAGGGCTGGGATTCAAGAAGGGTACACACACTCTATTGAAGAACTGAATGGAAGGAATGGAAAAGCCTTCAAGCCTGGCATTCTTCCAGAGAGGAAGGATGTGGTGATGCCCCACGAGGCCTCTCAGAATCAAGCGGCATGAACACCTGGACCCGTAGTGGGCTTTCTGCCAGACAAGAGGTTCAAGATGCTGGAAGAGATGGACCCAGAACCTAAACTGGGAAAAAAGAGTGCCCTTCTTCCTTGTTCTGCCCAGGATCAGAAGCTTCATTAATTCAATGAGCCCCCTGAAGCAACAACAGTGTTGCCTGAGAACTTGGTTCTGAAACTCCTATGCTGTCTGGAGTAGGCAGTAGGATGGTAAGAAGAGTCAAAATAGGTACTGTTGGTGAAGACATAAAATGTATATTCTTTTTTAGACGTTTGAGGTTTCTGAGACACAACAGAATAGAAAATAAGAAATCAAAATAAAGTGGTTGTAAGGAAGGACTACGATAAAGCTAATGACTAGGAGTTCTGTGAGCGGTTGAATGAGAGGGAGAGAAAGATGGGGGGGAGTACAGGGGGAAAGGAGGAGAGGAGGAGGGAGGAGGGAAGAGTGAGTGAGGAGAGGTCATTAACAGAGGCCTAGAGAGCTCAGATAAAATCCTAGGAGCTCAGGAACTTCTCAGGTATATACACAAAATGAGTCTTTTCTCTTTTGAAAAAAAAA